>NW_028288852.1:1582307-1898769 GCF_059628265.1 Tinamus guttatus
AGCTTTTTGTCCTAGATAACAGCGTATTTCAGGGTTTATGGGAGGATACGGGAGTGACACAGCATTGTACTTCTTGAAAAAGGGAAAAAATCTTTCCTTGTGATTGCTTCAGTCTTCAATCTTTGGGGGCTTGGGAGATGGTGTGGTGCTAGGTACAGTAATCTTGTCAATGAAAAATGTGAAGAATAGATGCATTCTCTTTGATAAGCAACCAAAAAGACTTGATGTGAATGCCTCTCTTCTGCATTCATTGAATTTGGATTGAGGGAGGTGAAAGGCATAATAAGTTTACTGCTTTCCCAGGCCGTTTTTTCAATTTAAGAAATAAAGGTACATGAAAAATGTTTTTTCATTTAAATGTGTATTAAATATGTATGAAAGATAGTTAATTTTTTTTAATAACAATGACTTACAAAATATAAGTACTGTATCAGAGAACCCAAATATTACAAATTGTATGAATTACTTTCTCCAGGGAGTTTGGTTCCTGCAGATAAAATGATAGCTTAGGATTCAGACACATTTTTACAAGGCAGCGTGCAGATTTTTTTTCAGATCTAACAGTTTGAGATTTTTCATAAATACTAATACAGCTTTTACAAAGTAAACTTCCCAGCACTCTTTTCATTGGGAGTGGATCATTGAAATTGTAATGCATTCATTCTTACCAAATTCAACTTTACTTTGCAGAAAATATCTTTTGCATAGTCAAAAGAAGAAATAGGAACACTCTGGTATGATAGGTGGCCTCAATCACTTGTTAGGTGATAATTATGTGATGAATACAGGTTGACTTTTGGGAGGCATCTTCATGGAGGAAGGATGCTGGGAAGGAGGCTTGCTATGTGAAAGAGAAACATGCACCAGGGTAGAACCGAGCCCAGTATTAGTGTACTCAGAGGAGGAGTGGATGCTCACTTGCACTGTCTGGACTTAGAAGACAGGGAATCCATCACCAGAACCTCTGCTGCTTCTGTCACTGTGTTCGTTTTGATATATAGGCTTCCTGGGTCCATATGGTAACACAGCCTGCATGATTTAAACCCGCTCTTTTTAAATATGTTGAGTGGATGCTTTGTTTTATTACACATTGAGAACCTGACTTCTTTGTCACTGCAATAGGATTAGTATCAATCTTTCAAAATCATTCTCAAAAGAAAACAACTTAAAAAAAAATCCAAACACCAAAGTTTAGAGCAGATGGGCCATAGCGTGCTTCTGCAGTGAGCAGGCACTTTGGCAACTGGTACAGAGAGGAGTTTAAAATGAGTGATAAACTGTCTTGCTGGAGCTACTCCAAGATCTACCTGTATTGCACTAAGGTATATGCTAAGCTTTATGACCAAGCTTAAGTAACATCAAGATAAAGTCACTGCTTCAAACTCTATGGAGGAGACTCATCTCTGTAAGACCTCTCTTCAGTTGCCTCCCCATGTTTAAGGTGATTCCTAGAATCCCAATGGAGTGTTTGGTATTCAGCTAATACTCCTGGACAACACCAAGTTTCCCAAGGTTCTTTGAATTAGAGAAGAATGATGTAAATGAACATTTTTTGAAAGAGGTTACAAATCTGACAGTATGCATACTATATCCAGGTATAATGTAATTTTGTACCATTCTTTATATTAATAATATCCTGTAAACAAGAATGCTGTAAAACAGATTCACAGATCCTTTGAAGTGAAATATAAACATCAGTAGGGTTGACATATTTGATCTTATGTTGGCTCAAAATTTCCTCAAAACAGCACTATAACATAATCTACTTTTTTTTTTTTTTTTTAGATATGCTGATTTATTTTCAACATGCCAAGCAGATATGTGCTTTGGCTAGTTGAGTTAAAAGGAGTCTAAGAGTACTAATTCAAAGAGTTAATTAAACTAAAAGGAGTTTAATAATCATTTCAAAAATAAAAATTCCAAAAAGAGAGAGGACCTATTTGACAACTTTAAGTAGTCTGCTAGCTGAGTATAAGAATGAAAGCAAAATTAAAATATAGCCTGAATATAATGGAGACCCTTACAGCAAGGTTAATTACATAGCAGGACTGTGTCTTAATGCAGACTACCAGGAACCCTGTGACTTGGCACAGAACACATCAGTAGGCAGGGGAAACTATGTATTTAAATGGGCAGTCCTGCTGCTTTAGAGAATTAAGGAAAGAAAATTGCTCTATTATAATTGAATAGACACTGCTGTATCCTGAGAACATGTTCCATGGGGAGAAAATAGAGAATATATTGTTGGAAGCAGTCCCATGGTGCCAAAAGAAGATATATATATTTATATATATATGTTTATTTATTATTATCTTTCTAATATTTTTGTTTCTAACATATCTATGGCAGTTATAAGTATATTGCCATTGGCTTTCTTTTGAATTGTAGGGTTGTACTGAGCCAGTCCTGTTCTAATTCAAAATAAGCTTGGGGAATAAAACTTAAAACATTTCCCAGACTTTATTGTCCATTAGCCACATCTACTGGAAAGAATAGATGACTTAGGAGAGGCTGGTGTTGATGGAAAATGCAATTTTTATAAATATAAAACAAATCTGATATTTTGTGGACCAAAATTTACATAAAGCTAAAGAAATGCAGCAGTAGACATCTAACCTCTTTAGCGTGTTTGACTTTTTCATAACATTTGAAACTTTCCTTTCCCCTCCCATTTCCTGACAAAAAATATCTAGGGTACAGTCCCAGTTCTGTTCTCTGCCCTTCCCAGTAGGAACCTGACCCCTCAAAAGGCCAGCTGGGAGAGCAAAACAGTTAGAAATCTCTCTACCTCTTTACAAAATGAACCGTTACCACCGCTACAGACCTTTCCTTTATGTTGCAGTGTGCCAAGTGATTGGCATGTACGACTACACGGCGCAGAACGACGACGAGCTGGCCTTCAATAAAGGCCAGATCATCAACGTCCTCAACAAGGAAGACCCCGACTGGTGGAAGGGGGAGGTGAACGGGCAAGTGGGGCTCTTCCCCTCCAACTACGTGAAGCTCACGACCGACATGGACCCGAGCCAGCAATGTAAGTGCCGCGCTCTGCGTTGGGTTCGCCGTTCTCTAAGATGAAACATGCAGCATTGCTGTGATTCTGCTGTGGTCCGCAGAACTCGAAGCTTCACCCACTGCTGCATTTGCCAGAGTCTCTTTGAAGACCTTCTATAATGCAAACCTTATTTTATGTTTTTTTTTTTTTTTATTATTACTATTTAGTTCCCATCCCCTTTGTAGCATGTTGCCCCCTTTTACCATTTTTTGCACCATGCTGTTTACATGCCTGACTCATTTTCCTAGCTTGGATTTGCTCATTGTTTTGTTTTGCTTATGTGTTGTTTTCCTCCTTTTTCTAGGAATCATATGTTGTCCATCCCCCACTCAGGCTTGAAAGTCCTCAAAGAGACCCACTATCCCATAGCACTGCCCAGAGGGATGATGGGAGATGCAGCCTTGATCATGTGGCTTCCAGCATGATCATCTACTGCCTTCTGAGTAGAAGAACACACTGCAGAGCAGTTTACCTCAGTTTACCTTAGTTGCATGTGATGGCAATGTTTGAGTTAATTACCTACCGATACAGACGCAAAATTAAACAGCAATGACAAAAACAAACAAACAAAAATAATCAGGATAGTGGGTCCTTTTGTGGCTTTCATAGTTACCAAACTAATTTTTTTCCACCTTTGCACAGGTGCTTTCAGTAGTCTTAAAATTATTTTTAAATATATATTTTAGCTTTTTAAAGGAAAAGTATAAATTAAGTTTCTTCATTGCAATTTTCTTTGTGCAAAAAGACCCACTATCAAGGAATGCTGCATGTGCTATTAAAATTGTTCCAAATGTCCATAAATTTGAGACTTTATGTATCTTTCTTTTTTGTTGTTCACTTGTCTGGTGTTGTCAATATGTCTTTTTTTTTCCTAATTTTTATTGCAAAAGAACAGAAGGAATTAAATCAGTTTAAGGAACTTTATATGTGCCCAGTTACAGTTAAGGTATTTTGTTATAGTTATTGTACTGTATGTATCAGGTGTTCTTGTTAAATGTATAATACACAGTGGAGAGAAGGACTTCACCTCCTTCCAATGCAAGAGATGTTAACCTTGCATACTGTTGTTATCCTGGTTATGTTAATTTTATTTTGCACATTACTTGTAGCTGCATACCGTTAGAAAACATCCTGTTTTGTGTTTGTCTACAATGTTTCCTTTTTTTCACATTTTCGTATCAGAAATCAATAGACTGCTGCCTTCATGTGAGCTTTGAGAATTAACTGTTTTGTGTTCATCTTGGCTACGTGAAGTTTGATTTCTCATTTTTGCGCTCTCATGACTATGGAACAACGCATTTTGAACAAGTAATTATCTTGACAAGAAAGAATGTATAGAAATATCTCCCTGCAATTAATTTCCAGTGTTTACATTTTTTAACTAGACTGTGGAATTTATACAAATTAATATTAAATGGAGCTGACAGTCGAGTTTATGTAGTAGCTGTGCTGTAGCTAAGCCATGTTTGTCTTTCCAACGCTAGTTACAAGCTCTTGATGAAATGCCTGGTGCTGTCGATGCAGGAACCTCTCCCCAATGCCTCAAGCACAATATAGTTGTCCTACTAATTAGTCCAGCATTTAGTTCTGTGGGTTTTTTGTTTTGTTTTGTTTGTATTTCATTATTTCTAAATTTCATGCTGGCAGTGTTGTAGAGTTTCTAATCCTGCCTCATCTTCCTCCTTCCCACCTCTCATCCGGTGCAAAGAACGAGTGAAGCTCCTTATTCAATTGCACTTCAGTATTTCATCGATATGAATGTAAAATATATAAATATATAAAAACCTGCAGCTTTAACAACTGTAATACAGCCTTTAAAATTAGTTACATGTATAGATAATTAAATTCTTCATATAAAACTAGACTAAAACGTGTTTGTTGTCTTGTTGCTGTGTACACACAGAATTCACCAAGTGGCATTACTGCATGTAGTGAATTAGCCACCAGTGTAGCCTGAAAGCTACCTGTTAGTTTCCGAATGACACTGACACCATTTCTTTGAATATTGTTTGAATATAATTGCTCTGATTGATCACGCTTAACTGCAACTTTTTGCACCTTTCTTCCTCTGTTCAATGCTTTCTACATGGTAGATAAATTAAGTATAGTTTGTTGTTTTAGCAAGGATTTATATTGACTTAGGCTCTTTGTTTTATGCCAGAAGCTCTGGTTTTAAAAACATGCACACTTGCACAGATTTTCTTTGTTTTTAGGATAGTATTTAACATGCACATTATTTTCTTTCTCACTCTGCCATAAGAGTTTTCTTCTTCACCGTAGCCGCTTGCTGAAGAATATTCTGCCTAGAATCTAACAGAAATTGAACAGAACTGAATACTTGTATTTTTCAGTGCCCGTTGTGTTCTTTGCTGAGAACAATGTAGCCAGATTTTATTCCACTATTTCAATATTTTGTGCATTAAAATGTTATTTTAATGAAAGGATATCTCTACATTTCCATAATGAACAGCTGTGTTGAGAGATTTATAATTTGACTAAAAGCAATTGTCCTAAGAGGTACTTTGTATTTTTTATGACTTCAGGCTAGGAACACACTTTCTCTAAATACTGTCTGTAAGTGTAGGGTGTTCAGCAGCTGCTGCTTTTTTTTTTTTTCTTCATTACTTTAACTGAGAAGAAAAATAAAGCTATTATAATATCTCCAGGCTACATGTTTTCTAACATGCTTCTTACAAATGTTGAGAGTGAAGTCTCATAAAAGATTTCCTACAAAGTGCCCTACAAAGTTCCTGGGGTCAGTTTACTATTGAGCTGAAAAGAGCGATCTGAAGTTGCCCTTCTGTAGACAGACACACACACACGCACTGGCCTTGGCTGTGCCAAGAGCCCTCGCACAGAAGAGCTCTGTGCTTCGCTCAGCGCAGCAGCAGCTTTATCAACTAGTCTATTGTTGAGAGTAGTTAACTGACAAAAAATGCAAAACACATTTTAAATGTCCCGGGTAGAGATATTCAAGCCCTTGCAGCTTGTCTTGAAATATATTCTTGAAGTACCTACAATGCCTGTTTACTTCAGTGCTAAGGTTCTCAAGTGCACTGTTACAGATCAGCATGGTAATGCTTTGCCTGCCACGTAACAGTTATTTCCCTTGAGTATCATATAAGAGCAAAATACTGCACGTACTCATTCTTACTGACCTGGGGGGATTGTCTTTGTATACCAGAAAAGGAAAATGAAAGCAATTCTTTAATAAAGATAACGGATTATTTCCACCAAAAAGAATAGTTAGTCAAGATTGTATTTCAAACCAGTTTTGACTTTCTCCTTCTTGATTCATCTGAAGGCACGCAGTGCCCTCCTAAAGCCGCACACCCTGACTGCAGCAAGCAAATCTGTTAAAACAAACTAAGAAACAAACACCACCACCATCAAAATAAACTTGCCTTCTGTGCTAGAAATGCACGAGAAACTTGTTTCTTGAGTTCCTGGACTTGTGTCTGCAAAGCCAAAACACTAATCCTGCACATGGCTGAAGCAAGATTTACAGAGAAGCAGATAAGACACTGTTCAGCTGCTTTTCGATTTTATTTATATTTCAAGTTAATATTTAGAAAAGAGACTGGATCAATAGAGTGCATTCTTTGTATTAATCCATATTTGCTAAGTATCTTTCCTGTTTGTACCAGGCGATGAAGAAAATGAGCTGTCACTTGAGGGCCATAGAGGAGATGATTGTATTTAGAGATCACTCCCACTGGTGGTGGGGGGGATTGTTGGTTTTTTGTTTACTTTTCTATTTACCGTTAGAAGTTCCTCTCTTTTCAGCTGCTGAGTAAGAATATCCATCCATGTTTATTCAGGGAGGGTTGTTAATATCAATCCTTTAAATCTGTTAAAGACAACTCTGAATCTGAGATGCTGTCAGAAATGGTTTGTTTCATATGCTCAATCCATTTTACATAATGGTCTCACTTCTTTGGGCTTTCAGTGGTATCTCCTTCATTCCCCCTGAGTTCGCTGAACTCATTTGGAAGCAGGCAATTGCCATAACCCTCCCGCAAGGCGACAAAATAGCTGCATATTCAGGTTCTGTTTTTTTTTTTTTTTTTTTTTTTTTTTTTTTTTTTTAAGAAGTCCATTTTAATTCACTTAAAATTCTTATTTCTAGCTATTTAACTTCTCGATAAATAGCTGCATGTATTAAATAACTCAATTTATACACTTTTTCTACTATTGTAATAAATGATTTTTTTAATCTTTTTTTTAGACAACCTCAGTCAGTCCAGGGACGGGGTGTCTCTGATAGTATCTCATCAGGGTAAAGTCAACTAAGCTGAATTACCCTATTGCAATCCAAGTGTATGTGCATAGACAAGTGGATAACAAGCTGCTCCTCAACTAAAAAGGGACTCTAGGATGTTCTTTTGATTTTAAAACCTGAAAGAATGGTTTCAGAAGGTTGTCTTGGGTACAGTTAGACATGCAAATTATTTTCGTGAAGATTTTATTCCCTGGATATAGATTTTATGGGCTTTTGTACTTGTCCTTTGATAGCTTACAAAGGAGATTGTACCCTGAATAAAGTTTCATTTTGAGTTATTGTCCACATGAATAGAAACTGTGAAAGTTACCTTAATACGTCACTTGACCTTGATGGTATTTGTTGTTAATAGTATTTGTAAGTGTAATACTGAGAGAAGCATCAAAATTCTACAGCAAAAATAAGTTTCATGATTGTCCCCTCCCCTCATCTTAATTTGGAAACTTCTTAAAGAACAAGCAAAACCCTGTAGTCCTGTACTGCTTCTCTTCAGCACAAAAATTCAGATTGTGAAGTCTTGTAGAGTCTGAAACTAATTCCCATCAAACTTATAACTCTTCCTCTGTAACTATCAATAGCCACGTGGAGCGCCACAGAAGTAGAAGTCCTGTTTTTAGAAAAAGCTTAATCCTGTGGTATTGCTTAACTGTTTCATGGCAAAGGTAGCCCTTAGGCTGTTGACCTACAAGGACATTTATATTGCACAACTGTTGTACAACAAGTTAATGTCATGTTTGGAAGGTGTTGGACTCCCTTTAGCCTTCCTGGGCTGCTTGAGCACAGGGTTTGGCTCTGCTTTCTAGCCTTGAGTTCCCTAAAATTGCTTGTTCTCATCCTTCCCACCTTTCCGACTGCGGCCCTCTTGGCGGTAGCTGTGCCCGGCAGCACGAAGGAAGCTCTGTGCTTGCGTTTCATTCCCCTCGCTGTCGCGGCAGTGTTTGTACCCACAGAACACCCGGCTGACGCGGCCAGCGCAGGCCCTCGGGTGAGGGTTGTCTGCGCCCTGGCCTAGTCGGCTCAACCCTGATTTGTGTTTTTTGTCTGTCACGCTTCGCTGCCACATGAAGTTTTCTCTGCTGAGTTTTTTTCATGCATTGGAGCTATTTTGGATGCTGATGAATGGTTTCAGTTGATATGGACTGATTACCTTAGACCCTTTTCTGAGGGGAAGACTTGAAGGGGAAGAAGGGTAGAGATCTCACTAAAAAAGTGAAAAAATAATAAAATCTTTGCTTGTTAGACAGTTTGAGCTTTTAGAATAGTAGTTAACACGTTTCTGCTTCCATAGGAAGTACCTATACAACGTCTTTATATTTTCTGAAGGCAATGCAAGATTAGGTTGTGCAGCTCTCTCAGCCTGGATCTGTGACTGATGCTTTGAGTGATTTGTTATTACTGAGCAGTGCTCAGAGGCTCAAGATAGGTCCATAAATGTTCAAAGGGCTGAAACAAAGAGGCGAGATTTAAAGTTTCCTGATGTGATATACGCCAATCCAGGAATTGGTTAACACTGCCAATGTATATTTTTAGATGCATCCCTGCCCTCACGCTTACGATTTTATTCTTGTCCTAGTAGGTTCTGTAAAGGGAGTGCTAAACAAGTCCTGTTTATTTCCTTCTCTGCCTTCTCACCTTCTCCTTCTTCACTTGTTATAATACTAACACATGTTGTTTCCGAGTAAATAAGATGTTCACCTAAAGCTCTGCAGAAAGATTTTGCTATTGCAAAATGAGGATCACGGTAATGTATCACAAATGCACGGCTAGTCTTGGACACCTGGGAGCGTTCTAGGATAACAAGGAGAGGATAAAAAAAGCGGTGGGGAATCAAAAAACTGTTAAAAAATCCTAAATGTGTTGTTTGGACTATGTGAATTGGCAGTGGCCAAGAGGTATTGGTGTGACTGGGAGGAGGCTGGTGCTGTGGGTGCCTTGGCAAAACAAAGTTGCGTGTAATATTTTGCAAGTCGGGTTTTTCAGACTTGTTCCTAGATCCTACCGCTCTCTGTCCCAGTATGAAAATACTGCCAGCTATACAGAGTGTGTGCTGTGTCCTACTGATAAATGAGCATACCAGTCATGTTAAGATATTCCAAACAGGCAGAAATTGTCGAAAATTGCTGTATAATGGGATTTGGCATCACACAAGCTAGGGATGGGAAGATCAGTTTGTTCACCAGAGGACAAGGTGTCCTCAGCAAAGGCTCGAAATACCCTCCCAGGAGTGAGTGTGGCCCACAGGGTGCCTTCCCCAAACTGATAGTTGTGTGTGAAGTTAGCTGATAAGCCAGGAAGCGGGAAGCTGGTGAGACGCCGTAATTATGCTGTTGTCCTGCCAGGAGGGCTATTTTCCTTGCTTCGTGTTTCGGGGGAAACCTCCGGAATGCTTTCGTAGTGCTCCTGGTTCCCCGTAGCAGAAGGGGCTCCTGCCTGCTGTGCCCTTGTCCGTGCAGGCCGGGCCAGCGCGAGGTTCGCTGTGAACGCTGCCTCGTGCCGCGCTCAGTACGGAGCGCGCTGCTCGGAGCAGCCGCCCCGCGCGAGGAGGCATTCAAAGTTGTGCTCGTGCATTGGATCACCGAGTCCCACGGCAGAACCCTCCTCCCATCGAGGAGAATATCTTGTGGACTGTTCTCGAGCTTAGTGATTCATTTAAAGACACATATTTTCAGTGTCCTGGAGGAATGGGAACAAGACTGAATGATATTTAGAATGATATTTGAAATTATTATTTTTTTTTCCTAACATTTCTTCAGTTCCATGGGTCCAAAAGCACAGACTTCTAGTTTCAGCATTTGAGTGATGGCTCTTGAAGAGCCGAGGGAATAAATGGCCAGGCTGGGGGGTTGTGTGTGAGCGCCCTGCTCTGGTTTCAAACACGTTGCCCGGTCAGAGGGCAGAAATTTGTATATTCACCACACTGTGAACACGGTGATTTAGCCATCATAATTCCCCCATTCTGCTCTGAATTTACTAGCTATTTTGTAGTTAAAGACTCAAATTCAGCTTCTGCAGCCTTTCGGATGGAATCCAGCACACTACTTTTCAAAGGAGAGAGAAAATACAAAAGAGAGTGGGGCACTCTTGTCAACAAAAAGGACAAATTCCAGTGCTTAATTTTACCTACCTGAATAGCTATATGCATGAGGTACTGTGTGCTTTTAATTAGGAACATTAACCAATTCTCTATGAAGTGAGGTCCTCTCCTTTATCCACAGCAAAAGTTTTCCATTTGTCACTGGAAACATCTGATATCAAGGCTATTTTGTAGTGCCTGCTGTGAGTCTTTTTTAGTTGGTTGAATTGATCGATTATATTATGAAAGTAATTTACACAGTACTTTGATTTCCCTGAAAAAATAGTTGGAGCCTTTTGGCCTTGACATTTCAACTTGAAAAGAAACACGTTGTTTTTCTGTTCTTTACACAAAGAGGAGAAAATTCTTGCTACTTTTGCACCAAATATAGAAAAAAAATTCACTATTAGAAAACTCTCTGCTACATATTCTGCTCTGATAGATTATTTTCTCAACTGTTTAGTTTGAAAAGACATCATTTATCGAAGTTCAGAGTAGCTCATTTAAATCCCAATTGACTATCTGTCAAGGTAGCCAGTAAAATATTATAACTGAATATGTTAAATGCTTCCTCTATAACATCAGTGGTTGGAAATAAGACTTTAAACCAAGATCTTCAGCATCTTTGAAGAGTAAACTTCCCAGCCTCTAGAGAAAAAAATAATTAAGCACTTTTCTCATGTTTAATGAAGCTGGCAGTGCACGGAGAGAAATAAATCTGTTTTAGACCCCATTTACTTTCAACGATAACTAAGAATATACTTTGAAAGTGCCCATTTAATAAACAGAATTGAAGCTTTTGGAAAGTGCCCAACATTTTTATTATTTTGCCATTAAATCAGGATCATTTTAATTGATAAATCTCAAACTCTACCTTTTTCTTTCAAAAAAAAAAAGATAAAATGCTTCTTTGAAAGCACTTCAACGTGTTGTACTTAAATACCTGAAAGGAGTGTTCTCCATGTGTGTAAGCTTCTGATTTTTGTTCAGCTTTTTAAGCAAGTTTTTTTTTTTTTTTTAAGAAGTTACCCTGATTGTGTAGATCTCTTTCTCTCTCTCTCTCTCTCTCTTTTTTTTTTTTTTTTTTTTTTCCTTTTTTCCTTTCCGAAGGAGTTTTCATTATTTTTTCTGGAGCAGAAATTAGTTGAAGCAGAGCATCCTAAAGCATGTTCATGAACAATCAGTAGTGATACATGCAGATCTCACCAGTGGCACGGTGCAACATTACCTCTTTGGCATCCAAGAAATTAAAAAATAAGAGGGAGTATTATCAAATGATTAACTTGATGTACAAAGAACTGCAAGAGTTGCTCCAGGGTGATGTGTTTAGGAGCAGTAATGGTTCACTTTATAAAAGCATTTGAAAGCATTTGATCTAAAATTTCCCTGTCAGATCTCAGTGTGTTTGTGTCATTGCTGATGCTGTAGAAAATAAGTTAAAAAAGAAGCTGCCTCTTTTAAAATGCATGAAGTGACCAAATATTTTCCTCTTAGAAAAATGTGTTTCACAGGGCAATGTATTGAATTTGCCAATATTCATTGGGGGGGGGGAGAAGAAATAAGCTAAAGAATTTTATTCATGTAAAAATCCTTTTAAATAAGGTATTATTGAAGCAACATGTTTTAAAATATCTTGAAAATTTTCCTGTCTGAAATTTATTTTAAAGGGAATTAAAATAATACATGTAAAATAAAAAAACAGAAAAATCCAGTTGCCAATTTCAGAAGATTTTCTTTCAGCTGAAAATTCTGTTCAGTAAATATTATTTTAGCTACAGCAGATCTGTATGAATTTGCAAATGGCCAGAAGTAAAATCTGTGTTTCTTTTGTGTTTTCCAGGGTGTGCAGACTTGCATCTTCTGGATATGCTGACACCTACCGAAAGAAAAAGGCAGGGATATATCCATGAGCTCATCGTCACTGAAGAGAACTATGTCAATGATCTGCAATTGGTCACGGAGGTAAACACACACAGCAGCTTTTGGACCAGCTTTTATTCACTTGTCTTTCTAAAGTAAATTAGAGCAGTAATTTCACTATGTGAAGTGATTCTTTCTCTGATACCACTGCCACGTTCAGCTTCCTAGGAATGGGTTGTGTTCAGCTGCTGTAGGTGTGTATGGGTGTGGGTGTAACTAGTGTTGAGCCCTTGTGTTACTGCTGCCAAAACACCAATTTTAAAATTATCATTCTCGTAAACTCTTTCTGCTCCTTAATTTGTATGCTGATTTCTCATGTGGAAGCTCTTAACACTTAAAGCACATTTTGTGCCAGCTGCACAGTGACAACTTGGTTATTCTTTCTTTTTGCCTCTTTTTTTCCTTAATGTTACAAGATGCATCTCTTATGTGGAGGAAAAAAAAAAAAGGAATGTATGTAGGCAAACAGACAATCCCTGTGACAGAGGAGGGTTTTTTGTCCTTTTTTTGTGGCAAAATGGCCAAGTGAAACACTATGAGAAAAAATAGAACTAATATACTTACAGTTGCATTATCAAAGAAGACCTGGGATATTTTGCAGGAGACCTTTGGCTAAAATACTCATGGTTAAAACAGATCGTCTGCAACATAAGTAACACAACCGACACACATTTAGATCGTGCTCTTTTAAAGCAGTATCCTGCTCACAAACACATTAACGGGAAATGCTGGGGACCTCTAGGGCACAGTGTCTGGTTGAAGTCTGTTCCAGTGAGTATCAGGTGCTGCTCTGTTGTAAAATTTTAACGCCCTCAGGCTAAGAAAGTGAACATCAATCTTTGTCACTTTGAATATATTTAACATATGCTTTCTAAATTGCTTAATTTTCTGAACCTATAGATCTTCCAGAAACCACTAATGGAATCTGAGCTGCTAACCGAAAAAGAAGTTGCTATGATTTTTGTTAATTGGAAGGAGCTGATTATGTGCAATATTAAACTACTGAAGTAAGTTTCCTGCCCCATCCTTAGCAATAACAAAACTGTGGGTCTCTTTCACAGCCCCTGTCCCATTTCTCCTTTTAACTGCTTGAAAATATTTACCGCCCATGAAAATAGTGGCCAAAATGATACATATTTTACCTTGTTGGAGAAAGCAGAAAATTAATAATGTTTACTGCGCGTTATTTGTTGTTGAGAAGCATCTAGTAGCTATTTGTGAGTCAGTATTTGCACTTGCTTTGCTCTTGGTGTACATGTGCTCTTGAAGGCCGGGTCAACCTCTCCTGAAGAGCAAGCAGTGCTGGTCAAGGCTACCTGCAGGTCTTTTTTGTGTCGTGTGTCTCTGTCACAGCCCATACCCAGTTCCAGTTATCTGTGGATGCAAAGCAAAGCACAGTGATCTCTACCTCCCTCCTTCGGGGTTAGCTGACGTATTCCTTTAGCTATTGTAGGCCTGTCGCGTCTGAATGAGCTGTTTTGTGAGAAGCTGCGCCAACAAAGCCTGGTTTCCTATGGATTTGTGCCCAGTGAACCCAGCACCCTTCCTTCCACAGCCTCCAACTACTGCAACCCCACCTCTCTGCCATGAAACTCCACACAGTGCAAGTACCCTTATTTCTCCCTTCATCCCCTCTGGCCTCTGGTGGATCCTTTCCTCCCTCCTGCACCTCTCTCAACCACTTCAGCAAGAGACAGTAGATGTTGTGTCTGGTCTGGAGGCACAAGAATAAAAGCTACACCTTCATAAGCAAGAGGATTAATAAAGTTCCTCTCGCTCCTCCACCTCCACCAACCTAGCTGCTAATTTCCATTGAACTCTTCAGGATTCTATCACTTAGAAATGCCTCTTCTTTTGTAAAATGTCGTTGAAAAATGACCTGCAAACTCAGAAGTTATGACAGGGATAGGAAAATCACAGGCAGCTCAATGACCTCTTTTCCTTAGGAAACCAGGCTAAAAATTAAAAGTAGCTTTGGGCATGAAGTAGTGGGAAAGTTTCCATTCTTGATTCAAGAGCGTATCCAAATTCTCTTTCTAAACTAATAGTCAAGGAACTGACATTCTCATCTGGCTTTGTATCAAGTTAATTTCAAATAATACTTTGACCACAAGAGGGGAAAATGATGTTGGCTGAGAGGGCAGTCCTGATTACTGTATTGTTACAATATGTAATAAATCTTGTGACTGATCTTCTATTATTCAGGGCTCTCTTTCTTTCAGTAATGGATAAGAATCGAATTGCTTATCTCGTAAATCAAGAATCATTCATTAGTGGTCTGGTTACTCATAAACCACACGTGACCTTTTCGTGTTTAGGGCATTGCGTGTGCGTAAGAAGATGTCTGGAGAGAAGATGCCGGTGAAAATGATTGGTGACATCCTGACAGCTCAGCTGCCCCACATGCAGCCTTACATTCGCTTCTGCAGCTGCCAGCTCAACGGGGCGGCCCTCATCCAGCAGAAAACAGATGAAGTCCCGGAGTTCAAGGAGTTTGTTAAAGTAAGAGAAGGAGCAATCGCCATGGATTTCATAGACCGTACCCTTAGACTGTCATTTTGCTGCTTTCCAAAACATGATCTTAGAATAGTGCTACATTTGGGCTAGAATGAACTTTAGCACTCATTGAAATAATACTTTTTTTCCCCCCCAAGAACAATAGTGCCATAAAATACTTAATTTTGGTTTTATAATGTTCTTGCAATAACATGCTAGTACCCAAGTAAATAACTTGATGAGAAGAGGACTTTATCCTGTACCTGCAAGACAGATGAAGAATATTTGTAAAAAAATAAAAATCATTCTGCTATTCTGAGATTGCTTGTGATCTAGGAACAGGCTTAGCTGAAGCATTTGTTGTCTTACCTTTTCCCTTCTTAGACGAGCTTATTTTGCAGTGTTTTAAACAAACTGACTAACACTATTTTACCTCTCTAATGTTTCAGAGGTTAGCAATGGATCCTCGCTGTAAAGGAATGCCACTGTCAAGTTTTCTACTAAAGCCTATGCAACGGGTAACAAGATACCCACTAATAATTAAAAATGTACGTTCTTTTGCAAAGGTGACGGTTTGATGCTGCTTTGCTTTATAGCTTAATTACAGAGCAGTTTCCCATCTGTGTCAAGCTTTCCCAGTGTCAGATTTCTGATCCGGGAATGAGGGCTATCCTTTTATCTCAATCACATTGGAGCAAATCAGCAATAACTCATCGGTCTTCAACTAAATGACACTGGATTTCTGTTACAAACAGAAGCAAGATGTGCACAGAGAGAACCAGAAGGCAGTAAAAACTGGGTGAAAAATTCAAATTCAGAAAACAGGAGCCATGAGTTAATCTTGCACTTCCCTTAGGCTTTTGCCATGGTGCTCTTCCCTTCCTGGAGTCTTGCAAATGGTAGTCAGTTTGCAACTCTGATTGCTGAATATTTGCACGTTACATTACTGCACAACTTATGTTACTGGATGGCTTACAGCCCTTTTCTAGCTTTCCCTGGTTGCCTAACACATATTGAATAATATTAGTGAACTTGGCCCAATACTTGCACAGGAAAGAATCCAATTCTAAATTGAATGTTGGCACTTAGAGATTCCTTTATCAGTCCTGGATGTATTTCTGTATATGACCAGAATTTGCATACTTATGTCAGAAGTGTGAGCTCTGTACTGATGTAAAGGCTCTGCAGACAGGCATTCATTTCTGCTGTTCATGCCGAAGTGTGGGATTTTTTCCTATTTTCCATGTATGTCAAGGGGAAAAAAATTGCAACTTATTAGCCATCTCTGATAAAAATAAAGAAATCACCAAGTGCAGGAGATTATGTTTTTAACTATAGGTAACAGAAGAGGCTAATGTGTTTTATTTACCTGCAGATAATAGAAAACACTCCCGAAAGCCACCCTGACCACAGTCACTTGAAGCATGCGCTCGAGAAAGCAGAAGAACTATGTTCTCAAGTTAATGAGGGAGTGCGGGAAAAGGAAAATTCCGATCGGCTGGAGTGGATCCAGGCTCACGTTCAGTGTGAGGGCCTGTCTGAGGTAAACAGTGTACAGTCTGGAGAAATTCAAAATGTGGGTGTGCTGCTTCACCCGTTGGGAAGAAACCATGGCTCACGAGCGGCCCTGCATCAGGACGAACCGTGCGATCAAACGCTGTAATCTTTGATCATTTGTTTTCATCCTTCTTTGGCTGTCTTTCAGGCATGCACATTATCCTTTTTACTGCTCGTGTTTTACTGCTTTCTGTTTGATAAATACTGCTTTTGTTTCCTGTCTTTGGACAAACACCAGGTGAAATGCTGCAATTTTCAAATGCAACTTTCTGGTTTCATAGCTCTGTACAATAAAGTGTTTGTTGTACTGCTGTTACCTCATCCTAAAGGAGTACCTGGCCATCCTGAAGTGCATTCAAACTTGTCACAGAAAATACGCTTTGTGATAAGATTTGGCATTGAAAACGCAAAAATACCCAGTTGGTCTCTAAAATTTACTGTTAGACTTTAAAAGTCACTTCACCTATCACTGTGTATTATTTTATAATGTACCATAGTAATCTTCTCTAGTGAGAATGCCATAAACATATTGTGTTGGTCTGTCCTACGAGAGGATGGAGGCCTTTTTGTAGGGCCTCCCTGTTATTGGTAAGGTTAAGAAGCAGAGAGAACATAACTTGATTTTAAATTGTTTTTGATTCTAGAAGTTAAAAAAAAAAGTTCATCTTATGAAGTCTAACCATTTCAAGGAAAAAAAAAAACATGTAAGATATTTCAGAAGAGTGAAAGTCACTGTCAGCTATCCTTTAAGCATAACTGCTGCCCAAAGTGAGAGGCGTTTAGCTTCATTTGAGTTCTGTACATGAGGTCTGAAGTCGTGTCAGACAACAAAAATATTACTGGAAAACCAAAAATATTGTTTGAAAGGCCAACTAACTGCCTATTTTCTCTCATGATAATGTGAGTAACAGCCTGGCATCTGTGGCATGGAGTGGTCAGACTCAGGCCTTACCCCAGTCTTCTGACTTAGATGTTTCTAATCTATAAAAGGAACCACTCCAGATCTACCTGCTCAGCCAGCTAGGATGGCAGGAACCACACAACCCTGGCCAGTAGAAATAAGTCTAAAAATGACACCTTACCAAAGGGTAAGCCTGCTACTGATCTGATGAGACCTCTAAATGAGTTGTAAATTCTTCCCATCCCAGCCACTGGTCGGCAGTTGTCCTGTAATCCCAGGCACTTGGGTATGAAAAGACAGGTAATCTGGGAATCCTTTAGTATGCTTTAATGGGTAAAATCTGGATACTGGGAGCAAAAGCGCTAGCTAATTCATGTAATCCACGTTGAAAAATCTTAGCATTTGGAGAAGCTGTTTGCCTAACTACTGCTAATCTAGGGCAAATTGTCGTCAGCTCAGTGCCACCCAGGGAGATGCATGTTTGTGGCAGAGAAATGCAAAGGGAGGTTCAGATCCTTTTGGCTTCTCTCTGATGGTCCAGGTCTTGCCCCATGCACCTGATGGGCTGCCGTACAGTTAATTTTGTTTAGCTTTCCTGTGACTTGCACTGCTTCTCATATGCAAGACAAAGACATTGCTCGTCATCCCTGTGACACGAATTAAAACTAACATTAGGACTCAAAACTATATTTGATCTCTTTCAGGGGAACCTCGATTGTTTTACTTTATACAGTGCGTTGTTGTTCTTCTTCTACTTTTCGCAGCAACTCGTATTTAATTCTGTTACAAACTGCTTGGGACCACGCAAGTTTCTGCACAGTGGGAAACTCTATAAAGCCAAGAGTAACAAGGAACTGTATGGCTTTCTGTTCAACGATTTCCTCCTCCTGACTCAGATCATAAAACCTCTTGGCTCTTCTGGCACAGACAAGGTCTTCAGCCCCAAGTCAAACCTGCAGTATAAAATGTACAAAACTGTAAGTACCCCTCTTCAGTGGTGACCTAGATCTTTCCATTCACAGCAGGTGCTTGTATAAAAGCAGGAGGAAAGGTTTGGTATATGCTAGGGACTCCAGGGACCAATGGTGAATTAAGTGGTGAATTTAGCTTTAGCTAGATAGGAAGATATGCTGTTGAAGCTCTCCCACAGCAATCTCTTCAGCAGACAGCGTGGGTATCAGGGAGCCATGCAGGAGAAGGGGGAGACTGTGGTGCTCCATAAGCCTGCAGCTTCAGGAAAGAAGGGGGAAAAAAAGATATTCTAGGCACAAAGGAAATCTGTTGTGATTGCTCTGTGTTGAATATATCTGTTCTGTTATTGTGCTATAGAACTGTGGCTTTGCCTAATGTTTTACAGCCCATTTTCCTAAATGAGGTACTAGTAAAATTACCCACAGACCCCTCTGGAGATGAGCCCATCTTCCATATCTCCCACATTGACAGAGTCTATACACTTCGGGCTGAGAGCATTAATGAGAGGTAAGTACCTGCAGAGGCCACGTTAATATTGAATTTGAGAAGTCTGATGCAAATGTATGGGATATGCAGATGCATCGTGATCTCCATGGAAACCTTTACAAAGCAGTTTGTCACAAGACTATCTATCTGGAGAATTCCCCGTGCCTGAGAGTACGATGATACTGTATTATATGGAAAGGAGGGAGAAATAATGAGGTTTACCAGATTCCAGTAAGACCAACAGTGAAATACCTGAGGGCTGATATTTATGGAACATTTTATGCTAGCATAAAGAAGCCAAAAGATGAAATCTTACCTTCCCCTGTTAACAACTACCTGTTATGGTGCCAGTGCAAGCGTTTGTGTGGCTCTGTGTTGAATAAGGTTCAGAAACAGGTCAAAATTAAAACTTGAAGCGAAAACGTAGCAAAGAAAACCTGGTTAATTTTAACCTGGCTCAGTTTAGATTGGAACAGTCCAAAGAATGACAAGACCCAAACTTCACCTTGTGATTTTGTCCCTGGCAAGCTCAGGAAGAGAGGATTACATGAAACCATTAGAAAAGTGCACACAAGATACATAGTTTAGCACAATTAGCACCATGTTTTGATGGCTTTGCTGCCCCTGGCAGTTCTAATGCATGCAAAACAGTGCGGAACATCTTTGCGCCCTGCGTGCCTGGCAGAACCTGCGCTCTGACCTCGTTGGCACTTACGCGTGTCATTTCTCTGGGAAAAGGCCGTGCTTTTGCGGATACCCCTGGTCCGTTGGTGCGCGCTTTCCACCTCCGTGCCACAGAATCGCACAGGGGGCAGCCCCTACCCGCTGCCCGATGCCCAGAGTGTCCGCAGTGCTCTGCTGCCTTTTAGCCCCAGGGTCTGGTGCCGTTAGGCTGATGGGTGAGCTAGGAGCCCAGGCAGACTAGGCCGCAGCACCAGTGCAGGAGTCGGCCGGATCTTTACGTCCCGAACGCCCTCTGGAGGCGCCTTCCCTTCTCCCTTCAGCACGGAGAGGAGCCTCTCTCCTCACGCAGGCGCTTCAGTCCATGTCTTTGTGACTGTTGACTTTGATTTGTGGCAGAATTGCTTGTTAAATAAATGAGGTGTAAGAGGTGCCTCTAGGCTTTTATCATTTACTTGTTTTTAATGAACGACAGCAGGAATTAAAAAACCCAGCATCAATAAATGATTAATTTGCCCATTTAGTCTCAAAAGGTTTGCATGATCATAGCCTAATTTGGTCCTTGATACACTTCCAAAGCTGCCATTTATTTAACTGGCCTGGAAGGCAGAACTGGCCCCAGGTGTTTTGCTCTCTCAGAAAGTAAGTGCTCTGTGGAGGTGAGTGTTTGGATGCCAGTCTGGCCCAGGGCAACGAGCTGCAGCTCCCTGTGGAGCCGCAGCTCTTCACTTTGGGATCTGAAAGGGCCTCACGACTGCGGGATACTTTCATTTTACCTTGCCCCCTGCCTTAGGCTCCCTTGTGTCCTCAGGGATCTGCTAGCGTGGGATGTTTAAATCTCTGCAGGTACCAAGAATTTCAGTAAGGTCTCTTCTAAAGAGGCACCGCTGCATAGCAGATCCTGGTTGGTATCAAGCTTTAGAGTGCAAGTGTTTTGGAATGAGGGCCAGCTTTATTCTTTGTTGTGCTCTAGGGAGGGGAAATTGGATCCTAATGGAAATGGCATTTTGCAACGTTTTTTTCTTTTCCTCTGAAGGACTGCCTGGGTTCAGAAAATTAAAGCTGCTTCAGAACTTTACATAGAGACTGAAAAGAAGAAGAGGGAAAAGGCCTACTTAGGTACAGCATGGGATGCAGGGATTCTCCTCTCCTGTGGCAATGCCCACGGGCAGGAAAATATCATAGTGACTTTTGTCTCTCCTCTTCTGTTTAACCACAGTTCGCTCACAGAGAGCAACAGGCATTGGGAGGTTGATGGTGAATATTGTTGAAGGCATTGAACTAAAACCTTGCAGATCCCATGGTAAGAGCCTTTCTTTCATTTTTTGTAATATGCTCTATGAAGAAGACAGTCACTTTTGTTAAACCAACTTTAAGGGACTTTCTGTCCAAAAGGAGGGTTTTGTTAATGAAGCACTTTTTATTATCTTAAAATATACAGAGGTGACTGTGTAGTTCTGCCAGTCACACACTTGCCCTGCACTTAAGCATTTGTTTCATGCAAGCTTAATTTCCACCATAGAGACCATAAGCCACAAAGACCTGAAATGATGGTAGTGGAAGGTGCTCTGCACCTTGCGGAATTGTATCCCTGTTTATTGAAATGGCAGTGAGACCACCACCTTTCCCCTGTTAGCTGGCTGCAGAAGCAAGAGGGTATTCACACACCTGAAAATCTGGTTGCGCTCTTCTGTTTGCTTCCTCCTCACCAGGAAAGAGCAACCCGTACTGTGAGGTGACGATGGGCTCGCAGTGCCACATCACCAAGACGATACAGGACACCCTGAACCCCAAGTGGAACTCCAACTGCCAGTTCTTTATCAAGGACCTCGAGCAGGACGTGCTCTGCATTACAGTGTTTGAGAGGGACCAGTTCTCCCCAGATGGTAAGTAGGAGGCTGTCATGTGTCCAAGACTGTCTTCAAATCTCCCTTTTCTAAGAAGTACAGGCCTGCTGGGGTACGTATGGAACCCCTTTGCATAGCCAGGGGCTGGCTTACCCTTGCTCTCCAGTGGAGTCTTGCCTGTGTCAGGGTGAGAATCAAGGTCTCTTGGGGTTTGGGGGGCTTTTTTTTTTTTTTTTCCTTAATGTATGCAACTTGATGCTGTCTTTTTGCATTTCAGACTTTTTGGGCAGAACAGAGATCCGTGTGGCAGACATTAAGAAGGATCAGGGTTCAAAGGGACCAGTTACAAAGTGTCTCCTTCTGCATGAAGTCCCAACGGGAGAGATAGTCGTCCGACTAGACCTGCAGTTGTTTGATGAGCCTTAGAGGGAAAGGGACCAATGTCTTATTTCAATCTGAGTTCACTGCAATAGGTGTCTGCAGAAGCTGTCACGAAATCCTTATTCATTTGGTATGAAACTGCTGCTTGCCCTTCACACATAAGAGGGTTATCAAAGCAAACAGGAGCATCTTTGTGCCTTGATAATTCTCACTGGAAAATGAATCCCAATTTTGTGAGGAAGCCTCCCTCAACTTCTCTATGTGGAACTTGACATTAGTTTCTTGGGTTTGTGAAATAACCTAGTCGTTTGTTGTGCACAGTCCAAAAGGCTGACAGACCACATAGGTTGCTGTGCTTGCTCCAGTTACTCTACTCTTTCATTTACGTGATGAGGGCAATGTTGGTATGTTTGGATACTTTCTGCAGATTTCCCCCCTTAGGAATTTTGTGCCTATTGCTCAGCAAAGTGGTGTGTAAATGATTTGTGAATCGGATGAGCAGTTAAGTGGTAAGAAGATCTTGGATTGACCTGAAGACCTTCATGGCGGTTCTGAAGAGACTTAGGAAATAAATAATGATCTGAAGATTCTATGAGCAAACCACTTCATGACTCACTTTGCCCCTGAAAATAAATTATGTACAGGCCTTCTGCACAGAATTGTTCCCCTGCTTGGGACCTTTGAAAGTTGCTATTTTCTATAGGGTCGTAAATGTTTGAACAGTAAGTGAAGGTGAATATAGAGCCCTGCTGAATGTTGTGCTATACCACTTCACTACTACTTTGCTGCTGTTGCTGCTGAACTGTGTGAATGCAGATGGATGATTTGACACCTGCAGTGGGGCAGAAAATAATCACGGCTCTGGCTCCCGAAGCTGATTTCTACCCCACTGCGTCTATCTTGCCGAGCAATCACTGGTGTTGAGGTGTTGAATTGTACCGTGCCTCCACGGGTGTGACATCATGTTGTTGAGTTCAGGGCAGCGGCACCCCATAGCTCGCAGAGGTGTTGGTCGCAGGCCGGGCTGCCCGTGCGCGCGGCGGCCGTGGCGTTCACGTGCCGAGACGGGGAATCATTGGGCTGCGCTGCGTGGACAGCCCCAAAGCAGGAGCCTGGGCACGGCGGGGAGCGCTGGGGTCTATGTACGCGCTTAGCTCTACGTGCACCCACACACACACAGACACCCCTCACACGTCGGCCCCCATCCAGCAAACTCTCCCTGCTTGGCAAATCACCCGGCTTTAAGTGTGCTCTGACGTCTTGGTTTCCCTTGCGTGCGTGAGCGCTGGGTCTGGGCCCAAGCCGGGGTAGGCACCCTACGAGTAAAGTTCATCTCTGTCCCGCTCGGGTTCGTTGTGCTCATTGCCTATCATGCAAACACTGGTATTTTTGACTTTCTTTCCAAATGGGAGGTTATCAACCTGTTTCATTAGCATGTGAATGTTCTTGTGGAGCCTGTTGTTAGGTTTTGGTGTCCCCTGCATGTCCTTTCAGTACTGGTTGCCACCTCTCCTGTATAGGCGGTGTTCCCTAGCGCTACAAGTCTTATTGATTTCCATTAGGAAATTAGGGTATCTTCATAACGGATAGCTAGGTACAGTATGGTGATAAGTGTAAACTGTGCTGGGAAGTGTCTGTATTATAATTTCCTACAAGACCACTATAATGTTTCAAGCAATTGGAAAAAAAAAATGTATGTTGGAGGGACAACAAAGTTTACATTTCATACTTTTCAGAATCGCTTTATTATTTATTTATTGAAGATAGTGTAGAATTTTGTATCAGAAATGACAGACATACTTATGTATTTTTTGAACAAAACAGAGATACACACTTTAGTTAGTTAGAAACTTTCAAGTGACACATTTTAGAGGGAGTTTAACTTCCAACGCATGCATTTGTTTACCACTAACTGGCTGAAAACAGAAGTAAGAGAACTTTAAGTTTCTATTTTTCAATGTTGTTAAGAAAATTGTTTGGATTAAAATATGTAAATAGTACTAAACCCATGCTTTCCTAATTCCATAGCAGTCCATTTTATTGAATATAATGTATATGAAAATACACATTGTTGTGGTAGGATAAAAAGAAGTGATAAAAATCTATTAATGGAGTAACATTAAATGTCATTGTCTAACCTTTTATTGCTGTCGTAATTTTACTCAGTAGCTGTAAATATGGTGACCATTCCTTGCAGTGCTTAACGAGTAGTGTCACTCTTCGGGTGTCGTTTCACCAGCACGTTCGTCCCTGTCCCGGAGTCGCCCGGTCCCGCACGCTGGTTTGCGCTGCCTTGATGGCTGCCCCAGGGCAGTCGTCTGCTGTCCTCCCTTCCTGAGCTGCACTGATCCCACAGGCATCCAGGCCTTTATGTCCCAAAAAGGACTTTTCCTGGGGGAGAGACTCGCTGGCTGCATTTGCACTAACGTTTCCGTGCAGGAAGCAGCATCCTCTTGTCGGCCTATCGAGCGATGGCCTGTGTCGTGATCATCTTGCTTGGGGGAGCGAGAGCAACTCAGCAGCGAGTGTGCTAGGAAGCTGGGTGTCTTTTGGTGTATTCGCAAAGCCAGGGGGTGTCACCAGGTTGAGCTGGGCTCTTTTGAGTGTCCTCTTCAGGCTGTCAGGTGTGCTAGTCTGTGCTCCTGCTGTCTTAATGCCTGTGTTTGTGTAGACCCTATAATTCAGACTCTTGGTTATATGTATTTCTGAATATACCAGTAAAATCACACCTCTGAGAGCACAGCGCCCTTTCCAGCCCCATCCTGATACATGTAGACTTCTCCCAACGCTCTGCCAAGCGACAACAACAAAACTCAAAGTCTGGGTAATACTTGATCATGTTTTGGTTTGAAAGAGCCATTAGCAATCCATTTGGATAAGCACTGGATAACAAATTCTTCAGCATCACACTCCTTGGCTGGCATTCAAGCCTTTCCAAAAATATTTTTGTGACTTTTTGATGCATTTGCTACCTTCATTGAAACAGTGAGATTGCTTTTGAGAAACCAGGAAAAGAAGAGGCAAAATCTTGTAGCTTGTTTTCCAAGCTATAATTCTGGGAATTGCGTTCTCCCACTACGTATATTAATTTTAACAAGGAGAAGGATATTTCTGTCTGATGTTTCCTTGAGTCTAAGTCTTGTAGCAGAATCAAGTTAATGGGCAAGAAACAACATTTTTTTTAGAAATGATTAAAATGACTGTTTGAAGATGGAGGTAGTTGGGGACAGGCAGAATGCCAATGCTCTTGTGGCTGCGGACAGGATAGGATATCTAAGAAAAAGGGAAAAAAAAAAAAAAGATTATTTTAGAATCAGATCCACAGTATCCCAGCAGAACTTCAGTTACCCAGGACCAAGAGAATCCATAAGCAGCCTGATTAATAGTGAACCATGTGTGTGTTCTCACCCAGGAAGGCATCACAGGCAAAGGCACATGGGATTTAACGCAGCTCGGTATCTACGCACAGATTTGTGTGCCCTTCTTTGTGGCAGGTGGGCTTTAGCAGCCCTCATGCTCCCTTCCCCAAGAATTCCCTTCTGAGGAGTGCCCCTGCGGTGCTCGGCGCTGTGGTGCTGCCAGGTGCTGCCCAGGATCTCGAGGACGTGTACATGTTGCCGTCAGGTTCTTTGCTTTCCTGGTGTGGTCCACACAGCTCCTCTGGACCTCCAGGAGCTAACACAGGCACATGTCCTTTTTCCACGCTGCACTTCTTTGCCTATGTATATATTAATTTTAGCAGGGAGAACCGTGTTTCCCCCTTGTTCATCCATGTGTTTTCTGCTAGTCAGAGGAGCTGCTTTGCCAGCAGTGTCACAACCCATCGGCGAGGCGCCTCTCTGTCCCTTCAGCCGGGCCCGCCAGCACTGGGGACCCTGGGAAGGCTCTTCCCGAGCTGCGTAAGAACCGGCCTGGTCTTGAGGCTCTGCCTCAGGAGCAAGCAGGTGCCTCGCTGCAGGCAGCAGTTAACGCTGTGGACAGGCCGCACGCCTGCGTTCGGAAGCTGGGTGGCTTCGGTCGTTGGGTGCCTGCACGATGATGGTGGTTTGACCTCTTTTAACGATGGGAAGGTCAAGCCAGGTACAAGCAGAATATCAAACAAAAAGTTAAAACTTGAGCTCAAATGGACAAGTAGTTCATTATTTTCTTTGCAGCTGGGTCTGCTTTCCTCCTCGCTTTCCTCAAAGTGACTGGTCTTTGGGTCGGAGCCACTGAGCTCTCTGGAGCTGGGCTTACTGCACAAAGCCTAATGCATACCCTTACCCTTGCAGCCCTTGAGGAAACACTTTAAAATATAAAACAGGCTGTTGACCTTGGCCTCAGACATACCAGGTATCTTGCCAAGTTTCGCGCTGGTAGGAAGCCAGGCCGTGACGCTCGGAGAGGGCACGTGCAGCTGCTGCTTTGACTTGGGCACCTTGAAGGCCACAGCTGGGCACTGAGCTGCCACTAAGCCAAAGGAGTGAGAAGTTGCAGGATGTTTTTTCTAGATGCTCTTGATTATTATGTATTTTCTCAATATGAGTTTTTATGAGGGAACTTTTTAAATGTTCATTTTGCATTTTTTTAACCCTTAAAAAAAAAAATCACTTTTTGTTACACGTGAGTAGGGTTGGGGGGGGGGAAACATTGTGGATAATGAAGTTTTTTTGTAATATTATTAAGTAAGTAGGTCGTTTTTCAAAGTGTCACAAGTCCGAGCCTTTGCTGCAGTGGTGGTGTCTGCTTTCATACTGCTCTGCTTGCCACGGGGGATTTCAAATTCACTCAAATCCAGCAGTCAAAACCCTTGAAACACAGAAAAGCTGCGAGTCCGGTTAACTCAACTGGCTTTCGAGGGCCCTTCTCTATACGTACATTCCACATATAGCCCGGGGTTTGTTTTGCCCAAACACGCTCTGTCCTACATGCATATCGATGTATCTATAGGTAAATACGAACTTATATAGAGAGATTATATATATGATTATTTGTATATATGATATAAAAACACAGCTATGTTGTTGTTGTCAAATACTGAGTAAATCTAACAGAAGTAATAATATAGGCCCACAATTTTGTTTAGTCATTTAAATATTTTAAAATAGGGTCCGTCCTTGGGAAATTATTTTTCTGCATATATGAGGATATATTTAGGACCTAACTTAAATGAATTCAAAATTGCAGTAGGACAATGTTAAACTAACTAGCCTAGTCGCTTCATGTTGCTGTCTGAGAAGGTCCTGCTATGTCATAGGTGACTTCCTTGCGCAACTCCTAGAGCTGCAAAATGTTGCTGACCCTGCACTTAGCATTTCATTCAGGGATCTTAAAATGCTATGGAAGTAAATGAAACGTTTTCTTGGTCTGTGACCTTAGAGCAGACAGCAGCTGTTGGATGTTGCAGTGAGTGCAAATTAAACTGGAAGATTTGGGTGCATGAATGGGGGAGAGGAAAGGGGAAGAAACGTGAGTTTGGTGTCCTGCAGGTCGAGCTGCCCAAACCTGGCGGCTGGGTCCCATTTGCCCCTTGTAAAAAAGATGCCTTTGGTCTCAATCCGAGATTGAATCCTGGATTCTGGAGGTGGGAGGGTGAGACGCAGCATCACGGTGGTGTCCCTCTGACCCCAGCTCGTAACGCGGCGGCCGCGTCCCAGCTAACGGCCTTTGCAGGACACCCTATTCCAGGTCCCCACGGAATGAGGAAGGGATTTAGGCTCCAATAAGCCCTTGCAGACTTTATAATGGGAACTTTTTACTTAGTGTCAGTAAATCTTTGAGAAGAAAAAAAATATATAGCTGTAGTATTTTTTCAATGTTAATACTTAGAATTGGGGAATTATCCCCCCAATGGTGGTGGTGTTACTTTTTAGTGCACTTTTTATTGCCAAACAAATGGTATCAGCTAGTTTCCTTTTTTTCTAATGAAAGGAAGTATTGTACTGTATGTAGTATTCTTAAGATCCTAAAAATCACAGAGGCATTACAAAATACCTGTTACCCGTATTTGTCTTAAGATTGGGTCAGACAGGAGAAAAAGATCATTTTCTTTTTTATTAGAGAATTTACTTGTATTGTTAATTTAGATCATATCTCACTATTCTGCGGGAATACATCTATACTGTGACTTTTTTTCTTTTTTAAAAAAACATTTGTAATAGGTATTACAAAGAATTGTGAATCAGACATCACTGTTTCTCTTAAGACAATTTCAACTGTGCTTTCGTTGCTTTGAATGTGTTGTTTCCTCTGCCCCACTCGGTTAAGTGATTCTATTTACCAATGTCAAACTGAATGAAAGTCCTCAAAACGTATTCAGCTATTCAAGGAGCTATGCCCACTTCCCAGACTGCATTCACCAAGGTTGGTACTGAAAATAAGATTTTATTCTGTGTAATGTTTGACACAGATCAGACTGTAGTTGTGCAAGTGAAATTATGCAAGAATAAACCCTGTTTTTTAAAAAAGTTCAAATGTGCATTCTTATGTTCTTGAGAAGCCTTGAGTAAGAGTGGCATTGTGGTGTCAAAGACACACTGAATACATCTTCACATTAATATTTTTGACAAAAGGACTTAGAGCGCTCTGACATAAGCAAAGCAATAGCCAGCCCCAGCAATAGGGAAATAAATTTAGTAATTTATTTTATTATAATACCTGACATGTGCCACTTTTTAATCTCTGTACCACAGTGTTCGCATTTTTTGGATAGGAAAACAAAAATTGCCATGGTGAGTCAAGAAAGAAAAAAAAAAACAATTGCTGAGTAGGAGGGTCTCGCTGCTACATGCGCGATGTTAAATCACACGGGCCCTGCTCACGAGCAGACGCATCCTCTGTAGTGTTGATTCAACCCTTCGGAGGCGGCCAGCAGCTCTGCTGCCAGGTACTCAAGGGCGACCCCGCTTTGCTCTCTCCTTCCTTTTTGTTAATATTTAGCTTATTTAGCCCCAAGCCAAACAACTTCTGTGCCGGGGGGATGCTTTTTCTTCTGCTTTTTCGGGCTGGGTGGCACAAAGGGACAGGGCTGCAGACCCGGTTTTGTCCCGCAGCAGCCAGTGAAGCTCCGTCACTGCAGTGGAGAGGTGACAGGAGGGGGCAGCCAGGTCTAACCGTGCAGAGCCCCTTTGTCCAGGCTCCCAGACCCTGCCCGGACACAAATCCTGCTGCTTCAGGAGCCCCACTGCTCCCCTCGCCTCATTCCTTACACACTTAGAAGCAACATGTGCAACAACACAACTCCTGACCTGTTGTTCTGCCCATGCCCTACGTGGAAGTCTTCTCTGGAAACCAACAGCAACCCCTTGGTGGGGTGACCACATGCAGCAGCTCTTGGAGAAACCTTCTCCCCATCCTTCAGAGCAATCCTCACTCACACTTGTGGCAGGCTGAATTTTCAACTGCGACACAAAATGGTCAAGGAGGACTAAGCAAAACTCACTACAGCTTCTCTACCTCTCCTTCTCAGTATTATGTTCCTAAATCATCAAAATATTTTGAGCAGTCTACTCGAGAAGCAGTAATTTTATTAGATTTATGTGACAGGTTTCATTGTGAACGCACAGGACGGCCTGCTAGACAGTCTCTCTCATGATTTTGGTGAGTTTCTGGATCTTTGACTTTGTTGACATATCCACGTACTTCTCCCCAATATTGACAATCATTCCACCAAGGATTGAGGGATCCGTCTGAGGAAAAAAAAATATTGAGCAGAAATTTTAAAAGTCTAAAGCAAAAATTCATAATCCTAGTATTAATGTTCATACTAGTGAAGAAAAAGCTTTTAAAACACACATTTCATACAATTTTGCAGTCATTATATTCCAACTATTTTAATAACTTCAGTATCAAGAAAGCACAGAAATATATACGATATTCCCCATATTGATTTTACTGAATCCAGCTACTAAAAAAACAAATTTTATATAACAAATCTTAAAAAAAAGAACAGAGAGACCAAAGTCCATTTAGCATTAACTTGAGGAAATCTCCAGAAACCCATACCTTGGTCTCCAGCTTTAAGACCTCTCCTTTAGCCAAGAATCCACTCAAAGCACTTTTTAGCTCAGTTAGACTGGCATCATCCAGGGGCTGAAAAATTCGAACAAAAGACAAATTATATACATTTAACAAAATGTATATAATACTGATTCCTGTTACCTTTCCATTAAGCTGCAAAGAAAAAGCAACACTAAAAAAAGACATTTCCCAGAAGGCAGAGTAAGCAGCCTTCCTAGACAAAGGGACACTACAGAAACAGAGTCACTTTGTGCTGCTTTCACTTCATTTCAACACTCTGCCATTTTCTATGTATACTCCCAGCACCAGTTTCACGCTTACATCTTAAGCAAGCACACGGCAGACTCCTCACTTCTGCAAAGGAGCCCAGAGAGCCGCCTCACAGCCTATAGGAAGAAGTTGGGAGTAGTTTTGCTGCTCCTAACGTGTACAAAAAATAGTTTCACCTCAAGTGCTGGAGAGTGATCCAGGAAACAGGCCCACAGTTCCCAGCTCTGCTACACGTTTCCAGCTTGCTTCCAGATTGTGAGAAGCCCCTGGGCACGGGGAATTCTACATCCCTGAGAGCGGGCCACTGTGAATCTATCTTTGCTGGCCCTAGAAATTGCTCAGATATTACTATGACCTGGACTCAGAATAAGAAACACCTCGCAGAGCAAAAAACCTTTTGTTTTGCCTTAGTTTAAACTCATTTACCTAGTTTTATTTATTAAGACTATGTAATAGCCAACAGTTTGAGAGCTAAGAAGTAGTAACAGAAAAGTACCTTCGCATACAAAACATTTGGGAAAACTTGCAAAGTTATGAACCTATGAAAATCTTTCCACGCATCCCTGAAGGCCATCAACTAGACTGTGCCTGTGGGCTACAGAGAGGCAGGTATGAGACGCATCGCTTGCCCCAGGTGGGCAGTTCGCTATAGCCCTTCTGAAGGCTACGGGGTTTCAGAGTCAGACACATATCCCGCTTACAGCGCTCGGGATCCTCTCCACAAGGAGCAGAGTCAGGCAGCAGGAGCTCCGGTGCAGCCACACGGCCGCCCTGCTCGAGCTGTCAGCTCGACCATTCACTCCAACCTGAACCCAAGCAGGATCCTGATGGCAAATCCGACTGATAACTGCTGGACACCAAGCGCGCGCCGCACAGAGACGCTCATCATGGCAGAGATGAAAACTCAAACTGAAGACGTTGGCCGGCTATGGCACCGCCGAAGCCGAGCTCGACGTGGGTCCCTGCGGCTCACCTGGGCCGTGGTGACGGTGCAGAGCACCTCGCCTCGGTACGCGCTCATGATCTTCCCAAAGGCAGACACGATGTCTGGCGTGTAGCGCAAGCGCCCGTTCTCAGCCAGCAAGTCTGGAAAAGGAGGATGGTCTGAGAGGCTTTAAAGCGCCCGCAAGAAGCAGGTTTGGAGAGCTACTGGTAATAACCATGAACTTTAGATGTTTTTCAATATTCACGAGCTTACTTACTCAACAGGTTGACGGTTATAGGGGACATCTTCTCTTTTGCTAAAACATCGTTTACAGCTTTTTGTTTTACTGCACTCTTGGTATGAGGGTTCATAACAACACCAGACAGCTTGGGATCCTTCATAAGAGTCTAAGAGGACACATGGACAACAGATGAAAGTCATTTTTCCAGGGACTGCAAGGCTAACCTGGACTATGCCAGGTGGGCAATGAGATCACCAGATGGGCAGGAATAAGGAGAGATCTGAAGCAAGCCAAGAAACAACAGTTTCATATATTTACTATATGCTGCTTTCACGGCTGATGCTGCACCACTGCTAAACAGCTTAACAAGCTGAGGGGGAGCAGTGGAAGCATAAAGGCCTGTCACAAGATGGAACGGCAGGCTCAGACAGCAGGCAAACCAAGCTGAGTGAAAGGGGGGTGCATGCACAGAGATATTTAAGAGCCCTAATGCGAAGCCCCTGGTGAACCCTCAAACCGCGCCAGGAGCTGGGCCTTACCCGCACGCGGCTCAGCTCCTTCTCCACCTGCTCCAGCTTCTTCTGCTTGGAAGCGGCCGAGTACAGTGCCGTGGCATAGCGGCCCTCCAGCCCGTACACCTGGATGGGCGGCTGGGGCGAGAGAGCAGCGGCGCTGAGAGACGCCCCTCTGCCGAGACTCCCGCCGCCCTCCTCCTCCTCCTCCTGCTCCCCCCGGGCCCGCTCACCTTGACCAGCTTGGAGACGGGCCTCGCCGCGGACGTGCTGAGGTGCCGCACCTACGGGAACATAACGCACACACCGGCTGCAGCGCCGCGCAACCGCCACCTCGGCTGCGGGGGGCTCGAGCCCCCGCAGTGACAAGGGCTGGGGGAAACGACCCGCCGTCCACGCCGCCCCCCCCCGCCTCTCCTCGCGCCCTGCTCGGCCCCACGAGCACCCCAAGGCCCCGCCGCCCCCCGCGCCGCCCTTCACCTTCACGCCGAGCCCCGCGACCGCCGCCATCTTCCCCGCGCGCCGCCCTAGGTCACGGCGCCGCCCCGCCGCCGCGGCGCGGTGCGCATGCGCGGCCGGCCGGCCGCGGGGCGCGCTGCCCGCTGGGAGGTGTAGGCGCCTCCTCACGGCGGGGCGGGGGCCGCGGCTGCGCGCGCCCAACGGTCCCAACGGTCTCAGCGGTCCGGGGCGCGCGCTCAACGGCCAGCGCCGCTCCCCGAGCCCCTCCGAGGCGCCGTGGCGGAGTGTTAGAGGGGAAAAGCTGTGGGTCAGGGCCCTGAGGATGCCTAGCGAGTCCGGGGAGTGAGGCAGGGATGGCTGCTTGTAGCGCAGCCTTGGCCCTCCTTCTCTAGGAGGGTAAAAAATCCCTCCCCGTCTTCCTGCATGTTGCCTTGCATTGCTGAAAGTCGTTATTATTTTTTTGCTCAGTCGTAGGAATGTGCCTCTGGAGGCAGTTACAGTGACTGCAGCAAATCTCCTTGCAGGCCCCACCGTGGCATGTTGTGTGAGCAGCTGCAACACGTTCTGCAGTGGGGTCACTGCAGTCTGGTTGTTGGTGTCTTTGCAGGTGGAGGGGCGAAGGGAAAAGTCGTCTGTGCCCCAGGGATCACCTGAAGGCAGTTGCAATTACTATAGTACAGTGAAGTGACACAGGACTTAACATCGCATGCACTTTCCTGTGCTCCTGGGAGGTTCCTGTAAGTCACAAGTGCTTCCCGCCATGTAGAGGCACCACAAAAGAAATCTCCACGTACAAGTTCTTCAAAAGAAAACATCAGCTCTGCTTCCCCACAGGCAACTTGGTGTCCTCCAGCACAGCAAAACTGTCTCTGAAATACAATGAGCTCTTTCCTCCTCTCGGATAAACTAGATCCGAGTGTCCCCTGGAGCAGAGAGGCAGCCTTGCAGGGCAGACAATCTGCATTTTAGCTCTGACTTTGCCACTGTCTTCCCATGTGACCTTGAACAGGGTGCTCAGGCCCTACATACCACTGAGCAATCTGGAAAGATTAAACCCTTTCCCTCCCTAAATCTCCCATCTTTTCTGTGAGAAAAGGTGAAACGATTGCCTGCTTCACAGAGCTGCTACAAAATTTGAGTAATTATTTCTGCGGTGTGACTAGCATTGCTTCAGTGGTGGACTTGCTCCGTCAGTATCAGCTACATCAGCAGAGAAGACTGCAAACGCTAGATGTTGCTGTTGCTACAAATTGAAAGACTAATGCTCACTTTCGTGATGGCTGTGGCCAAATCAAACGTAGGGAATTATAATCACGCTCTGCAGGAAACACAGCTGCAATAAAGAAGCTGCGCTACCATCTCACCAGAGATAAGGCAAGATCACCAATTGCTTTACTCTACATGTTGGAATTCATTTCCTTCTGGCTCTAGCCATGCTTGCTAGGGTGACGTTCAAAGATGTACAAGTGTAGTCGAAGAGAGATTTAAGCCTGGCGTAACACCATTCTTCTCAATAATTTTAATATTTGCGGCACTATAAAATGCATATCTAAAACGTAGTAGAAGAGTCTTTGTTTTTCTTTAAGAAAAAGCATATTCTGTCCAGTTTTTGTGATAATGTGCATACACGGGTGTTTTGAAATGCTGTGCGTGGATCCATGACATGGATTTATTTGAACTAGGGCCATATATCCAAAATTTTACTAGTCTTATTCTGAAACACCGTATGATCTTGTAACATTTTTATGCATAAGAATATCTGGCTTATTGAGGCCGTTCAAATAACTGAAAGCTGAGGATGCTTTAATGAACTTGGGAATGGGTCAAATCCTGATAATGTTTTCCAATATTAAAATTAGAGCACTTCCCTCAGGTTAATTTTAGTCATGCAAAATCCTACAAGTGATAAACAGTTTGTGCCTTTAAACTTCATCCTGGAAGGAAAATATAAATCTTGATGGAGCTTTTCTTGAGCTGGATACCTGTAGAAATTCCTCCACCAATAAAATTGTATTCTTTTTTTTCTCCTAAAAATAATTAAGCCCTCCACATTGCCATCTCTCATCATTTGATGTCTGACTGGGTCGCTTGTTTCAGCTTGATCATTTGGCTCCATACCTGTGAGCATTCAAACACTCCATTTACACACTCTTCCCTGGGAAGCACCTGGACGAACATCCACTTTTGGGGCTGCCTCTTCATGGGGAGGTCAGTGCTTATAGGATTGTAACCTTGAAGTGTTCATTCCTACTGAATATAATGAACATCACATTCATCTACTGTAGAGACAAGCTAGAACTGAAATCCTGCAAAATATAGCCTCCCTTCTCTTTGTTTTTGCTGGTGGGGGAAGAAGCAGATAGGAACTGGTGTGAGCTCAGATTAATTTAGACAGACCCTGGAGCTTATTGCAGACACGGACCTCAGAGAGGCACAACAGCCGTGGAGCTCTCTGCAATCAGCACCTTCGTGTCCCTCACAGGGGTGTGATGATTGCAGCACGGAAGCATTAGGGGTGTTTCAATCACGGCCCCGCTGCGTGAGGTGCCACAAAATCCACAGCGAGAGCGAGGCTGTTCCACAAACGACTAAGCAGTGCACAGAAAAAACAAATAAATGCAGCTTGTCCGCAGCACACATGGTGTCCTCATGATGCTGAGCGCCCAGCAGGTCAGCTCCACAGAACACACCAGTCTTTTCCTCTGTTCAACTGTGGCTGCTTCCATGAAAGAAAACAACCCAAACCAGTGATTATACTAGTGAGTCAAAATGTTAAGTAAGGTTCAAGGCACTGAATTCTCTCTCCCTCCTTGAAACTCACCTGAAATGTTGGTACTCGGCCTGTTTTGAGGGCTCCCTTGCACCTACTGGTCAGTAGTTGTGCCCAGCTGTTCCCCTTTGGCTGTGCCCGGGGCTCCCAGCTTAGGCAAGGAGGGTCCCCAAGCAGGCAGGGTGGAGCTGCAAGGGAGTTCCTGACCTCTTGAGAAAAGTTAATGTTATTTACAAGGAGCAGGGAAGTATCCCCCTGTGATACTCAAGTCAGATTCAGATTGTGTGGCATGGAGAAGCTATGCCATGTCTCAGCTCTCTGTCTCTGCTGAAGGGAGTGTTGTTTTTCCCTCAGGGGTTGCTGCCCTTTTCTCTTCTGGAGCCAGCTGGGACTCTTGCTGAATCTAATTCATCTGAATGTTTTCCATACCTTGACTTCATTGGCTGTTCTGCTTGGGCAGGTAAGTTCAAGTGCTCTGTTGCAGCAGTTCCCCAGGGGGCAAAGCCTCTGCGGATATTGTGACCCCCCTATTGCAGTCTGGCTGCCCAAGGAATACCTGATTTATTTTCCTGTTTGCAGAGAGCTTAGTTTGCTCAGTGATGGGGGGCAAAAAACTTTTTTTTTTTTTACCCAAACCAGAAAGAATGATCATAAAACCACATATATGCACCAAAAGAGAAAAAAAAAAGAGAGAGAGAGAAAAAATAAAACAGGGGAATTCAGCGAAAGAGCAGAAACCCTTTTAACAGAATTAGGCAACTGAACTCCTTGACGTTAGCATCGGGTTGCTGCACTGTGAGCCCTTCGGCAGGGTGCTCGCAGAAAGCAAACACCTCTGCCTGCACTTTCCTGCCCTCCAAGGGCAGGATCTAGTCCTGTACGGTACAGAGTTACCGTGTTATTGCACAAATGATACTTCTGGGGTGCTCCTGTTGTTCCACTTTATTTTCTGTGCTGCCACAGTAGGCTGTAGTGAAAGGGGGATGGTAGGGGAACACAGTACAGAAGTGCTAATATGGTATCTTTTAAGCTAACCTAACAAAGCCTACTAGATTAATTTAAGGATGAACTGTGAAATGTTCTTCATAGGTTGATAAAATAAGTGCTCGTCAGCAAGACCTAGTACTGATGAATGTGATGGGGATCACTTGGGCATTTCACTGTTTTAAGATTGTGTGTGAAACACTGACTAGTAATGAAAATGCTTGGTGTGGGAAAGTATGTGAATAATAAACACAGGCGTGCTTTGGGGGTAGGCAGCAGTAATAGCTGAGCTTCACCACTTTGCACAGTGGCAGGGCACCTCTGCACTGAGACGTGGGAGATTTGCCACCTACTTTCAGCTTGGCTTTGGGCTCACTGATTGACTCCTAAGTATTCAGTACCTCAGCTCCCCCTTTTAAACGAGCAAGAATGAGACCAATGCATCCTTTATAAATAGCTTTAAGTTCCATTGATAAAACATATTTTATTCATGACTTCCCCCCCTCCAGCAGTGTAGGTGAGAAGTTCCTCCAGGTCCAAATCCTTGAGGTCTGTCACAGAAACGCCCACTAAACTGATAGATTCAGCAAAGATTGTTGACTGAACAGGTCTGGACCATGAACCACCCTCTCCATCAGAGGTAACTAGTCTGTGTCCCAGATGAAGCACTCTGAGCAAATTGCACTGTTGTTGCCATGCTGCACCTGCTGGAAATTTAACCATTTCCAGCCCTGTCAGGGCTCCTTCAAGCAGAACCCCTCTTCCTTCAGTTTAAATGTAGGCCAGATACTGGCCTGAGTCATAGCAGAGTAAATCTCTGAAATACATATGGCAGCTTCCCGCCTTTTGACCACTTGCCATGTGTGCCTTTGTACCTGCCTTGAACTGAAATTAGCTGTCTTATGTATGGGTGAAAGGATCTTGCTGCTTTTTGTGTTAGACAGGTGTCTTAGCAGCATTTGGTTATGAGTTATTAGGACTGCAGCTTGCTCATTACCACAAGAGGGAAGCCAATACTAATAATACCATTTTATTCATATATTAACTAGGGTTAGGGTGAGGCTTTTGTCCCTTTCAAGTCCATTGCTTGTCTCCTTCTCTTTCCTTGTAATGCACTTGCATTTGATCATATGTCAAAAATTAAAGAACATTATTCCACATTCCGTTTGCTCAATGTCCTGTGAAATGAGTTTCGTGGATTTGCCTGGCTCATTTGAAAGGCATACACAAACCTGTAACAGAAAGTTGGGACGGAACTAAGGTGGTTGTTTCCATAATTCAAATTTAAATAGTCTGCATGCAAGCATGAAGAAACTTGGTGGTCGTAGCACTTGGTAAAATAGTGTTTCCCCTCATTTAGCTGAGGAAGGAAAATTAGAGAATATTTGGGGAGTTATGGTCAAGTGAATTCAGCAAGTTCTCTGAATCTTGTTCTTCAGCCTGTTTTGCAATGAGCACCTTCATTATGGATTCATTTCTTATGGCAATCCTGATCTCCCTTACTCTGCTTTAACCCAGAGCAACTCTGCGGATTTCAGGAACCTCACTGAGTCACTTATCTTATGGTGCAGTATCTGTGAAAGTCACCCTTGTCCAGATCACATGCTGAAGGCTTCAATCTGACGGGTCAAGCTTTTCATTATATTTCATTTTGCAGTCAGATATTGTAAAAGGTTTACCTAAAATGCTCACATTTTAAAAACAGTTTGGGTATAACAGAGAAACTGAACAGGGATTCATCCATGAAATTCCTTTGGTTGGTGTTTTCCTGGTCTGTCGTCTAGACTGCTGCATGATACAAATGCAAGATAAATGCTCAGAAGGCTCCTGTAGAGCACTGCTGGCACGTGACGCTAGTTGGACATCATCGTCTTTCTTGGTGTTTGTAAGTTGTGACTTGGCTTCTGTATTTATTTATGTATATTTGAGGGACAGCAGAAATGTGAAACAGAAGCAATGCAGAAAAACTCATATGTTTAGACTTCCTATGAAGCCCCCTAGGGTGCTCCCTGCAAGTGCAGGAGAGGGAAAATCAGGGCAAGGTTATGAAAGTCACAGACATAGATTGCAGTCCCCAAAGGACCTTTGTGTAACTAGCTTCTTTGTTAGAAATATTTTGGGAGCATTTAATGATATTATGGGTGTTCTGCTTCCCCCCTGCAACTCCCTTAAAATCTTCTTCTAAAGATGCTGGTGGTCTGAAGCACGTTGTCAAGCTTGAAGGGAGAAAGGTGGCTGGGAAAAATAATATCCCTCGTGGGCAGACACCTTTCATAGACCCTCAAAGTAGGTTGTTTGTCAGGCACTCCCATCCTGCCGTTTTTCTAGGCCCCGCTTCTGCGTGCACGTATGCGTGTGCTTGACTCCAAGTACACGAGCAGTCACATTGCCTGCAGTGAGAATATTCACATGACTGAAACCATGCCCTTGCATAGCGATTTCCTGAATCAGGGGCATAAAGGGAAATAGCCAGGTTAAAATTAACGGGCTGGATTTGTCCCGCTAATGGAATTCTACAAGGCTGAAACAGATCCAGTACATTCAAGAAAGAGCCATCGCTGGCTCCCTCACGTGCCAATCTCTGTGTCTCTGGTTATGGCTATTAAAGTCAATCCCTTTCCCACATTCGGGTAGCTGAGGCTGGGGGAATTTGCATCGCTTTGCAACAGCAGGAGTGGCTCCTCCACACGACAGTTTCTCCAGAGGCATCTGGTGCAGAGCTGCAGTTTCTGCTGCAGAGCTATTAGCGATGCAACCATGGGGGTTCACGAGAGCTCATAACCTGCCTGCTGTTGGGGGCCAGGGCAAGTAATTTGACAAATCCTTTTGACAAAGCAGGTCTTGCCTCTCCTGCCATTTCCCTGCTCCTGTGTGGTGCTGAGCAGCTCTGCAGCCTTGGCAGGAGTTGCTGGTCAGGTAAGAGGACCTTGTTTCTCTATTGCTGTCCAGGTTGTTTCGCTTTCCAGTCTCTCTTCAATGGTGCTACTTTGTTCTGTGTGGGTCTTAAACACTCCAAGTGAATGCTGCACGCACTTGAAAACAGCTGCTAAACAAGTATAAAACATACAAGTTTGTTAGGCTTAGAAGCAGCCCCTCTGTAAAAAATGCTTCTCCCTGCTGTATCTGGCTGCTCTGCCCTTGTACCAACGTAGTGTCTGGGAGTCACTAGCCCTTGTCACCCTGAAGCTCGGCCCTGGTACCTGCTTGATGCTGAACTTGTGCCCTCAGCTGTGTGGCCTTCTGCAGCTCAGCAGGCGTGTGCACTGTACCTGCCTGCTCACCCGCTCTGTGGCACAGGCTCAGCATCCAAATGTCAAAAGTCACGGGGCCAGGGGAAAAAATAAAGAAAAAACACCGCTGAAAAAACAAGCTCCAGCATCCAGGGCTCATGACTGCTTTGACAAGATCTATCTTTAGTTGTAATAGTGAGTCACATCATTGTGATCTGACTTTACGGTTAGGCTGAGGTATGAGCCAGGCCATGGGATTGAGAGCGAGAGCATCATGGGATGTCGCTGTAAAATTCCACTACTCTCCCCTCTCTAAATCAGGTTCGAAGAGAATTAAGAAACAGGAAGGGGAGGGGGGAGTATTTTTCTTCAACGGAAAATGCTTGCAGCGCGCGGCGCGTCGCAACGTAGTTCCCTGGTGCAGAAAGAGCAAGAGAGGAGACGTGTTAACGGAGGCCGCTATCGTGTTCTCGGGCAAAGAGCACCTCTTGCCGCACGGCTCCGTGTGCAGAGCGTCACGTCTAAGCGACCCCACCAGCCGCTCGGAGCCACTGCAGGATCTTCTTGGATGGTGCCGCGTTGCCTGGCAACACTGCTAGGCAGCCAGCTCTACATCACGCACGGAGCCGGCCGCGGCGCTGCAGGGGCACCCGGCCCCGTCACCTCTCCCCGCTATCAAATATTAATTTTCTGCTCGCAAGGAGACACCACACCGGGAGGGTGAGGAACCTTCCCTCTCAGGTGGACGCGTGCAGCTCCTGTTGACTGGAACGGGGATCGCAGGCAGCCTCCCAGTGAGCTGACTGCTCTGTATAGAAAAGTGGGTGTGATTGCCAAGAAACAAACACTTTCTGCCCCTGAGACAGAATACAGGTGGCTTTTAATATAAATAAATAAAGAAGCAGTGAAGATTATGTGACAGGCATAAAAACACATGTAAAAAAATCTTTTCTCTCCACCTCTTTTTTTCTTTTACTCCTTATAAACACATCCTGTTGTGATGAGCACGTGTACACATCCACAAAGACAGGGAAATACACTCGTCATTTTGGGTATTTTTGAGGTTTCTGTATGCTATGGCATCATGAACGCAAGCTCATATCGCAAAAAAATACAGATTTTCAGTAATTTTCATTTTTTCCAGTAATATTCCTGATAAGTGATTTCAGTGGAGACTGCTTGCTGAGCCCCCTCCCCAAAATGATTGCACAACCCAGCTGTTGCATGCACAGAAAGAAGAGGAAATCCAATCTCTTTCCATAAGAAGGCAAGGTGTTGTTACCAAAGGTAAACCGTGGAGACCTTCATCCCTGCAATACAGAGAAGATGGTATCTACAGCTCATTTCAGGTATGTAGATCCAGAACCAGGAGCTATCTTGTTCTAGGGTAAAAGGATCCTCTGCAAAGGTTTTATGCAGGATGGGGTTTTGAATAGTTCTGAAACCTCTGGAGCCAAAATGCTTTTTTTTTTTTTTTTTTTTTTTTTTTTTAGGGTCATATTGTTGCTGATAATGCTACCGGCTGGCAAGGAGAGAGGGATGCTAAATAGCTGATAAAAGGCAGCAGATCGTTTCTGGCATCTGAACGCTGTGTTTTTGTTTTTTGCACATCAGTGGATAGACTGATTGTTTAAGCCAGGCAAAGAGGGAAGCAAGAGAGGAAAACCACACTGTCAAAATACACAACGGTTCGTGAGATGAACAGCTGCATTACACTTCATCTGCACTTGTACATATGGCAGCTCTGATGGAGTTAGCAGAACAGTGTGTTGTCCTACAGCTATTTTTCAGGAGCGCCTAAATTTAGTTTTGGGTTAACCCATCCTGTTGCATGCCTAACTTGCTGCATTTCTGGGTAGGTGGTGGAACGAGACAAGTCAGGCTTTCCTAGGGTAGAGCAGAGTGTCTTTGCACTACTGACCCTGGAGGAGTGAAGCACTTTGATACAGAAACGGTTCTCATGGCGTTCGGTGGCACTGCTCCAACAGCAGAACAAAGGCAGCAACAGAACTTCCATTTCATGTTTTTCCCCAAATCCCGACGAGCTGAAATGAATTCAGTGCCTAGGGCTCAGCTCCTCAATCTTTGTTTGCACATAAGGCGAATTTAATCCTAGGAGAAGATACTCAGAATTTGCACTGAGAGTAGAATTGAGACTTAACACTTTGGAGTGAAAAGCCCTTTTATGGACAAATAAAATATCATATCTTTCATACTTGTGCTTTAGAAACAAGTGTCATCTTGAAGTCTGTCCTCATTTTGCAGTGCTTTTTGTTGAGTGAAATAAAGAATTTTAAACATCTGTCTTTATGTAGAGTAAAGGACTTTAATGGGAATGACTGTCCAGTTCTATTACTGATTCTTTAGCAAGATATTTCTTCTGTAATGTGCTTCAACAAGCATTGACAGCAATCAGAAAAATGTATTTGTATCAAAAATGTGCAGAATTTCACCATACTTTTGCTACTCTTTCTGCAAAGCCTTAGTGTAAGTGAGAATCTGGCTCAGTTCTCACCCTGCCTGAGGGCTGAGAGTTATCACGGCGAAAGTTAAGAGATAAGCCACATCTTTACTACACAACAGCGCCAAAGGCAGCTCGCGCAAGTGGCTAGCCCTGGAAGCAGGAAAGCGCTGTGCTGGGCAAGGGTGCAAAAAGGAACAGGCTTATCTTGAATGGAATAGGAAAAGAGAAAACCCGAAGGACCTTTTCTTGCTCTGAGTTTCATGGTAAATACCGAGCTTTCAGTATCACTAATGTCTTATTATTATGACTGCTATTAAGCGGTAGGCCGACCTACTTTTGCCTGTGTTTTCTGGGTGCGTCTCAGCATTTTACAAGCTACAGGTTGTGCTAACAGCTGGAAATATTGTATCATCGTTTCATTACCACCTGGCTTGCAGAGAGGCTCCAGTAATTGACTTTTGTAGGCATCTGCTGAGATAAACTAAGGGAGGAAGCTGCTACAAGTGCTGTTAAGTGTTACTGTGAAATTTCTTTTTTCTTTTATTTTTTCTTTCTTTCTTCTTCTTTTTTTTTTTTTTTAGGGAAAGGCCTCTTTCCCCCTTAAACTGATCATTGCAATTTCATGTTTTCCCCCCGCCCTTTCTTCTGTTGATTTGCAAGAAATAAGGTCTGCCTGTTTGCTTTATGCCACCAGAGATGTCACAGTTGTCTTTCCAGATGACTCAAGGTCAATGCAATCTGAAAAACAACTCTAACAAAACAAGTTTTTGCAGATAAATCCACAGGAACTAAATTCAGTGCAAGTCTGTTCCAAAAAAATATGTGTATGTTTTCCATTCCTTTATCTTTAACTGTGGCACACTGGTATGCGGGACGACACGCAGCTGTGGTGAGCAGCAGAGGTAATCTTAAAGAAAGTTGTGGATGAAACTGCGATACATCAGAAAGGCTGTCAGCTACTGGTACATGGAAGAGCTCTTGAGAAGAATGAATATAACTGAAATAAAGAGAAGACTGAAAAACAGCACTTTATTATTAAGTGCAATCCTATAGAATGTGCATATGCTTGCATGGCTGTTGGTCTCCCTGTTAACCTGTAATACCTTAAAAAAAAGGCAGTACTAAAGCTACAGGCCAACCCTGAGAGCTGATCAATGGCATAAGGAGGCTGCTCTCTTCATTTGGGCCCTCCGCCCCTGTGTATTAGGACAAGCTTTCCATTAGGCCATCACCCGCTCTTTTGTCGACAGGACCCCCCGTCACCCAGGACCCGCCGGGGGTGGCGGCTGCCGCACAGTCCGCCCGAGGCACGGCAGAAATTCCTCAAGGAACGCGGCAGCTCGGGCTCGAGGAAGGGCTGCGGCTGGGTACGTGCAGGAGGCAGTGCAGAAGCCCCAAGGTGGCTGTCGAAGATGCAGGCGTCAACTTGTTCCCTAATTGAGTGCTGACAGTACTGAGCGCTGAATGGAGCAGATGTCCTCAAAATAAAAGAATATTTGATCTTTTACTAAAAGGATATAAAAATACAAATGTGCTAAGCAGCTCATTAAACCTATCTGGACTGTCATGATCATTTCATCAGGCTTCCTACAAAATTCAGACCCCCGATTTCTGTTTGAGCTGCAATATGTCTGACTGTTGTCATCATATTGCTTTAATGCTGATTTTAAATGTATTACATATATTTTGTCTTGTATTTTTGAATTGATGTTGCTGGATAGTCAGTGCTGGCTTACATGCAAACACGTGCACATAGACTTTGGATGCAAAGTTATATTTTAAATATTGCTGGAAATTATCTCCTTTATGATGAAATTTCATATTGCAGTGAATTGAAAATATATATATATATATATTTCCAAAGAATATGCTTCCTTTATGAGCAAAGAAGAAAAAACTCAGGATTTTTGTGGATGAAGGTATTTCAAGAGGTATTTTTTAATGAGAGGAAAATCAAAATAAAAATAGTGTAACTCCTTCCTTTTTTCAGTCATTTTTTAACACCAAAGTTCTGAAAGCTGGTTTGGAAGGTGAACATGCATTACAGAAATATCTAAGCATGCATTTTTTGGCACTGATTCTGGATCAGTGACAGTAACACCCTCTTGGCTATTTTTTCTGATACATGGGAGGCTGCTGATTGCTAGTTCATAGATGTTGAGGCCATTTTCCTTATTCCTTAAAATGGTGCTAATGTTGTTGCCTTTTCACAGTATAAAACCATGCCATTGTTAACAGCAAGAATTTGCTGGAAATCTCAGTTTTTGGAAAAGTTTCAGAAATCTTTCTAATTAATGAATGTAGCTCTGCTGATCAGGAATCATAGCAATACTACCACAGCCCGCTTCCTATTTTTCAATAAATCCGTTGTTTCCGGTTTGTTTAGTGCCACGATCCAGCTCTTCGTGTGTTACTGTTAAGTGCAGTAACGGTCGTGCTCAGGTGTGTTGCGAACCATTGTTGGTGGGGTGTCAATGAACGCAAGGCCGGCCTACATCGGAGTCAGCGTATCACCGTGCCCCCTACTCCAGCAAACTGTAATATAATTCACATGGTGTGTATATATGTATAAAAGTATATTTTGCTTTTTATTTTGGGAAAATAGAGAACTTGCTTCTGATTTCAGTGAAAATCACTGATAATTTTGTCAGAACCATTGGAGTTGTATTGTTCTAAAGTGGATGAAAGGCTTGAAGGATTAGCAGTAGATCTCCCACATTTCTATCCCCTTGATGGTGATAGTCCAGTCTTTCTCCCTTAAAACAGGACAATCAGAGCTGTGCCTAAACTGCACAGAGGTTGTGACCATCTTCTGTCACTCTGACTTCCCTTCGCTGTAAATCTCTCCTTGGTGGCTTTTGCAGTCCCATTTCCAGCCTTGACAATCCACTAAAACCAAGGTTAAATTCTACCCTGAGATCGGGAGGACTCTCTCCTCTTTGAGATGAGAAGGCTTATTTCAAGACTTATTAGTTGCATGTGACCACCACATAGCTATTCATTCCTTCTTCTCAGGTACTTTCACCTTCTCCCGTAAATTCGCTATTTATCTGAGGAAAAATAACCTCTCCTTTAGAGGACTCATGTCACTTATCTTTCAAGTGGCTTCCCAACCAGACTGATGGCATAAATAACAAAAATAAATAGTTATGGGTTGTAGATTATAATTCACTAAGTAGCTCTGAAGAGCAAATCACAGGAAACAGGGTTGGGAAAATCTATTTGCTCATCAGTCCCTGTCAGATACTTCTGTATAGGATATCGTCAAGTGATTTTTCCAGTAGATGTTTAACTGGCATGTTCTGAATGGCCAGATTAAAAATTCCTGAGTGATTTCCTGCTGAGGGGGTATCTATTGCAATAAACACTGTGAATAACTTTGAGCTCAGCTTGCATTCCCTGAGGTTTGGCTGCCCTGCTGGAAGATGCCAAAAAGGAAAATCGATGCAGAAGTTGTAAAACTGCTGGCCAAAACTTTTGATGCAAAGAAGGAAGAGAAAGACCCCATTGCTGTGAGAAAATTTTCCAATATTTAAATTTAATTTGGGTTAATTTGGGAACAGAAAGTTCTGGAATGGCATATCTCTTTTTTTCCAAGCAAAAAAGAAAAAAAAAAGGAAAAAAAAAGAAAAAAAAAAGAGGTATTTCTCAATCAGATAAAATGTTCCTGGCCATATGTATTGGCATTCTGGCACCCCCTTACTACATAAAACTAAGAATGTAAGTAATTTGCTTAAAGTTAAGCCTATAAAATAAATCTTCTCAGGATCCAGATATCATTAAATATTTTTATGGTGTACAATGTTTGAAGGACTGGATAGAAGAAATTTTCCAAATTTCAGATTTGTAAGGATAATTAATTACTAGAGAGGAGAAAATATTCTGTGAGTGTCCTTCTCTCCCTCCCTCCTTTTTACCATTCAAAGACTGTATGGGCACATTCTGTAGCTGCAGATTTGTAGAATGCAGTGGAACAGTGATGGTGGCCAACAACTGTAACTGCTCAGGTGTTAATTAGAACTAAAGTGACATAGAGAGGAAAGACTAAATGAGAGAGCTAACATATGGGCAAAACAAATGTTGGTTAAGGAGAATCTGTTTATTTTCCGGAGAAACCTAAGTTTAAATCTGCTAGTGCTCCCGCATACAGAATATCCCCTCCAAAAGCAGGACATGTCCAGATATATATTTTTTTTTCCACAGAGAAATCTAGTGCTGGCAGAAAAGAAGGAAAGTAAGCACGTGCCTTGCACCTCCAGCTACCAGGCTCCCCAGTGTAGCCGTGCCTCAGCCTCCCTTACCCGTGCCTTAGCCAGGATATCCCAAGTGCAATCGAAACAGCCACTGTGCCTGTGTGACACAACCGTGCCAAGGCTGTGCCACGAGCCCAGCACGTCCCGGTGACCTGAGCCTCCTGCTCGCAGGCTGCAGGATCCCCCTCTGTGTGTGCAGCGCAGTCGGAGCTCACCGGGTTGAGACTGCCCACATGGAAAACTGGGTGCCTGAGGTGGATGTGCAAGTTAAAAAATATATAAATATATATGGGTCTTTTCATGAGCCTGAACAAAGAACATGTGGAAACGTGTTCTTCACTGAATATTCATTTCCGTATATGTAGATAGCAGTTTGTGAGCTTCTTGTTGGTCTGCCCCTGTTCCTGTGCACTCCTTGAAAAGTGCTTAAGGAAACTGAGCCCACTGGCCCTGCACTCAAATCACTGCAGCCCCATGGGGGTCTGCAGCCCCACTGGAACATTGCCACGGATGCAAACTGGAAAGTCTTGAAACTGCATTGGATCAGCATGGTTTGCCCTGGCGTTTTACAATGTGGGAGACTCTGCTGCACCTGTTGGGAGAATTTGGCACAATCGAGTGTTGTTTGGCTCAGATCTGTCTTCTGCTTACTCAAGAGAGAGATATATAGGAGATTTATAAATGCCTTTACATTTTATATATGTATATACCTGTAAATACGTATGTATATATCTGTTACTTTCCTGCCCGTATACTCATTGTATGAAACGTGGAAGCGATAGTGCAAAAGGGCTCAAGGGATTCAGGTGGCTACAGGTCACTGAAGTATGATTCAGCACACCCTGCCTGAAGCTGCCTCACCTGCCACAGAAAAGCACATGTATCTCCTGTGATTTCCCCCTTTGGCTTTCAGACCAGAATAGCAGCCTCTGGGCAGGGAATTTCCTGGCAGTACTGGGGTTAACAGGCTTCCACTCTTTCTCAGTTCAGCAGCTCCAGCTTGTCATTAATTCCAGCAAATTCCTTGCACCTTAACTCTTCCTTTTTCTTTTTCTTTTTCTTTCTTTCTTTCTTTCTTTTTTTTTTTCTTTCTTTTCCGGGAAGAAGAGGAAGCAACAGACCTTTGGTGTTTCCAAATGGGTGAGCCACTTTGACTCACACTGAAATCAGCTCTCCAGTTTTAGCCTGGTCGACCTTTACTCAAGATACGGGTGCTTCATTTTCTCTCATTCCCTCCCCTTCTTATATATGGTATCATGTCTTTCATAAATGCCAAGAGAAACAGGATAATCACTTTTTGTTCCTCTTCCAAGGTCAGCAAATTGTAGCTGACTCAAGTGTTTCTGGTTCTTGTCCTCTCTGAAAGCAGCTATGACTGTGTGAGAACATAGCTGTTTAAATTATCTAGATTATTATTTGCCTGCAACAGCTCTTCTTATTATTTTCTTATTATAGCCATGGTTTTCACAGCCCTCAAATGCTTTATTTGGGAGAGGACATCCCATTATCTCTGTTTTACAAATGGGGGGGAACTAAAATTAAGTTCTTGCCCACAGTCAAGCTGGGAGCTTGGTCTGTGGCATCGACTGTGGCCTCCCATTTGCTGCTCCAGCTCCATTGCCTCACGCTGGGTGGGATAACCAAGAAGCAGGGGAGGTTTCTGCGGAGGCCAGCAGGGAATCTCGCAACGCTGGCATATATTCCAGAGGAGTTGTAAGTAGCTTTTGCACATCCACTAGTAAATGAGTACTAGTGTGTCTTTGCAGGTAGGGCTTTGCTGCTCCCTTACATTTCTGCCAGTGTAAACACGGGATAATTCCACTGCAACCACCGTAAAATTGGTGAGAGGCGGCACAATTTGGCCCGCACTGCTTTCCAAGTGAAAACAGGGGAATAGAAGTGTCAAAGATAACAGCGGCCACTCGTATTCCCCAGCACCAAAAATGAAAGGGGAAACAAATGGCTGTTTTAATTAGCTCTCATTCCTATCGTCCGCGCTGACTCTGTTCCAAGCAAATGGCAGGTCTTTACTGTGACTTCACTGGGAGCAGGAAAGAGGCCAATTTTGCTCTAAGTGTTTTTTGTTATTATTTTTATTATCTTAGTAGTACGTTGATCAGAGTTTCTTGGCAAGTACCTAGTGAAGGTCACTGGCATTCCTAGTGTTGTTTTATTGAAATCAGTAAAATGACATCAGGAGGGAATTGGCCCCGATTTATTTATTTTTTTTAAATCACAATATCTTGCTGGTCAATCCTTTTTTAAACAAGATTGCTCCAAATTAAACAAGAATAACACAAACAAAACCATGCAGAGTTTGCTTGTTTTGGACAGACTGTTACTAAAGAGGTGTAGTTTATAAGCATCCTGCCAATATGTCCAGTTTACCAGTGTGTTGGAGAAATCATATAGTGAGTTAACTATTTATTGTCCCAGCTGCTTTTTCAATTATTTGAAGCTCCTTAGTTCATCTGACCTTTAGGATATACTTTAAAAAACAATCAGCTTTGATCGAGTAGAGCATTAAGATCAGTTCTTCCTCTCAGAGCAAACGAAAGCCAGTGACTGTTGTGTAAGCAGAACTGGACCTTTTTAAAAGTTACCATATACTGTTATTATACTACTGCGAGAGATAGTCTAAAAATTAAAGATTAAAGTGTGGATTTAGTCTATGTTTTAGAGCCAAACAAGGAGCACACACAATCTTGCAAAAATAGGTCTAAATATAAAATGCTGACTTTTGACCAGACCATCATATATCTTTTAAACTTGACCCTAGTTATACTGATACTCCTGTGTAAAATTAGGCACATATGAAAACATCTGCAGAATTTGGCAGTCTTTGCACTCATGGAAACTGACTGCTGTTAAGAAAGCTACACATCAGGCTTACGGACTGCCACATTATAAAGCTGAAATAAGGTCTAAACGGCCAGCGAGTAAATGATTTCCCTACTCCTTTCCCCACTCCCCTTCCAGGTTAAACTCCCACTGGCTTCATTGACAGTTTGTCTTAATGCAGTAATGACTGAATAAATCGTAAGGTCTGACTCACACAAAAGCCGTGTGATCCACACAAGTACAGTGGCTCGTTACTCTATTAAAAACAAAAGTGGGGATGTTTTGGGTGATGTTATCTTTAAGGAGGAAGACTTTGCCCCGTGGCTGCTGTTGCTGTGAGAACGTTCACCTTCTGTCAATATCGGCATATCAAACCGGGCCCTCGTGATGCCTTTCGCTTGGGGATGTGGAAGCTCAAAGTTTAGCAAAGCATGTGCCTTTATTTTGCCTTTTAGGAATTATTTAGTGACAGCGGTGAGGGGTATTGGCCTTGTCGGTTTTGATCAGAGAAGCAGCCCATAAACTGAGCTATTTTTCTTGGTAGGTCCTCCCTGGACTTTGAAGGTTGAACCAATTTTAACTCTCACAAATCATCCTTACTCAATTGACTCAGTCAAGACAAAAATGGCAAGAAAGTAAAATACTTTGCACTTGTTTCCACTCCATGTCCCATGGTATCATTAGCACTTCAGCTTAAGTCCCCCAGCCCATTTCCACTGCAGAGGCTCTCCCTGCCTTTTCAGCCTTTGTACAGCTAGCACGAATACCCCACCTCCCACCAAACACAGCTGTCCTCCAGAGCAGCAGTACAGCCCTGTTCTGGCCACCGTGTGGTTTTTCAAGGCCGTGTGTCAGGTGCAGCACATAAAAGTGATACCAGACTTTGGCCAGACTCTGAAAGGATCTACTTTTTACTTTGATCGCACTGGAAATACACTGACCTCAGTTTTCCAAAGGAGTTTTGTTTCTTTATCTGTGGGAGTTCATGATGCCTTTTCTGCAGTTTCAGGTTTCTTCTCAGCTCATGTCCAGCTCATCTTGATCTACTTTCTCTAACTTTGTATGGTTTGAAGTAACCCAGACTATGTGAATGTTCAGTATCTGTTTCTCTCTTCTCCCCAGTAGATCTGGGAGTCTCCCCACTTACCTTCCTAGAGGAGTTTGAAGACTAGTGCCAGTGTCTTGTTGTCTTTGGATCTATGGATCTGGGCATTTGCCACTCTAGAGCAGGTAAAGGTAAAGTCGCTTTACCTAGCCCTTGCCTGAGTAGATATTAGACAAATCCTAACGCAGAGTAGTTGTATACAGATAAATTTCACAGGTTATCTCACATATCTAACGTGTGTGTGCAGTGGGAGATGGGCCTAGATAAAATGAGACACTATACATGAGTGAATTTATATCTCATAATAAACGAGGAGGGGTTATTCACTCAGTGTACAAATCTGTAATGAGTCACAAGGTGAATTTAAGTAATTGCTCACTGTTTTGAGTAATAAAAAATGGTAACCAAAGATTTATGGATACTTAAAAATCTACTGTTTGGAAGTTGTCAGCACTGAGCAATCTAGTGCCATCGTATGATACAGTCTGTTTATGCTGGGGAAGATAAGCTCTTATCTAAGAGGCAGCCTGAGCAGGCACGGGGGATGTTACGTGGCATGGCAGAGACAGGGCGATGCTCACTGAGGAAAAGGAAGGTTAAAGACCCTATTGGCACCCTGGTTAAGCCAATGCCTTGAGGAGTCAGCAGTGGCACTGGTCTTGGATGCTTGTAACTTGGTTTCCTAAGGAACTGAGACTTGTACTTTCAACTTGGTCAATCTCTTCTGCCTTCCCTATCACTTTTGATCCTTTTGGGTAATTTCAGCTACGTTAGATAGAGAGATCCGGGTTTTAAATCCCTACCAATTTCATGCAAATTCGAATCTGTAGAGAGAGAGAGTCAAATTAACGTAACCACAGAGGGAAAGGCAAGCAAAACTGAGGCATTTGCCGTTCTGTTTGGCAGCATGTGTTCTGCTGGCTGGTTGGCCCATATGTAACTCAGGACTAGCCATGTTGCAGACTGTTTCAGTTTAGTAGGAATCTCATATGCAAAGGTGCAGTATATTGTGCTGGATAGGGGAAGAAGGACAACAAATTGTAGAAAACCTGCCTTTATTCTTTCCACTGGTCATACAATAAGCAGACTATGAAGCTTTTGTTGTCTGTGTTATTTTTTTTTTCTAATACGATAATTTAATTAAGGAGCTGCAAGGAGCTGAACTGTAAGTAGTTTCCTGTATCTGTAACCAATCATCCCTTATTTTTACTCAAGTACAGTGACTTGGAACTGGAATTTGTGGCTTTCTGAGAAGGGCTTGCCATGTGTGCTTTGGATATAGGTCCTATTTTATCTCCAAATCAGGGTGGTTACAGGTCCAGCATTCTGGTTCTGGTCTCTCTTGGACTGTAATTTCTCCTACTGTAAAAGCAGGGAATGTTTTCCTTACATGCTGGATGCTGGGACTTAATGGACAAGCTGCCTCATCTGTTATGGCAGATACTATGTTTCTCTGCACATAAATATTCCACGCATCAAAAATGTGCAACATGCAATGTAATTGCGTAAGGAGGATGACGTAGGGAGAAAAACAGACAGCGCCTGCGGCTAAGAATTTCTTAATCAGATACTTGGTATGTACATCTATGCACCAGGGAAATATTTTGAGGTATATTATTTAAGACTGCTACAAGTAAAGATTTTTTTTCACATGTTATACATCATAGTTATGGTTGGAGGAGAAATCACTGGGATGTATTAGCAGTCTTTTTTTTTTTAATTCTTTTTCCTTTTTCCTTTTTCCTTTTCTTTTTCTTTTTCCCTGCATTAATTCAAGCAAATCTGCTTTTCGGTCTTTCCAGTCAGATTACTTCAGCAGTTGCCTTGGGTCAGCTTGTTGAAGCATAAACCTTTGTAGGGCTCTTGGGTTTTGGTATTTCCCAGAGCTTCTATACTGGTTTCCACATTGAAACTGAAGGAGGGCAGAATGAACCTGTGCCCAGTGAAGATGGTGCCTTATTTGATCCCAGCATGTGGAATTCCCTTCTTTTATTAAACTCTGTAATTTATTAAGCACTGGAAGTGTAGTGCTTGACCTCAAGAAGTGCTGTGCACCTTGACTACCAGCTGAAGGCCACAGGTTTGCAGTGCTTCAGTATAACACAGGACTGAGGGTAGAAAACTGGGGATTCAAAGTAGGGGAGCTGGGAGAGACAGAGGAGCCGGCGTTGTGTTGTTGTCTTGTATCCTTAGTGAAATACCGGGGCGAATTTATGACTCACCTCAAGGGAGGACACGCTGCTTTTGCCAGAGCCTGTTAATTTCTAACAGGAATGAGTGAATAGCTGAGCAGGTGGAAACAACACAGTAACTCCAAACAAATAAGGCAACCTTAAAGAAAGCAGGATTACATAAACAAAGTGCTGCGGTCTGTGACTATGCAGGAGAACCTAGGAGAACTGCGGGGAGGGATGAAAGAGAAGGGGTGTTTCTTATTGAGTAAATACAAATTAAAACTCGGCTGCAGTGAAACTCCTATGGAATTATGTTTTGCATCCACATGAGTCCTACAGTAATTTATCATGCTTAATGATGTTACAGTGAATCCTGGTATGTGCTGAAACACTTTCCTGTTCTGAAAGTGGGGAAAAAAATGTTTACTGTGAGCAGCTAAATATGGACATTAATCATTATGTCTTTGATGCCCGGTCACAATTATTTTCCTGCTGCTATTATTATGCTCATTATTGTAATATTTAGAGTTAATAGACCAACTAACTCAAATGTGCAATCCTCAAATAAATTGTGCAATTTGAGGTAAAATGGCATACAGAGTCTCGGACCTCCCAAACTGCAGGTCCCCCATGGCTATTTGTTCTTCACGAGGCGCAGGTGCAAAACGGCCGGAGAAGCAGCAGATGTAACGTGAGATGTGTTGACGCTGGTTTCACAACATGCCTCCTAGCCCAGGCAGGGAAGCCAAGCCTCAAAGCCTGGCTGGTTTGGAGATGGGGAACCCGGTGCAGAGGAGAGCTCTCTGCCTGCGGCTCCAGGGCCCTGTGCGCAACGCCGGGCACTTCCCACAGAAGCTAATTCTGCTGCTCTTCAGGCAGTGCCAGCCTGACCACGGGCTCACTGGGAGCACGATCCAACTCCCAATTCCCCTCTGTCTCTGCTCCCTACCTGGAGGAACAGAAAATAACCCCATTCTAGACCAGACCTGCTGCTCTTGGCCCTGATCCCGGCCAGTAATGCCCGCCCTTCTCCTTTCTGCTACAGTGTCTGTGTGACCAGGGAACGTCCCACTGCTTTGCAGGGCTCTTTTGCAGCCATCTCCGTTTCCTGCTCTGCCCCTTGCATGGCCTCATGAAGCTAGACTGAGCTCAAGGGAAACAACAGGACACATTACACTGCTCTCCAGCAGCAGCTTGTGCTTCAGGGTTGCATTTTTGGCTGCACTTAAAGCTCGGGGGGAATTGGAAAGTGCGGCCTGCCTCTGGTATTCTTCTCCCATACGCTCTTTTGCTGCCTGGTCCATCTGCGCTGGCCTCCGTCTGACGTGCCGGCTCATGCTGCACATTCCCCTCTTTACTGGTCACCTTGTGATGACCACCTGGAGCTGAGCCAGCCCATCCGCCAAGCTTCCCTTGCGCTTGGCTCGAGGCTACGCGGACACGCAGTGGTGGAGCCGCTCCAACAGCGATGGCCGATGGCCGGCACAGAGCGGCTCACACTGCTGTCCTTGCTGCCCGGGGAGCCAGGCCATCGCTCGTGAGGGGAGCAGGGAAGGCAGCGCGGGGCCCTGGGGGCGCTACCAGGACTCACCGCCGGGGCCGCCATCCTGGGCCGTGAGCAGGGCCGAGGGGAGGCCTGGGGCACAAAGGCCTCAGGAGCTGGACAGGGAATTGCAGAGCACGCAGAGCGCATCCACAGCAGAGGAACGGGCAGTCGAGGGCTGGGAAAGCGGCTCGTGACGGCTCCCACTCGGAGGGGAGCGCAGACCCTAGTGCAAGGGCTGATGCTGCTTCCCTGATGGCAAAGCTCCCTGCACAGAGCTCGGGACCTGGGCTCTCCCCGCGGCTCTGCACGTAGCGACGCGGGGCAGCAGCCCAGCGCGCATTTATCTCCCGCCCTTGCCTCCCACCAACATGTGTTCGAGGGGCTTTTCTCATGCTGGAGCGGTTTTCTTTAGGGGAAACCATGCTGGCAGGCGCGTACCCGTATCTGTCTGTGTACATTTTAAAGCTTCTGGGGCTGTGTCCAAAGTCCACTGAAATCAGTGGGAGTCTTTCCATTTATTTCAGTGAACTCTGATCAGCCTGTGTGGCAGCACAGAAAGGAGAGTGAAACACATTTTGCCACCTCCCCACTGCCTTCCTCTGCCCTTCCTGAGCCCCAGCTTCTCTTCTCCCTCCGCCTCTCCGCATTGACACCATTGCCACATAAACCAGAAAAGCTTAACAAAGATTCCTGTTATCAGTGACATTTAAAGCTTCCAGAAATCAGGAGTCTTTGTAATCGTGGTCGCAGGCTTTGTAATACTCCCGTGCCGGCTCTGGCAATACAGGTAAATGGGGTGCTGTAGAAAATGTTATCACTGCCTATTCAGAGTGCTAATCCAGTGTCTAGCAAATTAATGATCGGATTACATTTCCTCTCATTTCTCTCTGTCTCATGTACTGGGATATTTCGCTTTCTTCGTTGATTTTACTTTCTTGGTTTATGTCCTCTTTCCCAACAGTGCATGAGGTGATCCCCCGTCTCTAATCACACACAGTGGGAATGACTGGGACAAGGTGATGTGGACAGTCTGTTCCAGGAGAGGGAACTGGACATGTCTCTCCAAGCAGCAGCACAGGGAGAGGAGTTCCCACAATTTCCAACAATTAAAGAAGTCAAATTGGTGACTCTTTTTTAAACTTGAATGTGTGAATTGATCATTAGCAAGCAAAGAGAGGTAGAAAAGGGGGCAGGTAGGAGATGAAGCCATATATTCCTACCATTTTTTCATGCTTTGAGTTCTTTGTAGGTGACACTGGAGCGACCTAGTGTTTTAAATATGGGGACCAGAGAGACTAATAGCGCTCCTCCTATCTCACCCTTGTGATTCCTCCACTTTGTTAGCTCTGGAAATCATTTTGCAGTACTGCGTGTCCTGCTTATAAGCACTGTTAAGGGACAGTGATGTTTTATGTCATGGAAACAGGACTTTCATCTACCTTGGATGAGTATGTGGAGCAAAATTTCCCAGGAAAACAAGGTTTACTGCATTGTTCCATCCCTCCACTTTCCAGCTGCACAGGGCCACATTTTTTTGCTGGGATTTGGCCCCTCTGCATTGTCCCGGTGAGCAAAGAAGCTGCGAACATGGTGGCCCCCAGTGTGAGGGCAGCAGCCGGGAGCGCTCCTGGGCTGGCGGAGCGGTTCCTGGCCGCCCCCGTCACAGCCCCTGTCACGGGTGCAGAGCCACGGGGAGCCGGCAGGGAGGATGTGTCGCAACTGGCTCCTCTTTGCTGACACCAGGGCCCCCGGGGGCTGCCCACGAGCCAGCACAACTGGCCCAGCTTGTGAGGTGCGCAAGTGACTTGGAGCCACCTTTGTCCCTCCCCTCCTATCCCCCCGCTGTGCCCAGGAGTGGAGGATCCCAGGGAATGGGGATAGAAGCGGCTCCTGGCCAAGAACCCAAGAGGAGAGGAACGTTCTAGAAAGTGATAATTTTGATCAGCTCTACATATTCCTTACAAAGAGCTGCAAAGACTGATGGCCTATGTGGTATGCTACTAAGAAGAGGGCTTTGTTTAACATAGAGGGGAGTGTATAAAGTAGCAGACGAAAGCTCTGGGAAGATTGGATTAAATTCAACATATCTGAGCGCCTGTTTTGAGGAACTTGGTATGGAGCATGTTTGCAAATTTGGGGGTCCTCAGCCTTACCCTGGGCTGGGGACAGGCTGAATGAGGGCTGCAGTGAACTATAGATTACCCTGAACTTATGCGATCATATTTTATGCTAAAAGCAGCTTATTCCCAAGGCATTTCTAGACATCAGTTAGAAGGCTAGTACAGATATATGATGTGAATTGTTTTTTCATGCAGTAGTTTTCACACCAAGGTTTCAGTCCTGAAAAGAGCAGGGTTTTCTGGAGTTGGTAACCTGAGTCATGTGCATACGCCTGGGGCTTCTTCAGAGTTTATTTGTTTGCACTGTGTTAAGCGTGTGTGTGAGACTGGACCTTGTGGAGCCATATAGGGGGTTATTAGAGCCTACGTATCACCAGGGCATTAAAACTTAAGATGTAGGTAGCGTTTAGAAAGACAGCGGTCATCTTTGCTCCTAATTTCAAACACGAGGCAAGGACGTACCCACAACTCGTTGCTTAAGAATACTTGACATATCATCTCAGTCAATGAAGCAGTGACATTTCTTGACACTCCACGGTGTTGCCTCCAATGGGCATTTGTGTTTTTCGTGAACAGCTATACTACATTTCTAATCAGTCTGCCAAATGCATTTATATTTCCGAGCGTTTCATTAGTGTCTCAGCAAATGTGACCTGTCTCCAAAAGCACTTGCGACAAGTGCGAGGGTCCCATAGCTCTTTACTACAGACAGGAGCTATGGCTGGGAGGAGCCATGGTCCCGTGGGCCAAGTGTCTTTCCTGGAGGGATGGTGAAACTGGAAGGAGTTTTCTGGCCTTGGCGATGTTTGTGAGGAGCATGTGGACAAAAAGGCTGGGAGAAGAGAGGGGCCTTGAAGAGGAGGTCCTCGATGGGATGGGATGTGGGGGAGCAGCAGGGTTGAGTTGAACGGCAAAGACATAATTTCCCAAGAACTGGATGGCCCTGGAGGATTTAACTGTGGTCTAGGATGGAGCAGTTCATGCATGGCTATGAATGAGTGAGGTAGCGAGGTGGGAGTAAGCGATGAAGGATTAAATTCAGCAGGAGGGAAGCGGTTTGATTCCTTCATTGCTCATTCCCAAGCACCGTAATGTTTGGGTGGTATTTCAGTGGCAGGAGTTTTATAAGGGAAGTGTGATGTTGTTTTATGGGGTGCTAGCCAGATCCCACTGAGCCATACTTTCAATCTTCAACCTTCTTAGTCACAGTTTTTTCAACAGCGTATTTGTCTGTTCATGAAGTTGCCAATGTTTCAATATCATCATTGCTAAGGACTGGCCTATGTTTACATTTTTTTTTCCCCACTGTAACTGCCTCAGTTACAAGTACGGGTTTTCATGGTTTTGTTCTGCTGTTGTTATAAAAGTCTAATCCTTAGTGGGACTGCAGTTACGCCATGACAAAAATCTCTTGCAATGGTAAAGGCATCCCACTTAGTGCTCGGAAATAGCTGTGTGGCTGTAAACCATGCTTCATACTGGTGTTTAAAGGGTTCATTAGCATTAGGGTTAATGGTAGTGGGAAGATAAAGCACTGCAGAGTTTTAATGTAGGAAAAAAAAAAAGGAAAACCAATTTGGGAGAGGCATTACTGAGCCTTCAGAATGCTCTTCCTTGGCTTTGAGTTTGAAGGGTCTTTTTGATGCCCTAGAGCTTTTGTCTTTTTTAAGATAAAGGTTTTCTAAATACTCCATACATTTCCTCCAGACTCATTTTTGAGCACGTAGCTTAACTATTTCCATCATGTTACAACCAAACACTTTTTAAAAAAAGAAATCTCATACACTTTTCCTGACCTGCAGAGAATCAGCAGTGTAAACGGTTCAATTTGAAACAAAATTATATCATGTTCCTCTTTCCTTTGATATCCTTCCACCAGCCCCAGATACCTTTATATCATCAAATAACATCCTAGCAAAAAAAAAAGAGTGCTGAATCCTCAGAAGTGCCTTTTCCTCCAGTGCCTCCCTTTTGATCTGTGATTTTGCATTCCTGTGTTCCAACATAAGCAACGATACAAAACACTTGCAACAGACTGTCCTGTTGAAGGCTCCTGCGGTTGAACCTGCGTGATTTAGAGCCAAAGTGTCTTCCTCAGGGCAGAGGGCTTTGGAGATGCAATACTGCACGTGTGAGCAGGAAGAGCATCCACAGCAGAGGATGCGTTAACTTCTGCAGCAGCATTTTGCCTGACGTGCTGAAGACAGGGTGCGTGCAGGCTGCTCAGCACCTGCCGGGCTGGCTTCAGTGGCACCCGCTGTGGCACAGGCATCCCTATCCAGAAAGGCACAGTGACACCGGTGGCCTTTTCCTGGGGACTCCCCAGCACAGCTTCAAAACCAGAGCTACTCGTTGCACTATGCGCCCAACCCATCGCACTGAAAGCGAGCTGCAGGTACCGGTGAAGTGTTGCTGATCTGCCCTCACTGAAAGTCTTGCCTGTAGCTTACTTAGGCAGTTTAACTGTTCTTGGTTTAAAAGTTTTATCCCTTGCTCATGGGGATTTGGGCTGTATTTTGCATCACAATCTTAGTGGTCAGTCAGAGGCTGCGCATCTCCTGGAAGTGCTGTGACTTTACATTCAGTGCTGTTTGCACCTGCAGAAAGGAAGCAGGTTGGATTTGATACCTGGAGACGCTGGTTATGTTAGAGTAAACAGGAGGGTTGCTAGAGTAATTGGACACGTGCAACTTGTCTGTACTGGCACTGCAGCCCTGCCCAGATTTCTTTCATTACCTACAGGCAGGTACTCCATCAGCAAGGTCCAAAAATAGTTCAGATTTCAAATACTTCATTGCCATTAATTCTTAACAGGGCACAGTATATCGTACCTGCATTCATGCACCAGTCAAGTTCTAAATAGAGTCATCTGGGGATGAATAATGCAATCTGGACTGGACTTTGCCAGCGTGAAGGAGGTTCAGTGCATCATAATACCTCCGATTTGTTCTATAGCTAGAGTTTAAACCAAGAAGTTCAACAATTCCTATCACTTTATTCACTCTGGGGCTAAGCTGCAGTGATCGAGATAAAAGGGTTGTTGCTTGTCGGGATCAACGTGGCTTTGTGCTCCCAGTCTCATTGCCTGAAGAATAATCATGTAACCCCATTAATAAAATCATGAATAAATAGAAGCCTGGTTTGGAGGTGAGCAGGAAGACTGTGAAGAGAGGGAGGCTGTGACTGAAGTTGGATAGCAATGTGAGTCAACAAGTGAGTCAATGAAGGAATGGACCTGGCTCCCAGAAATTTAATGTCAGCTCTGAGTGTATGAGCAAAATATAATGATAGTATAAACCCCTTAGAATTATTGGTGAAACTATTCAAATGGAAACCTGGTCTCCAGAGGAGCCTTAAATATTCTGGACCTGTGTTAGGTACCAAAACAAAAGCAACTCAGTACCAGCTTCTGTATTAGAAATGCCATTAAAGCACTTTAAAAAGTAAATAAAAGCAAGAAACACACATGATCAATATAAAGCATTTAGTAGTAGTACTGCATGGACCCAGGATTAAAGTACTCTGTTAAATAAAAAGTAAATCTTAATACTGATTAGGAATTAAGTCATCAAATCAATACCAGCTTTAATCAATCCTAAACTAAAGTCTAGAAAGCAGAATATGAAGTTTTGCTATAAATCTGAGTTATATAACTGTACCAAGCACTTATATTAATAATTTGAACGTGGTTAATTGTTTCATACTCTGTCCAATATTTTGGTCGCCCTCTTGTTTTGATGAAGTGTTTTAAATCTGCATTAGTTGTATGCAGGGTAAGCACACCACTATTTTTTCACTTTCACACTTTAAAAATTAAGAAAGAGATTAGGATGCCCACTGGACCAGCTAAAACACAAAAAGAAATTGTTCCACGAGCAAAGAGAAAAAGGGAAATTGCTCCCCGAGAAAGCAGGCTTGCCTCTGCGGGGGTTGTGCCCTATCTCTTAGCTGCTTTTTTTCCCCTCAAAATCCTCTTCCTGTTTGGCTGGGCAAGTGGCTGGCTGCAGGTGAGCTGCCCGGCTAGCTGTCCTCCCAGCCCACTTGTCCATGTGCCCAAGGTGCCGGGATCTGCCTGAGCCTGGTGCCGGTGTGCTCCGCTGGCAGCTCCATTGGCAGCTCAAGAGGAAGCCATGGGAACTTCCCACCTCTCTGGAGCCCCCGCTTCTCAGGCCGTTTTTGCAGAAACAGACCCTCGGGTTGCAGTACTTTCTTGAGAGCGACTAGTTGGGCAAACAAAGTAATCCCATTAGCTTCGCGTCCTTGGAGAACCAGAGTAAGGAGCAGAAGAGTTAGCAAGAAGATGTTAAAAATATTAGGAGCGTGCAAGCTCTTTAGTTGTCCCTCTCTCCTGCAGTAGAGGCTGAAAGTGCAGAGCAGATGTGGTGCTGTTTTGCTGGCACCGTGCTTTCTACTAGGAGGGATTATTTTTTAGACAGGAGCAAGGAGGAGGATGATTGATTAGTCAACTACTGAAGGAGCTTTTTTTTTTTATTTTTTGATGCAATGACTTCTTCTCAAATGATGGCTGCTGGTTATTTTGAAGTAGCAGCATCCCCTCAGCTTGCCTGCTGACCCATACAGCGAGGCTTCTCTGCCTCACCCTTGGATTCTGTGGGTTGCCGTGCACTATGTCCCTTAGGGCCAAGCATCTTTGTCCAATCAAGCTTGAATTAGGTCACTGTTAACTAGTGTCAACTTGGAGGAGTCTTGCTGAAGCTGGCAGTCTAAAAAAAAATTAAATATTTTCCATGCCACAGAGACTATTGGTCTGTGACCCACCAAAATATCAAAAATCCAGATGTATAAGACCAATTCTGATGAAGTTGGCATAGTGTTATCTGGGTCAATTGTCTTGACAAGACATTATGTCACCAGTTAGGGGAAAATGCAATCTAAAACCCCTAAAAATAACTAATGGGAAAAACCTTGCACAACAAAGCCAGTCGCACAGCATTTGGTCATCAGAAAAATAAAAATAAATTCAGACTCATGATATATTTAATCATCTGTATTTATTCCTCTGCTAATCTAAAAACAGACAAATGTTCTTTTTCTTCTTGGAAGCGAGGCAATTCCGGAAAACTTCGTATTTTGGGTAGCTCTTGAAACAGCTTCTTTCCTAAAACTTCAATTTCATTATTTGTTAGGAGAAAACCTACTGGAATGTTGAAAATTTGGAATTTTATGTAAGATTCCTTATCATGCCACCTACATTGAGGACAGTTATGTCCTTGGCTCTCGGAGCAGACATCAGAAGCTTAAACGTTGTGTTTTGCACAGAAACAGAACTCAGATTTCGTTACAGTCATTTTGACTTGGTCTGAAGAACACAGACAGAGCTGAAGATAGGACGGGCGTAAACCAAAAATGAAGGAGTCAGATGGGAACAAATACATTAAATCTGTATTAGCTGCCATATTGCCCCAGGAAGGAGAGGCAGCTCTGAAACAGTAGTAGCAAAAAGGACCCAACGAGGAAAGGAAAAGGCAGGGGAACGTTTAAGTGTGCTATGTATATGTGGGGAGCATCCTGCAGATAAAAATACTTAGCTGTGCTGATCTCTGAAGCCCTCAAAATAGTGCTCTCTTAGCAGAAAAAAATAATTAGGTGTTCTTGGCCTGCAGCTTCCAGGTCTTTTGGGCAAAAAAGCCATGGGGGAAAAAAGCCTAGGCAGGAGTACTGCGCAGTACAGCGTTGAGCCTAACAACCTGGGAGTTTTTCAAGGCCAGTCTGGTTTTGAAAGGGAAGGAGAAAAGCGGTGCAGTGAAAGGGCTGCACACAGGCTCTGTGAGCGTGTGATGCTGTAGACTCACAAAACGGTCCCACTGTCCTTCATCACAGCAGCGTCCAGAAAACCCAAGAGGTTTTCAGTGAGGGAATATTTTTGAGGAAGGAGGTGAAGTAAAGCATTTCAGATGCCTAGGAGCTCTCGAGAGCCTTGAAAATGGTTGCTTGAAGCTTTTTTTTTTTTTTCTTTTGCTAAGTGGATTAGAGATTTGGTTGGATTAGGGCCTTTACAAATACCTACAGTGTTTGTCTTTCATCTGTGAAATGTTTGCCTGCTTTTAAAGAGACTATTCTTATTTGCTCCAGTGTTGTCATGTTGATGTGAAACTTTGGAAACAAGGAATTCTGCCCTTAATTCAATAAAAGGATTTGGAAACCTGAGGCTAAAACTTGCCTCAAATATACTGGTATAAATCCAGAGTAGCAGGACTTTATTTCAGTGCTAGAGAAGCAGCAGGAGACTAGCTCCTTGACAATTTTTGATGTCTGGATGACTTGTTTATTTGCCTCATGATAGTTTGTGGTAGTGTAGCTATTATTTTTAAAGCTCAGCCCTGGCCAGAGGGCAGCCGTTCCATTCCACGCGACGGGGAAACCCAGCAGTGCTTCCCTGAACAGGAGACGGCTCCTTCGTCTGGACGGCGGAGGGTTGCTGGCAGCGGCAGAGGTGAAAAGAGACGCGAGGCCTGGCCGCCTTCGCTAGCCTGGCGCCTGTGCGCTCCATAAACAAGAGCGGATCGCGTGAAAGCTGCATGGGGCACGGAGGCCGAGGAGAGCAAGGAGAGGGGCAAACCCGCCATACCTCTCCCCTCAGCTTCACGCAGGACGTCTAGGTGGGATGCACCAGGCTGCTCCTCCATCTGGCTTTCCTTGGCTGAAGCACCTGGGTGGTCCCACGCGTCTGGGCCTGCACGCGCGGAGCTGTTGGGAAGGTGCCACCTGGGCTGTGCCCATAGGCAGAGGAGCTATAAAACCTACTTGCCATCACTTTGGCTCCCCTTTGGATGCTGTTAGCTGAGGGAGAATCCAAAGGTGATAACTTGATGATGACAATTTATTGCAGTAGTTTATAACTTTAGTGATGTATAATTAACAACCTGAAGGCAATAGGAGAGTAATGATGAAAATTTACTGCCACCGTTTGTCACTGGTGGCCAGAAGGAAGTATGTCATGGCACAAAGACAGGCCGCGAACTGGGGAGCTCGGGATGGCCCCCGGGGGAGGCGGCTGCCAGCTCTGTGCTTGAGTCAGCCGCCAGCTCCACGTGCCGCGCTCGGACCAAGGGCAGCCTGGTGCCCTCCCCGGTGGCCACGTGGCTGCCTGCTGGCGCGAGGGGGATGGCTTCCCGCCTCCTCCCAGGAAAGGCAGACGCTCCCAGCGTTGGATGGGCAGACACACAGCAGTGCAAGCGAGGAGTCACGGCAGGCTGTGCCCGCGTGGGCAGAGTGTGAGGGAGCGACGGGGCAGCGAGCGTGGCCCCGCTGGCCGCCCCCGGGCAGCACCACCGCGGCGGCCTGCGGCCAGACCCCTGCCCCTTCTGGCGGCAGCGGGGTGGCGGGTTGCCCGAGGCAGAGGCCCGAGGCAGCCGCGCGGGGAAGCGGTACGTTTGTGCCCGCTGCGTAGGCAGAGATCGGTTTCCAAGGGCATTATTGACGGTCTTTTTGTAGGGCAGAGATTAGCTCAATAGTGAATGCCTCGGAATAAATCGATGGTGGGACAGCTTCTAGACCTGGGGATTTTCCATCCTCTGCAGCTCCTAGGTAGTAAAAGCAGCGCAGGCCGCAGCCTAGCAGGGGCAGCAGGGTGGGCTTCAGCTCCACCTTTGAAAATGCCTCTGGATCTTGCTTGCTTTTGCTTCATTTCAGGAGTGTGGCCTTTTTCTTTGAGATACTTCTCAGGGGCATTTTATATATCCTCCACATTGGCTTTTTTTTTTTCCCCTTTTTTTTGTGTTAGAGAGCTGTGAAGGTCACTACAGAGTTATTCAGATTCCATTACTATCTCTTTAACGCTCCTCCGTCCTTTGCCATCTGATCTTTTCATATTTGTAAAGATAGAGAGTTGTTTTCATTCTGCCTGGTGAAGATTGCCCGTAGCTTGCAGTATTTATTCCTGCTCTCATAAAATCCTTTTAAAGAATTCTATTGATTAAAAAAAAATACAAGGGCATGGGGCAATTATTGCATACTGAATTATGTGGCATTCATCAGTACTGGAGACCTGAAGTCCGTGGAGAGCAGGTGAAGATTAGGTCTGGAGTACAATGAAAATTAACCTGCAAGTAGCTTCTTATTAGCCAACATAAATTAGGATGATTTATCACTTGCATTTTGAGAATCCTGCTTTTCTGGCAGCCACAACCAGAAATAATAAAAAGAGTCGCTGTCCCAAAGACCTTATGGTGGCAATCTATTCATATGACAAGAAAGCAGAAGAGAGATAAAAAAGGAGCAAGGCAAAGGAAGTGAAAAGATGCTGAGGAACCTAACGGTTGAGGTGTCTCATGCTGTCCGCCTGCCCACTACCAGCTGATTTATAGACATAAACAATTGTTCAATCCCCTTTTTTTTTTCCACAGAAGGCTCCTTTGATACCATTTTAGAGAGTGGTCGTCTTTTTATAATTCTTGCTTAGAACAGGACAGCAATAAACGTGCTGGTATTAGGTGTGCATAAGAAGGAAGAAGAAAGGAAGCAGAAGATCCATGTCAAAGTAAACAGGGCACCTGTTTTGTGATCTTGAGAGAAAGACAGCGAACGACAGGCTGACCAGTTTGGGCTAATGGAGGTGTTATTCTCCATGTCATTTTAAATAGCTGATGATTAGATAGGAAGAAAAGGGAGGGCAGGAAAGCGTATTTTACTATTAAAAGGGGTAGGAAAGAAAAACTGCGTGATCTTCTAGGGCAGATCACACACCCAGAGCTAAACTTGTCACAACAGAAGCAGGTTGATTTTCGTGGGTTTGTGTGCTGCGTGGAATTATACTTTATTTAAAAATAATAAAAATAATGGTCCCGAGGTTCAGCAGCGCCGTTGTTGCAGAGCTGCATCCTGCCCGAATTAGGGAGGAGGAAATGCTGCTGGAGCAGCAAGTAGCAGAGCTCCTCGTGGCCAAACCAAGATTCCTTCAGATGGTTGAGGCAGTATATTCTAGAAACGAAAACACATTCAGGCCTTCCTGCAATGGCAGCTGTCCTGCTAGCAAGCCTAATAAGCTAGCCGCCCCCCAAAACCACGTGCCCTGGTGAGCCGTTGTGTGAGCTTGCCCACATGGTGCATGGGTCCTCTGCGCCTGTGCCTTCTTGAGTGCGGAGAACCTCATCAGCTCTATGGGCTGGAAAAAGAGGCCCCCTACATCTGCTGAACAGCACTTGATAGGATTTAGCCAAGAGATGACTTAATTTCTGTGGAAATAGCCTGTTTTTTTCCAAAGTTGCTGAGCACCACGCACATCCTACTGAGATCGGGGAGGGGGAAGTCGCAGGCGCGCAGCCGTTCTGAGAATCACTGCGGAGACGTATGCTCGTGGGGCGATGACAAGGCGGGATGGCCTCTGAGGTTCCTCACGTCTCACAGATGTATTTTTCATTCTTGCAAAAATTCAGCCGGCGCTGGGAGGATCCAGCGAAATCTTTTCTGATACAGAGACAAAACGGGGAAACTTCAGCCTGAGCAGGGAACTGCTCAAAAATGTAGGAATGTGTGATAATAGGATTCAAGAAACAGTTCTGCAGCTCGCAGTGAAACCATTGCTACCGCAGAGACTCGTGGATTGTGATCAGGAGGGGGAGGCAAATTAGGCTGGCGATGCCTCTGTCTAGTCACCCCACCTGCAGGGTTTTCCAAGCACAGCGGTTGCTTCCTGTGTTACACAGCCGAGGTTCAGCCTCGTCCATGCTGCGAAAGCCATTTCCTGCTCCCTCCCTCTTAGGACCTTGATTTTAGGATGGCTACTGATAACGTTAATCCTGCTCTGACAGCTTCCCTGGATCTAACTCACCACTCTCAATGACTGCCAGTCCAGCTGGCTCTCTTATTTCCTTTAAGGTTTCTGTTTTTTATGAGTCCCCCTGGCTGGGAACGTAGCAAGCGAAAAGACGGCGGCCGTGCACAGAGGGCACTGGATGGATTTGGACACAGACAGCTTCGTCTGCCAGGAGACAGAGACTGGGAAGTGTTGGGAAACACCACGATCCCTATTCACGCACGCAGATACTGGCATCACACACCCTTGCTATAGCTCACTCGTGGCTCTACCTAGAGCCTGCAATTAGGTCAGTTAAAAAGGGGTGGTCTAGAGCTACCTACAGCTCCCAAGCATATCAACACACCAAAGAAACTCACCATTTTTCACCCATCAAGTGCCAGGTCTTAAAGAGTGTTTTTCCCCCTTACTCCACAAGTCTTTGCTGCTCTACCCTCCCGCGCCAGCTTCTCGCTCTGCGCTGCCCAGCGTACTTGCCTTTGCTGCCATCGCAGGTGCAGCGCTGGCTGCTCTGCAGGTGCAATCCTTCTTGCACAGGTGTTGTGCTCCAGCACCCTCTTGACTTTGCAAGGGTGGCACCTCGATACTCTACGCTGAATAGCAGGACATTGCTCTGAACGTGAGGCATGCTGATAAATAATAATCCGCTTGTCATTGCCAGCTGATTTTGTAAGCCTTGAGTGGTTAAAACAGCAGTATCTTGGGATTTGCTTGTCTGCTTTGGGAGCTGCTCCATTTCGTGAGCCCAGTGAGGGACAAACACTGAGGAGAAGGGAGTATCAGGCTCTTTAACTCCGTTTTTGGGGCTGGTTGGGTGAGTCGAAAGCCATCCCAGACAAGCTCTGTGGTCACGGGTTTGTGCTTCTGTATTTCTTTGTGGTGCTGCCAGTGCTCTGGTTGCCAGAGCATCCTCTTGGCCACCTAAGGGCTAGCTGCTAGCACACAGGTGGAGGGGAAATGGCTCACTCACAGGGATCACAAAGCCACACTCTGACAGGATGCAAAATATGACAGAAAAGGGCGCAAATGCCAAGGGGCTTCGCCCAGCCACCTCTACCTCTCGCTATACCAGTGTTTTGGGAATGGCTTAAAGATGTTCTAGAGGATCCCTGTGAGGCAAATGAGGCTTCCATGGACACAAGAGTTCCTCTTCCAGGTAGCTAAGCTGTTTTTTTCCGTCACTTTGCCCCATTTGAGTATGGGGCATCAGATCAAGCCTAGTTTGTGCACAAGTGCTTAGATGTCCTGCACTCTCACATGTTGAGGATTAGACACTGAAAGAAGTGTGGCATTGCATCCTGCTTTCTCCTTAGCACAGTGCTGATCTTTAAATAGGAAAAGACCATGACTGAAAACCGGAAGCTGTATATCCATGGAAACATGGAGCTTAGCTCCTGTGACTCAAGAAGCACAACAGTAATTATTTTGCCTTCACTTTTATAACTTCATAGCTTAATGGCATTAAGAGATCTCCAGCAACTCTAGTGGATTATTTTCTATCATTTGTGATTAAATAATAGTCAGAAGAATATCATCAATCGAAAATTTTGTTCCCGTTTAAAAAGTAGTAACTACCACAAACCGCTGTTTTAAGTAGTATTTGAAATTCTAAAATATAGATAGATAAATAGATATTTTGATCTCTCTTTTTTCCCTCTCTTTTGTTTTTTTTATGTGGATAGAAGCAGGTTTTGTAGTTTTATTGCAACTGTGATAGAGTCTGCTAGCTAATTTTTCTTGTTTTTCTGAATGCCAGGTTCATCTTTCACTCAGCATCGAAGGAAGGTTTTTGTAAATTGGAAAGGAAAAATACTGTTTCAGAACTGAAAAGGCACGAGAAGAATATCCCTGGCAGGATCAATTTGTGCATACAGACTGCTTTTTACTGCAGCATCAATATGGATAGAATTTGTTTTAACAGAGAGCAGAATTTGTCCTGTTAATGATAGCCTTTTTTCCTGTTGTTTATCTCAGAGCTTTGGGGACCAAATAGGGGACGGTATAAACAGGACAAGGATGGGATAAGTGGTTCATAAGTGGACGTGACCATAACCTTTGGGTAACGGGAAGCTTCCTATCTGAATAAAAGATGTTTTGCTGTATTGGACCCCATGGTGTTGTTTACTTCATAAATATTCACTTAATCGTGCAGAGGGAGACTGTTTCATGCCATGTGTGGAACAAGCTACGTTTAGATTGAATGTTTTTCACCAGCCTTATGAAAACCTGATGGCAGACTAAAGACCGCCTTGGTATTGAATCCTGGGGAGAAGGAATGGAAAGGTCTGATTTCCTTACCAGAACTTGCAGGATGCTCCCTAAGTGCTACAAGTGGTACTGCAGCTTGCAACACAAAGGGCTCATAAACAAGGGAGCCTTTTCTGCAGAAAAAGTTTCCACTGCTGCGAGTTCTCAAATGGTCCATAAAAGGGCATAAATTGGCTCTTTCATTTCAGAAAAAAAATAAAATGCCTTCCCACTTGATAGCACAAATAGGAGAACCCGAAGCCAGCTCTCGTTAAAGGTGTTTACAGGATTAGGCACCCGCTGGAGAACAGGAGTGGAGTAGGGCAAGGCAAGGGGCACGTGACTCCCTGTACCCATCCTGCAGTTTACCTGAATCCAGAAGATCCATTCAGGATTTAAGTTAAAAAAAAAGGCAACAAACAACACCTTAATGATTTAAAAAGCATTGGCAAGAAAGGAGTGCCAGGAAATGTCCTGGTTTTGTTGCAGCCTAGGAAAAAAGACAGAAAGCCTTTAATTTTAAGAGTTCCAGTGCCTTTTTTTTTTTTTTTTTTTTAAGTTATTCGCATGAGAAAATAGCTAGGCATTCCAACGACATCATTTGGCAGAAATGAAATCTAAGTGCTCCAATTTGAGTTTCAATAAATCAGCACTAGAATTGGCCCTGTCACTCTATAAACTCTTGGGCATTAGCTTTTATACCCTTTTGGAGCTGGCTGGCTGCACTCTTCAGCATGAGGATCGTGACGCAGCAATGGTTTCATCATGACATGTTCAAACCAAAAAAGAAAGGAAAGAGATTGTTTGTACTGACCCCCCCGCCGCCACCAAGAACAAAAAAAAAAGAGTATTTAATGGTTTTGTTGCAGCCTAATGAAAAGAGAATAGTTTAACATTTCCAGGATTTCCTTTCTTTTCCTGCTTTCTTTCCTTCTTTCTTTTCTTTTTTTTTTCTAGGTTTTTATTTTTATATATATAATTTGGAAACTAAAAAGGCAATATGATACCGCGCAGCAGGCACTGCTGTTAACATGATCTTTCTGTAATGGTGTGTGGAAAGCACGCACAACAAAAGGGCTAGAAAAGTGCTGTAAATGTACATGGCACATCTTGGCCGAGAGTAAACCTGCCCGATTACCCTTCTGCTGCTGCTGTAAATGATACTGCCCTTTTACTGCATAGATGCAAGCCCTCCTGAATCCAGCTATCAGCTCCTCAGGTGGGCTCAGGTGAACAAATCCTGGATGCAGAGGGGCTGCCGCTGCTGCTGTAAGCTGGCAGGCAGCAGGCACTGCTGTCTGAAACGCTCTCGGGACGGGGGTATGACTGGGCGGACTTTGTATTTTTCCAGGCTGGAGAAGCTGTTAGACACTCGTGGTACCAGCGACTGTGAAAAGCATTGTTGTTTCTCTAAATGTTATGACAAAAGCATGAATGGAATTGCAGCATTTCTAAATATTTTGCCTAATTAGTCTGTTGGGAAGAATCCGGGCTCCGCTCATGCTGGATGTGGACGCGAGGTATTGACTGGCCCCGGCGCTCGCTCGCAGGCTGCGGCGCAGGCCCAGCCTCAGGCTCACCGGGCAGCGCCAGGCCCGGCCTTGGCCCTCGCGCAGGCTGAGGGCTTCTCAGCCCCGCACCAGGGGTGGTTCAGCTTGCGGGCCTGGGTCTTCCTCCCCTAGCTAAGACGAGCGTAACGCGAGCAACAACAACAGCGGCAACAAAAAGATGTAAGATATTTAAATAGAATGTAGCCCAGGAAAGTACTGTATCAGTATAAAGCAGCTCTGCGCTATTATGCCCTAGCCCAAACTGGCTGTGTGTTTTTTTTCTCCCCCTATATCTGAGAAGAACCCTTTGATATATTATTTCTTATCTTATCCAAAGCCAGAGCCTACTTGCTCTGGTAGATAGAGCAGCTGCTTTCCCACAGGAGAGATAAATCGGAGCGAGGAATTCTGCCTACTGCTCTATAGCCATTACTGGCAGGGTTGGAAAGAGGGCAGCAAATAGTATTCACATGGTTTTATTATTGTGACACAGGGTTAAAAAAAAGGAAATGTCCTCAAATGCTCTATCTGTGTTTGATCTACTCTGCCTCGGCTACCAAGGCAGCCCAAACAACAGCGAGGTGGTGAGGCTGGCAAGAGGAGGCAGGGCCCCCTTCACAGAGCAGGGGACCCTCTGGCTCTCCTGCAGCTTGGGAGTCCGCGTAGCCCCTCTGCCAATACCAGACAGCTCTGCAGACATGAGTGTGCATGTGTGGAGCTGAGCATGCCCCTGTGCCTTCTCAGTGTAAACGTGACTTGAGCACATCCTGCATCCAGCTGATGGGGCACATCCTTCCCATACGCTCGATCACATCATGGCTCTAAGAACCAGCAAAGAGGAGGAGCAGGATGGCAGAGACCTCAGGCGCAGGGAGAAGACATAACAGCAACATCAAGGACATCGCTGAAGTGGAGACAATCAGCTTGCTCTCACTCTTATGTAGGGAGATGACAGATCTCGTTGTTCACGTCTCCATTAGAAAGAACAATATTTACCCTCCTTACCAGGATTCGTCCTGGTCAGCTGCTAAAGAAGGATCTTCTTCAGTGTGTGATATTACAAGAGTCTTGGGCACCAAGGGCTTTGTCAGATGCCTCTTTTTGAGTGACACTTTGGTTACCCTTCAGACTTCTGCCTGTTGTAGAGTACCTGAATTGTCATCTCCTAGCAGACAAAATCTCCCCTTTTAACTTGAATGGCCAAAATAAATGTGTCGCTCCATCCAGAGGGTGAGAGTCTCAGTATGTCCCACTGTTTTTCTTCCCTTGGGCTAAGCTTAGTTGTGCAAGTGAAAAATGGATGTGTTGTGGTATGTGGTGTGCACGTCTGCGTGTGCTTACCTGCAGTGACACATTCAGTTCACTTCTGCCTCCCACTGCTGTTCCTTCTCTTCCTTCCCGCCCTGCCACCCCAACGCCTCCCTCAGCTGTTCTCTGTTTCAACCAGCCCTTCGTGCCCTTGAGGAACAGAAAGCCCCAGACGTCCGGAGCCTTGTCCGTTCTCCCTCGTGCCGTTTCTGCCCTGGCCCGCCTCCTGCCGTGGGGCCCCGTTCCCCTTCCGATGCAGGGGGTTGTGCTCGCGGCCTCCTATGCCGGCAGCTCCCGCTAGCCAGCGCCACAGCGGGGCCGTATCCTCGGCGGAGGAGCTGCCATGAGGTAGCGCAGCCCTGCTGGCATCACAGCGCTCGGCTCGCAGCGGGTTAGAGCGGCAGCACGGTGGCCTCGCTGAGGTTGCGGCGGGTTTCACCCCAGCTCCAGAAGGGGGTTCCTGGAATTCTGCTCGCAGCGTCACACCATGAGGTGAACTGGCTTGCGGGGCACGGGGGAGATGCGCTCGCAGTGATCATTCCAGTTCCCTTTTTTATGATGCTCTAAAAACACATGGGATGAAGCTTTTTTCAAGCAAGTTTAACATGTGAATTTCTTCTTCTTTATAATATATAGTGTGTGTGTATATATATATATATATATATAATTTATTATGGCTGGAGTTAATTCTCTGAAAAGATAGGAAAGGGTACTGCCAGGTAAGATAGTCACTATTTAAAAGGCATCTTTTATGGACAGCCGTCATGTAATGTTATCAGTAAAACCTCTGTCTTTTATTATGTTCAGAGAAGGAAGATCATGAGATCTCAGATATCCTAGTGAGGTTACACTTGCCAATGCAGGCACTTTAGATTTTTGGCCTTCAGAACCTTTTCTTCTCGAGTGAAGCAAACCTCTGATCTGTCTCATTTCTACGTGTACCCTGTGTTTGTGGTAAATTATGCTTTGGGTAGATTCTCATGTGCCCGAAGGCTTCCACCTAAGAGCTGAAATTTATTCTTTTATTTCAGGAAGTTGTCTAGATAGGGTTACAGCAAATGGCCTGTGGCAATCCTTAATGCTAATCTTTCACAGTTTCAGAACATTAGGTTAAAAAGAGGACAAATACCATACTTGCTCATGTAATTGATATGTTCCCCCTTTCACTTCTGAAGATGTTATCCTTAAGTGCTAAGACATGTCAATTAGACACATCTTTTCTACCACTGCTAATAGTCTAGCTAATGATCAGGCAGCAAAAGTATGTGCTGTGCCATTGGGGCTGCATGTAAGTCTGGGATTTTAGTACAGGACTTTGGAGGAAGTTATGGCTCCCAGTTTTTCTCACACTGCCCCACAGTTTTGATGCCTTATTTCTAAGCTATCAACTTGAGATGCCTGGGACTTCATTTTCGGGGCTAAGAAAGTCTCCGGGTCTTTGGGAATGGTGGCTGTCCAGAAGAAATCGAAACCCAAATATACTTTGTGTTAGGCAGAATGGGTGCTTTTGAAAATCTGGTCTTCCTAGCCTCATTGGGCTGTTTTCGTTTGATGAGCAAGATGATTAAACATGTCAAACAGGTAAATTGAAATTGAAATACAAACTCTACCGTTTTATTACTTGGTAATATTACCTGTTTATAAAGTTCAAGGTGGCTCTTCCTACTCGTTGGGGGAGGGTGTACCTGATGTATAAAGGGAGTGCACCCCTAGAAACAAGGATAGATAAGATGGGGAGACACTGATTCAGCTTCAGTCATAAAAGTAACTGCATAGCAAGTCTTACAACAGTGACTTCTGGGACTGAGTTCATCTGGGATGAGTAACTTTCTTATAACATTCGGATTTTGCCTTTGGCTGCCCCTTGTAAGGAGGAGATGATGATAAAGCTCTGCTTGAAGCAGGGGCCTTGCATGCGGCGTGGCTGCCCAGCCAACAAGTGTGCTTGGGGCACTGGGAGATCCTGCTCACGTCGCAGGCCGCGTGCTGAGGGAGCTCTTGCTTGTTGATTTATGGGCTATGCCACTGCCAGCGCAGGCACGTGCTGGTCAACAGCAGCTGCAGAGACACAGTGCAATCAGCTGGTGCTAAAAAGAGGGTCAAGGAGCAGCCCGGAGTGGTACAAACAGGCCTGCGGGCTCTGTGCTCTTCACAGGCTGGAGTCACCAGTACCTCCAGCCTTAGCTGGATGGGGCCAGGACGCGTGGACAAGACTGGCCCTAGCACTTCAGTGACAACAATTGCTTGTGCCACATTCCTCCGTGCAGGACTGGGCTCATCTTCTCGTGCTTTTTGGTTTTCATGTGGAAGACTAGGGAGCATGCTTGCTGCCTGCTGAAAGAGTAGCAGTTGTCCAAACAACACTGGCACCCGAGTGCCCTTTCATGGCAGCTCTTCACTGCATGGGGGATAAAAAAGAAAGGGAAGGAATATGTGACCTTCCAGCCTTAATCTCTGCATACCATTTGGCTGGTGGGTGGCATTAGCAAGGCTCCACTGTTCGTCACTGTGGGTGTCTTTATGAACAGAGAGCCAGCAGGCTAGCAGTAAATACAGATAAGCACCAAAATCCACAGTAACATTTTTGCAGTCCACTGATACCAGAAAGGATATTGGATATGTTACAGTTGTGAAAAAGTTGGGTTCAACTCAGTCTGCCAAGGTATTTCGGCCCATGGAGACCTAATCTAACCAAGCAGCACTAGCAGGGAGCTCTATTCAGTCTGTACTCAGCTCTGTGTGTGCTCTAACCCCACTTACTTAAAATAACCTTACACATACTACCACTTTCTCCTCGTAGGAGCCACCTGAAGCAGCAGTTCCTACTACGTGTGTTGCCTCTCGGTGTAATCAGCAGTGTAATGAGCAGTGTTTCCAGCTGTGCGCATGCGGCAGCAACGCGCACCGACCGCGCGGTTGAAGCTCCGAGCTGCCGCGGGAGACTCGGGTGCACCCAGTGCGGGGCCCAGTCCTGGCCCGGGCACACTGAAGCTGTCAGGAACCTGCGCGGGGGCGTCAGAGTGGCTGCATTACAGCCCTGGGCGCTGCAAAGCAGCCGCGTGGGAGACACATGCGACACAGAGACTGCAAGCCCTGGTGCTTACTCCCCTCTCCTAGTCCCCCCGGTCTTTTCCACTCCAATGTGCTGCATGAGATGATTGAGAAGAAAAAGAAAATACTTTGGGATACCGTTGCTGAGTCATTAACCATGTGATGGAAACAATTCATCTGCTTACCGCTGCCCAGCTCCACCTCCCGCCACCCAGCAGCGTGGTGCTGGTCACAGTCGTCCCTCCTCCTTGAGCCTTCTGCACTGCAAACCCCGGTCCACACGCAGGAGGAAGAGCCCTGGTGTGTGACTCAGAGATGGGCGCCGTGTGTGCGAGCCACCACGACGCTTTCTCCTCCAACCCTTTCCCATCTCACGCGGTTAGAAAAGCCTGAAGGAAGGAGGGTAGGCAGTGGAGAAAGATTAGGTCCCAATTTCTTCTCTTTTATGTATCTAAATTAGTACCTGAAGACTAACATTAAAAGAAGCCTCAGCTGGGCCTCTCAAATTATGAGCCTCGATTTTTACATCTCTTTCTGCATATGCGCCATCCTGGATATAGGTGTGCACGTAGAGCAGATGCTAGTTTGCATATAGAAGAGCTATTTGTGCAGTTTAGAAGATACAGGAAAAGCTTTTCTGCATGCAAAAGAAACATCTAGCTGTAAAAATATGTGTCATTACGTGGTAGTTTATCACATTTTTTTTTAACCTTCCTTCCTTCCTCTTTCTGAAACAATGTATATGATTGAAATACCCCACAAGCAGCTAGTTGGAACAGGATTTTTTAATTCTTTAGTAATTTATATTTGCTTCCATCTATCAATGAAAGTTGCTTATGGTGCACTTCTTCAGGCCTACTGTGGATTTAAATGCATTTTGGAAATCTCTCCAGATTCCTGGCACATTTACTAAAACAACTTAAAATATAGAACATTTGGGATCTTTAATCTTCACATTCCTGTAATAGCAAAAGTTGTATAATCCATCTCTAAAGGACAAATCCAGCTATATTCTGATTCGTAGACTTTCTTCCTATTAAATAACTCATCCATATTCAGTGAGGAAAAAAACCCTCTCATTTTCTTGCACTATTACATTTGCTTATTTGGTAAAAAGCACCCAGGAAATTCTAGCAGTCTGTTTCCGAAGGTCCATTTTCCACCCCCTCCTGTCTTCTCGTGGCTGGCTTCCCACTCCAGTGGAATTTATGGGTGGGCAATGGCAACACCAGAGCAGTGCCCGCTGCAGCACCCGGCAACACAGGAAACAAAGCGAAACGCAGGGCAGACAAACACAGGGAAAGGGAGAGCTCAGGTTCTTTGCATATACATCTGACCCTTTCCTACTGGTGTATTTGTTATGTTATTATAAAGAGCAGTCTTTCTCTGGCAGGGGCCTCCCAGGTCAGTTCCATCCCTAACTTCTGAAGCACTAAAGATAATGGCATTTTATTGCTTTGTTTCCCGTTCATCTCTAATAACTTGGCCTCCGCACATTGCAGCTGCAGATAAAACATATACATGAAGGAAAATTCCACTGAACGTACCGTTTTCTTACTTCCTCCTGATTTCCAAACATGACTGTTGAAGCACGTAAGGCCATATTACGTATTATGTAACAGTCCTTCTTGTTCTGCTCCTGGGTCCAGAACAGAAACCTGTTTGTCAGATGCAAGAGCAATAGGAGACAAAGAAACAGTGGCTCGCTCTTCCAGATGCAGTCCAGATATAGAAAAACAGCTGAACTGGTCTGTTGGCAAAGATCTACTCTTAGAAAGCATACAGATCCTGGAAGGGTGAGTTGTTCAGTTGTCATCTGTCTGAAGGGTGATCCGTGGAGGTGAAACAACATGGGGAGCCCATAACGTGATCCCTTCGACATACAGATGTTTTGGACATAGCCTGCTGAGCTTGATAAAGCAAAGAGAGGCTGTATGGATAATAAAAAGGGAAGGTGAGTGACATTATGGAAAAGCTGAAACTGAACACCCTGGAACTTCATTAGACTCAGTTCAAAAGCCTTGACAGGCATTTGTGGTATGATATCTTTATGTATATTTATATCTATAGGTAAGTAGCTAGCTGGATATAGCTGGATCTATTTCTCTTGTCAAATGAAGAGATAGAAAGGATAGATATAAATTGTCTACACAAAAATGAGATATGGGGCCATTGTTTATAGTCATATGGGGCAATTTCATCATTATGACTCAGTTCATTTCAGTAGCAATTTGACCCAGAGCCTCACTACAAAGTGATAAAAGGCCCTTTTTTTTTGAAAAATAGAAAAGAAAGAAAAGTTAAAGCATTCCAGTTTCTTTGGCATTTTTGCACTGATAATGGGCTCATTCAGCATCAAGATTTAGGAATGCTTAGAGTCCAAAAAGTTAAGGTTAAGAAATACAAGTTTAATCTGACTACTCTGGTAAAGGAGATTTGTCCCTTCCTATGTCTTTCCAAGCAAAATTTTTATTACTGTTTCCAGGGTGGTTGTTAAAAACTCCACCACAAAAATGACACAGGGTAGAGCTATCATTTCTTACAGATGGTCGAAATTCCTGTTTCTTTCTTTTCTTTGTCATTTGTTTGCAATGTGCATTCAGGTCCCAGTTCTGCAGCCCACGCTCACCTGGACTAGCGTTTCTGTGAGTGTCCTGCTCACGCAGGATGTAGAGGTAGGCATGGTGTAACACAGCTGTTCCACGGGTGTTCAAGCCACCAAAAAGCAGGGTTACAATGAATCTTGTACTGCAGTTCCACAGTTGATGCCACCAGAAATGTAGTCCCATCTTGCCTCTGCTCTGCTCTCCTCTCCACATGATCATTCCTCCCACCTCTGCTTGCCAACACAAGCGTTCATCTGTTTGTTGAGTCAAATCAGGGGTTCGATCAGGTGAAAAACTAACCAAGCCCCCCACCTCCTCCTGCTATGAGCAGCTGCAGACTCAGGTCACCGGGCTGCAGATAGTTTGGGCTCCATCTTGTTTTCTGTTCACGGAGTGCCTGGCACGTACAAAGCACTAGACAAATAATAACATTGCCATGGAAATGCTCATAGCCCGTAACTATGATTGCTAGCACTTGTATCCACTGAAGCTGAAGGAAACACTGGAGTATCCCTGCATTGGTACCTCAGGTAAATGAAAACATCGTGTCTTTAAACACTCCTCTGAAACTAGCAGAAAAACTAAAGGAGTGTTACAGGGACTGTCTGCCTGCGAAGAAAAACGCTGGTGTGATCGGTGCCCATCATCTGCAGGGGTATGTGAGCCCCACGGAGAAGTTGTTCCCTCCGCCAGGGTCTGTTCGTGTTGCTGCAGCATGCAGAGGGAACACTGGCCAGCATGGTTCCTCAGCGTTCACTTTTCTCTGCGTGCACAGGGGCGGATGGTTCAGGCTCACTGGAAACCGCTGTCCAAACAGGAGAGCAAACAGAGCGGGCAGGATGGGGTGTTGCTGGTCTAATTTTACATCAGGGGATGCTGGCGCAGTGCAGAGCGCAAATAGCTGGTGGTGCCAATGGAAACAAGCCAGTGCTGTCAGCTCCTGCACTGCCAATATTGGAGGGGGAACGGGTGTGAAGCACTCGGTGTAATTACGTGCATTACTGCCCAATTAATGTGATGTAGGTGTTTGGTACCTGCTATCTTGGAATCTAGATTTTCCATGAGAACTGGGAAGGTGACACATTAAAGAAGTGCTGGCTGAAAGAAGCAATCCTGAGAAGTTCTGATGGTATCTTATTCTCCTCAGGATTTTGTGCAGGGAGGCAGCTCTGCAGACTTTGCTGCTCAAAAGCAAGGGCAGCAGTTGCTGTGATGGGGTGAGTTATTCGGCTGAGAGTGGCACAAGTTGTTCTGCCCCACAGACTTGTAACATCTTTATTACATGATACAGACAATTTCCCATCCCATAAAGCAAAGATACAGTTCATTGTTTCACAGTGTCCATTTTTTTTCTGTCTAATTTCACTGGCTGAAACAGGAATTGCTAGAATAATTTTTTGTTTATCAGGTCTCATAACATCTCTGCAAGGGGCTATTTTGACTTCGCACTTTCTTGCAGCTGTCACCTGTGTTGCTGTTTCTCCAGATTTGTTTTCTTTTCACACACATTTGATATAAACATTGCTCTGTGACTTTCCCAATCATGACTTCTTAACATAGATGCTCACATTTACTAAAAGAATATGCACTTCTAAAAGCAAGCTTTGGTTCCAATCCACCCCACCTTTGGTAGTCCCGTCAGCACTGTAATTGCTCTGCCAGCGTTGAGTAAAAATCCCAATAAATAAGACAGGTCGCCCTTCGCTTTAAACAGTTCTGATTTTTTTTGTAGGTGCGGAAGTGAGCTTAGAATTTTCCTCTTCATGGGATGCGCTGCCGATGACACGTGGGGTGCCTCGGGGGGCAGGTGCCACCCCACGGCACCGCGGGCCGACGCGCGGGCGCTCCAAGGCCCGGGCATCTCTGCAGAGGTCGCGTTTGCTCCGACCTGCTGCGTTACCTCAGTGAGAGGCAGCGCGCCTCGCGCCTCACGGGAGGGGTCGCGCCCCTGCGCCTCTTCTTTATTGCAGTTCTGAGATAGGGTATTGACATTGAATTTTTGCTTTAAAGGATGGGAGAATCTTCTCTGTTTACGCACTCAGATGTCCTTGATGGCAGTGTTTTTGTTTCCCAAGGCTTTTTCTTTGTTACTTAGCTGTGAAAAAGAAAGAAGACCGAACAGGCTGGGGCTTCTTCCCACTTACAGAGGAGGCAGGGCTGTTTACTGGACTGCAGTGAGTTAACTCTGCAAACTCACTGAAGGGAATGGGATAGCTAAGATGCCATTAGGGGCATAAAGAGCCTGACAAGCTTTATGATGGAAAATAATGCTTGTGCTGTTAAAATATCCAAGGGCTGGACCTCAGAGCCCAAGCTTCTTTCATGTCTGGAAGTTAGTATGTTTTCCTTTGTATGCAGAGTACTTCACCTGCTAAAATTATTGAGACAAAAATACAGAAAACCTGGATCCTATTTTACCTTTATTTTTTTTTTTATGGTAGATTCCTACCTAAAAGTTCAGATTAATGCAAAGTTTCATGCTCCTGGTTGCAAAACTGGGATGTAATTGTCACTAAGTCAGAATTACACTGTTCTATTTCTTCATTCACTGAGGAACTTGAAAGAAGTTATGCTGAAGATTTACTACAAGCTTCCAAAACCATTAAGTTATTAATGAGGATCACTTTGAATATACACCCATGATTTAAATACACGAGATCCATGCACTGATTCTGTTTGTTGGGAATTAGATATATTGTTAAATATACTTACTGTGCAGATCTATTGTATTATTTACTACGTATATTTCACAGACTTCTATATTTTAAGAATATGATAAAAAGCAAGACAGCAGATTACTTATGTAACATATGTGTTCATTGCATTGTATTCCGCAACAACTTTAGCCAAATTGTAACAGCTTCTTAATAGAACCTAAAATAGACTTATGGTTGAATTGGACAGGCAAAACCAAAGCAGTACTAAGCACAGAGATAAAACTGATATGTTGCGTATTCACTGTTTAGCCAGAAATGATACAGGGGCAAGTGTGTGAGTCAAGGTATTTGTACACTCCTCACTAGGAGGAAGCGGAATAGTTTCTTAGCTGAAACACGGAGAGACATTTCTCAGAACAGCGAGGTCAGAAGTGATCCCACAGAGACATTTCCTGCTTTCTTGCTACATGAAGGTGCTAGAAGCTGCTTAGCCCCTCATAGTGGTTTTCCTTTCCCACCTTAAATGTGTTGGCCCTGCCTGATTTCAGCCCGAGGTATCCAGCTCCTCCTAACCCTCATCCTTCATAAACTTTTTCCATTTCTGTGACGCGACTGACTGTGTTTTTGAGAAGGGAACAGCCAAGAGCCTCCCAAGGTCATTCACTGCATTATATCGCAGGCTGTCTCATAACTTGTCCAAGACTCGGGGATTTCCTTTGTGAAAAATAAAGGGAGATTCAGACATGAATCTGTTTTTATTCCAAACCCCCAGATCCTGGGGGAGTTCAGACAAACGTGCCAACTTTTACTTTCTGTTTGGAAGTCTCAGTGTTGCGTGGTGCCTTGAAACACTATCAAAAAAGCATTTTGCAAATGAATTTCCAATTAAGAGAGAAACCTTAATTGCCAGAAATTTCGCAATAGTTTGGAGAAAAAAAAATGTTATCACCAAATTCTTAAAACACACCTAATTCCTGGCAGAAATCTAATTTCCCAGGTAGACAATAGAAGTAGCATTAGTCACCTGTAAGTGGTCTGACCTTTTTAAAGGATAGTAGATTTGCACAAACATAGATTGTACACATGAAGTAACAACTGCATTAGTCATCTCTAAAAACTGAACTAGAAACTCCTGGTTTTAACAGTGTAAGCTTCTATTGTAGATTGCACACACATGATTAATTACATTATCTGAAGATTTTGAATTCTCTAACTGTAAAATTATTCATATCGCATGAAATAGCTTTGCAATATAATATTGCTAGGACTAAGTTCATCCAGTAAGTTAATACTGGGAAAAATATAGGATCCTGTTTGTTGCAGACACTTACAAATTGTTGTTTCGTAATAAAGAAACCAAGACTAACAGCAAGTCTTAGTTCCCAGTGATAATCTTTTCCTGGCTGGCAGAATGACAGGGAACAGAGAAGAGGTCTGATAAATGCTCTTAATGTCATGCCAAGAGAGAATTCCTTAATCTTGTGGATTGAATGTTCTGGAATATATATCACTTCTCAAAGTGGGAGTAAAACAAGTCACGGCTAGCTTATTTGCCCGGCAGGCAGCCTGTGGGAGAGGTGGATTGGCCTCCTCACCTGCTAAACATACTTGGCAAAAGCTGACCATTTCTCCCATGTACCTGTCTTCTTAACAGATTCCAACCTGCTCGTTCCCCTGCTCCTTTAGCAAAAGTATAGTGCAAGTCAGGATTTAGCTCTTAGTACTTTCTGTTTCTTTAATATCTCTAATATGTCCACCTATGGAAGCTATTTTTTTCATGAGACTGTCCAAGATAAAAATATACGTACACATTCTGGGTACCACCTGTACTAAATCTGAGGCTTTCAAAATCCTTAGTCTTATTCTGCACGGGTGGTTTAGAGAACCTGCAAATGCACAGTAAATCCAAGTCCTGCACGGGTGCCGACCGACTTTACCACACATGCACAACAGACCTGATGCTTCTTCCTCCCCGTACATGAAACACAGAGTTGTCTGCAGATGCATGGAGGCAAGTCAAGGATATCTGGACATCTGTCAGCCTTGCTCAGAGGCCAAATTTCCATCAGGTTGTCGGATATCTGAAAAACCTGGTGAAATGCATTAAATCCTCAATTTCTGTCCAGAAAACAATTTCTGAATAGGGAAACAACAGACATCAGGAAAACCTGGATATACGCTAAACTGCTGTGGAAGTTATTGTCACCATAAGAGATGCAGAAATAAAGATGGACAGAAGTCTTTCATTTCAAAAACTGGAGTTTTGGGGAACAGCATAATCTCAAAACATGCTGCAGGGTTTCCTTCACAGAACACAGGCAGGGCCCACTGAAACAGGAGAGAATTGCATAGGCTTGATTATTTGTTTGCTTTTCTCATATACTTAGGAACATAATATACGTATAATATACATGCTGGCACCATTAATAGTAAGATCATACCTTTTTTTTTTGTTATGTGTGATTTATAAAGTGTTGGGATTAAATCTCATCACGTCTCTAAATAAATCTGGGTTAGGGCTTCCTCTGAGAAAATGTAGGTCTAAACTAGATTAAGCAATTGGATCATTTTAGATTTCCTTGTTCATATCATTACAATCCCACAATGCAATTTATTATCATCAAATGCGCTCTCATAGAACATGGTAAACAGCTGTAAAACTAGGGAGAGGCATTAGGTACGGAGGAGGCGTCTTTTCAATTGCACAGGATCATATTATCGTTTTCACAGCATTAGAGAGATGCCTTAGCAATATATGCAGCCTGCAGCCCTTGCCAGCACACGCCACAACCCTCACCTGAGTGCTCTGCAAAGGAAACACAACTGTTGAGAAGCGCTTGCTGTTCCAGCGTGAGGGCACTGCAAGAGAACGGATGGAGCCGTGTAACAACCTCGTTTTTCCTGCTACTTGGGCCAGAAATGTTCTGCAGGGCTCTTCTCCTTGCCCCCTCTTTCTACCTTTGCTGCCCTCACCCCTTTTCTTGGCGTGGCTATTCAGAGTGTCAGGCCCCCAGGACTGTCGCCTACCAAGTGTTTGCAGACAGAGCAGTGCAACAAAGCAGTCTTTCAGGTTCATGACAAAACCTTTCAGTTTCCTCATAAAAGCAAAATGCTAGTGCTTAGTTGTCTCCCAGGTGATGGGATTTCAGGCTCCTTTTGCTTGAAATGCAGTGATGTAGCTAGAAAATATTTTTTTGGATAAGTTACCAGTGAGAGCTTAATATCTATTTTTCACTTGTAATAGGAAGCTCCTGCAGCAGTAATTTAACCATTTTGGCACAGCCTGTGTCTATTGATGATTGTACAAGGTAGGAAGAGACCTCAAGAAATCATCTAGGAGCCAGCAACCTTTCAAAGTATATTATATTCCATATTTTCCTTGATTAGAGGTTATATTTGCTGGGAAAAAAAATTAATTGGAGTGGGGAGATGCTGCCTCCATTGATAACATGGTCATCATGTCATGACTTCCAGCTCCAGCCACTACAAACACCTTTCAGAAATGTGTCCACAAGCTGCTCTGTGCACCTCTCTCACAGCTGTTGCTTCTGGGCCTTCCCAACCACACTCAACAACTACCCCATTCCTGATGCCCGTTTCAGCTGTGTTTAAAACATCAGTATTGGAGACTCGATGATCTCCACTGGAAGTTCACACCAAAGCTTTCCTTGGAGCTTGGAAGTTTTTCTTGATGATAGAAGAAACTGTAACTCTAGCTACTATTTAAGCTCATTATTCCCCGGTAAACATTGAGAACTGCCTTCCTCTCAGCAGCTGCCTTTTACATATTTGAAGACTGTTATCATGTTTCTTCTCAGTTGTTTCTTTTCTAGACTAAACAAGTCCAGTTCTTTGAGATTCCTCTCCAGGGTCAGTGTTTTTAGACTTTTAGCACTTTCTGTGGCTCTCAGGACCTCCTTGTCTATCCATTCCTCCCTTGGGTTCAGTGACCAAACTGAGCCCATTTTCCAGCTTGAACCTAACAAGTATTGAATAGGAGTAGAGAAATTATTTCACTTCTTCTACATAGCCAACTTAAAGATTACAGTGCAATGCTTGATTTTCTACACCAACATGACATTACCAATTCATATTCAGCTTGCGATCTATCAAAATCTCCATAGCACCTTCATGTAGGATGGCTGCCTTGCTAGTTATTCGCCATTTGAGGGCTTAATCTTACCTAGGTGTTAAGAGTTCGCATCTGCTCTTACTGCAAGGTCAAGATGTTAATCCTACCAAAATGCCTGCAGAACTTTCTCCACAAATTTGAGAGCCCGATTCCATACGCCACTTTCCAACCCACTAATGAAAACAGTGAGCAGCAGTAGTGTCAGGACAGGTTCTGTGGAACTGCATTTCGTAACTCTTCCATTTCAACAGGCAACCAGTGATAGTTACTCTTCCAGCATGTTCTTCCCAAGCAGCTGCGAGCCCACCCTACAACAGTTTTTGTTTCAGCTTGCTTCCAAGAGATCACAAGAGACTGTGTTGAAGGCCTTGTCCAAGTCAAGATGTATCACATCTATTGTCCATAAGGCCTACAACCTGTCACAGAAGGAAATTAGCTTGGTTCGGCAGGATTTGTTCCTGGCAAATCTTTGCGGGCCTCTACTTATCATTTCATTATCTTCCTGACATACATGAAAAGCTCATTTAATTACTTGCTGCAATATATTTCTAGGAATTCAAGCTAGACTATTTTCTCTGTCCATTCCTGAAGAAGCTTTTTCTTCTTTATAAAAGTGGATACTGCAATCACCTGTGTCCAATGCTCTGTTCCCCAGGTGTCGTGGCTCCCCCGTGGCTCTGGGATTGCCTCAGCCGGGTCTCTGTGCTCTCAGATGACTTCCATCAGATCCAGCTGACTGGAAAATAAACTGACTTATATTAGTAGAATATTCTGTTCTTCCTCTGTTATTTAGCCTGAGATGTTCATGGCTAAAGAAATGACCATGCTGAGTCTTTTTTTTTTTGTATTATTATTATTAAATGATAAATGCAGGGGAAAGGTATTAATCACTTTGGCTTTCTCTGTGCTGTTTAACAGCTTTCCATCCTTATTGAAGGGTAGATAATTTCTTATCACTGTCTTGTTCTACCTTCTAACACCTCTACAGAGGTGTTTAGTGTTACTCTCTCTTTCTTTTGCTAATCATATTTTTTCTTGGTCTTTCTGATTTTACTCCTAAATCCTCCTATTATTCTTTGATTTTTGTCCCTAGTTTGCTGTAGTGTTTGCTGACAGTGGAGAATCAGTGGGCCAGTTATGGAGATTTAAACAAGTTGCTGCCTGTAAGCTATGCCATAGGAAATTATTTTATGCCTGCTACATCTCCGAAGCTCTGACTTCTGGGGTTTTCCTCTAACTGCTCATATACTGATGTATATTGATAGATTGTTTCCTTGTAGCCTTGTACTCCCCATAAACTGCCGTTTGTCATAACTACTTTTGGACTCATACTGCTGACGTGTCTAGCTGCTAGTTTAAAGGCTTCTTTACACAATTAAACTCCCCTCTTTTTTTTTTCCTTTTTTCTTGGACGCCAGCTGCACTCAGTAGCTCTTGAAAACTCAGCCATGCTCTCTGAGTGACTCCCTCCCAGCCACGTATTTTGAGGGTGCCAGCACCCCTTACCCTAACCTGGAAGAGCTGGACACTGCCACAGCCCCTACCTCCTTCACCCCCACTCCCAGCACCATGCAACTATATGTGAGTATTCGACATGGTCCTATGTGGCGGAACTGCTAATACGCCTGGAAAGGGGAGTACAGGGCTCTGTGAGAGGGCCAGGTGAGTTACAGCAACTTCGCTGCAGCATCTCAATTTGGGTTTTTGGTGGGCAGGACACTTCCTGGGATGTCAGGGTAAAAAGCAGAAGGATTCCCCTTCCTCTACTTCCTTTAGAAGGGAATCTCCAACCACTACTGCTTTTTGTTACCTCCTGGGCACAATGGTTTTGGGACATGAAGATGGCATCATCCAGGCCATCCCCTGCTTCAGGGGCCTCCATGTGCATTCTCTCTGTGAGTTCCCAGATAATTCTGGAAGGTTTTCCCACCTGTATCCTGAAGGATTCTCCCAACAAGGACCTTGCACACTGCATGGCTTATTCTTCATGGATTTCATTTTCAGAGGCAATGCCCAGAACTGAGTGTAGACATCTAAGATCAAGAGCCTGTCTAGCCATGGCCTTCTACACCTTCAAGTTAGAGAAGATCTATTAACAGGTTGGTTCTGATGACAGGACACTTTTCAAATACTCTTGTTCTGTTTGGTGTGGTATGGATTGTGTAGTCATTACTGTTTTTTTCCAGCAAAACCATTCAGTGCACAGGTCTTTACTCAGTGGATCAATATTCGTTTTCTTGTGGGTCTTTGTGTGACTAGAAGCCTTACGTAAGTGCATGACTAGAGATCATTTAGGCAAGCTGGACATCCATAAGTCCATGGGCCCTGATGGGATGCACCATGAGTGCTGAGGGAGCTGGCAGATATCACTGCTAAGCTGTTCTCAATCTCCTTTGAAAGGACATGGAGAACAGGAGAAGTGCCTGAGGACTGGAAGAAGGCTCATGTCATCCCAGTCTTCAAAAAGGGCAAGAAGGACCCAGGAAACTACAAGCTAGTCAGCCTCCCTGGAAAAAAAAAATGATGAAACAGCTCATCCTGAATACCATCTCTAAGCATCTGGAGGAAAAGGTGATCAGAAATAGTCAGCATGGATTCACCAAGGGGAAATCAACCTGATACGCTTCTACAATGGGAAGACTAGCTGGGTAGATGAGGGGAGAGCAGTGGATGTTGCCTAGTTTGACTTCAGCAAAGCTTTTGACGCGATCTCCCATAACATCCTCATAGGCAAGCTCAGGAACTGTGGGGTAGATGAACGGACAGTGACGTGGATTGAGAACCGGCTGAAAGGTGGGGCTCAGGGGGTTGTTATCAGTGGTTCAAAGCCTAGTCAGGTCTGAAGACAGTGATGTCTTCCAGTGGTCAATACTGCTCCACTCATTTACCTTACTTAACAAAGACCTGGATGAAGGGACAGAGCACCTCCCCAGCAAGTCTGCTGAGGATACAAAACTGGGAGGAGTGGCTGATATCCCGGAGGGCTGTGCTGCCGTTCAGAGGGACCGGGACAGGCTGGAGAGATGGGCAGAGAGGAGCCTTGTGAAGTTCAGCAAAGGCAAGTGCAGAGTCCTTCACCTAGGAATAACCCCAGGCACCAGTACCGGCTGGGGGTGACCTGCTGGAGAGCAACTCTGCGGAGAAGGACCGGGGGTCCTGGTGGACAACAAGCATATCATGAGCCAGCTCTGTGCCCTTGTGGCCAAGGCCAGTGCTATCCTGGGATGCACCAGGAAGAGTGTTGACAGCAGGTTGCTGGAGGGAATCCTTCCCATGGTATCTCCTCCCTTGGAGATACTCAAAAACCGTCAGAAAACAATCTTTGGAAATGCACTCTACTTGACCATGCTTGCACAAGGGGGCAGGACTAGATCTCCAGAGGTCCTTTCCAGCCTCTACCATTCTGTGATTCTTTCTCCCCCTTTTATGTCCTCTCACTAGATCCCTGACCCAGTCTGAGGACATCAAATCCCAGTACCTTCCACATTCCCTCCCTCTTGTTCCAGCCATCCACGTGCTGGCTCTTTGGAGCAGTCTTTACCCTGGCTACTCGTGCTTTTCCTTCTTTTCCTCTTCAGCAACACTGCCTTTCAATCCTTCTTCCCGAGGCACCACTGTCCATGTGTCTGAGGTCCCCACTTCCAGGCAGGTACCTCAAGAATCCTATGAACAAGCTTGCATCAGACCCCCATGATACTATCTCCACCACCTCTGTCTTGCTCACTCATCTGCTCCCTTGGGACGGGACCATTTCCAGCATTTCAGTGTACTGATCCACCTCCAGCAATCACCTTTCTGGAGTATCTCTAGACTGCAATCACTGCAGAGCCATGCAGATATTTCCAGGCTGGCCTTCTACCAGCTGCTTGTTCTGCTCTTACCTCAGATGTTACCTCAGATAGGGTTCAACTACGAACCCAGCCAAAAAGGTGGCTATGTATTAGGGAGCAAAGGCCTGTGTCTGTATATAAACCTGTGTCCAGGCCTGTAGACAAAACAAAACAAAACAAAACAAAAGGCAAACAAACAGAAATATACTTGTCCATGGAATTACTTTTTCTTCTTTCAGCAGGGGCAACTCCTGTTTCTAAGAACTCTCAGAAAATCTGTCCTGATTAAAAGTTCAAGGCAAGCACTGCCCTGGTCCTAAATCTGTGATAAATTTAAGATTTGATATTGTGTAATATAACACAGCTAGAAATGAAAATTTGTATTGTTGGAAATAGGAGAGAACTGGCTTTTCCATGGTGCACAGAATTCTTATTTCAAATCTGGGTACTTTCCATCATAAGAAAGAGATCATAAAAGTGCAATATAATTAGATAATAAAGATAACACTGAGGATTAGTACAATATTTTGTACTACGGAAAAGTACAATATTTTTCTTTCTCTTTTTCACCTCATGTTGGACTGGATTTTTTTGCCCCTGAAATTTGCATCACATTTTTAGCTCCCTTAAACATTCTCAAGAGCTTTTCCACAGAAAGTCCACAGCATATATACAAATAAAATGCATGTGGATGTATTTTTAATTTGTGCTCTGTTACAAAGAGTGACATTATTCAATAGCATTCAATGTGCTGCTTTCTGGCATCCAGGATGTACATGACAGTAAGATATAGGTTGGAGAATTTCCCTTTGCAGCACGCCAGCCTCTAGCATGAAAAAGTCATGCCTCAAAGTCGTAAGTTTTACCTAGCATTCATTAATTCTTTAAAGAAAATGATGAATTAGGGTGACTTTATAATTGCTTTCTGAACATTTAGAGAATGGTCACTCCCATGTTTTTCAGATTTTCCTCTGCAAGCATGTGCTTTTAAATGCTAAATAAGAGTTTCCTAGAGTCTTTGCTTGTGGTTAATGCTTTGAGGAAAAAGCCAACTGCTGTGAGATTCAAGATAGCTCATACCTGGCGAACACACTACATAATTATGTAAGAAAGTCAGTGTTAGGAACTCTTGCAAAGATCCAGGGGGTTGCAGATGGGTGCAGTAAACAGTTCATGAGTGTGTGTGTGTGTGTTCAACTACACATAGGCAGAATGCATGAGACCAGGTGCCCATGTAACTGTGACACTGACACAGGCAGATCTGGTCATTACATCTGTGTTGCTAATATGCACAAGGAGAAACACCCTCAAGCTTATACACAGGAAATACATATAGGATTGTCTAGGTGAGTTTATTAGATCTCATGACCAAGTGCTTCTGTGTGCATGAGCAGATATAGAAGTGGACTCAGGCTCAATCATACGTTTGTGGGGTCTAGAGCTGCAACAGTGAAGTACGTACATGTAAGTGATGCAGAAAACAAGGAAGGGAGGGTTTATTGGCCATGTGCAGGTCTCTTTTGTGGGGCTTGGATGGTGAGTGTAGTGAAAAGTTAGTATGAATGATGAATCTAAGTGTATGGCCAGATAAGAATCACACACTCACATCTGAAAGTGGTACTAGAAACTTTGGACTTGGGGACTTGCATACAAGCTCTGTGCAAGTATGAAAGAAAGACCCTGCAGCAACCAGGGTGAAAGTGTTTCTTTTTTTCTGGAACACAAGTGTTTTAAGCGCGTAGTTTGTACCGTAGTAGGGCGTGGGGGTTTCATTTTGTGGAAGAGAACAGTGTGGTCCATTTGCAATTATGTCATCACGAGCAGGGTACATCTGGAGGGTGGGAATTACTGTCAGTTCTTATTAGCTAGGCAGGGATATCTGGGTATTCTCTCCTCCATTGGGGACCATCATTCACAAGTTATCTGGATTTTCTCTGGACTGCCCAGGCAGCTGTTCAGAACAGGACAACAGCTCATTCCAGACAACAACATATTAAAAAAAAAAAAGTGAAGTGGTAGCAGAAGCGGGCAGTAAATTACGCCTGTCAGCTGACTGACAATTCCTGCCAAAGCACAGGTGCTTGCTGGGGGGGTGCAGTTTGGGAGTTAATCACTTCTTTATAGACCGTTCACCGTGAACAGCTGATAGTCTGCTGTGGTGCACAAGAATGGCTCCTAGCAGGCATGCAGGCTTCGTTTGGCTTCACGGTGCCTGCAGCACGGTGCCTGCAGGGAACTACCTGGAGCACCTATTTGCTGAAGATGAGGAAGACCTGCAACAACAGCATTGCTCACCTTAAACCTTCTCAGTCTTTTACTCTCTACTATCAAGACACACCCCTCATTTCCTTCTTCTCCCTCTGGTTCCTTCTCGTTCCAGTCATCCTTCCCTTACAGAAAAAGGTAAGTTTGCCCAGACCCCACCTGCCCATCCTTCTTCTCAGGGAGCCAATTCTCCCCATCAAGATTATGTTTTGCCACTCTACAAAACTCCACTATTTTGTGCTCACCCTCCTCTCATCTTCTGATGTATCTTGGCTGATAAAAGAAAGAACTAGGGACAAAAGGAAGGAAAAATGGCCCTGCTCCAGGTGCTTGCCTCCTGCGAAGGCCTCAAGTGCCATCAAATTGCATCTGGAATAGCAGAGCTGAGGCCTATCGGAGAGGACTGATGCAGAAAGGCAAAACGTGCTATTGCAACCAGCTGGGAAGAAGAGTCAGAGCCAGGGAAGAAGGACTTCAAAACCTAGAGCAAAACCTCATTTGTGATGTCTCTTTCTAAAGAAAGTGCAGGTGTAGATATTTCCAGAACGTTCTAGAGTATTATGTGTACAAGAACGGGCGATTCCTCTGGGAGCACCTGGCTGTGCCATGGAGAAATGTGCCTGAGACACCTGCCTTGCCATGAGGCTCCTCCACGCGCCTCCTCGGGCATGGCAGGTGGTTGCTCCCAGCACCGTCAGGGCTGGACGCTGGCACCAGGCGCATTGCTGGCAAGCGCCGCTGCGCCACTACCGCGTCACCGGCCTTGACGGCCGCGTGCGAACCCCAACGCGTGCTTGGGAAACAACCGTGGGTATCAGGGCCAGAGATGGTCCAGGGGGGTGGCTGGTGCCTCTGTCCATGGGGCAGGCCAGGCATGTCCATGGGCATCTGTCGGCGAGCAGCACACGCAGCCTGAGGATGGGTGCAGGACCCTGTAATTACTCTCCATACAAACCCTGTGCGTGGCTGTGCGGACACGTGCTGCAAGGGGATGCACCCCGCCATTCCTGGGACGGGGGCCGAGCGCGTTGCCTGTCCCGCTCCATGGCTACCGTGGGGGATCCCTCCCTGGGCACTGGGCAGAGGCCCGGCCAGAGACACTCGTGGAAGGTTCTGGAAGAGAAGGCCAGGCAGGGGCCTCGGGGGGGAGGCCCTGGCCTCACCCCGATGCGCGTGGGGGAATGGGGAGCTCCCCGTGCCTCCCGCGTGGGCCTGTTCCCGGGCGGGGGATCCGCGGTGGCCACGGCCGCGGGTGTCCGTGACCGCGGCGCCGGGTGTCCCCGCGCCGCCGGGACTCTCCTCCCCCAGCATGTGCAGAGCCCGGCGGCGCGGAGGGCGGCGGCGGGGGTGGGGAGGCGAGGGGCGGGCGCGGTGGAAATTTCCACTCCCTGCAGCAGCAGCCGCCACAGCAGCAGCGGCAACAGCAGCAACAACCGCCGCCGCCGCGGCGGGAAGCGGGAAGGCGGGCGCAGGCCCCGCAGCCGCCGCGGGGCGCCAGGCCGCGCCGAGCGCCGCTCCCCAGCGGCGGGGCCGGGCCAGGCCGCCCCCCGCAGCCCCGCGGGGCGCCGGGGCAGCCCGGGCGGGCGGGCGGGCAGCGGCCCCCCGGCGGGCAGGGGGGCGGGCGGGCGGGTGCGCGGCGGCGGGGGCGGCGCTTGGCGCGGGCAGGGGCGGGCGGCGGAGCGTGCGCAGCTGCCGGCGCCCTTTAAGCCGCGCCGCCCGCCCGCCCGCCCGGGTGTCTGTGCAGCCGCGGAGCCGCGCGGGCAGGAGCCGCCGCCGGGGGGGACTCGCCTCGTTTCTGCTCCTTCTCCTCCTCTTCCTCCGCCATCGCCCCGCTGGGGCAGCGCCGCCACCCCCTCCTCCTCCCCACCCTGCGCGCCCCCGCTCCTCGCGCCGCAGCCGCCTCTGAGATGCCCCGCTATGAACTGGCTTTGATCCTGAAAGCCATGCAGAGGGTGAGTGCGGGAGGCAGGGGAGACCCCGTGGGCGGGCGGGCGGGCGGGACGCGACCCTGCAGCTCCCCCGGGCGCTGCCGCGCGGCCCGCGCTGCCGGCTCCGCGTGTCTGCCGGGCCCCCTTCCTCCTTCCTTGTCCTCCCTCCCTCTCTCCTCCTCCTCCTCGGGTGAGTTTGTTGATAGCGTGCTCGCGTAGCACCGCAGTCCCCCCCGCTCTTCCCCCCTCAGTATTTTCTGCCCACAGGTAAGCGGCCCCCGCACTTACCCCAGTGTACGTATTTGCCCCCGTTCCTGCCCTCTCCCCGCGCTCCTTTGCCCCCTTCTCCCTCTCCGTGAACGACCCCGGGAGGGGGCGGGGGGTCGCTGATACCGGTTGCGCCCCGGTGCCCGCAGGGCCCCTCACGACACTCGCCCTTAAAAAGGGGTTAAACATTCTCCCCCGTTCCCAAATGGTACTTGTATATTTGGGTGTATAAAAACAATTTAAAATAAACATTTAAAGAAAGGGGCGATTCCTGCGTAGGTGGGACCCTTGCCGTGGTGCTGGTGCCCTCCCTGGGCTGCCTTTGCCCGCCCGGTGCCCTGGCACATCCCGCTCCTGTTGGGCTCCAGCCTGCCCTGGCCTTAACCCTCGTTTCTGTGGCGCGTCTGCGCCCACCAGAGCAGCGGGAAGCCAAAATGCTGGGCTTTCGTCCCCCCCGGTAGTTACTGGGGCATGTCTTCATGCGCTGCGTGTGCTACATATACTAGTACATTTCCATTCATTTTACATGTAGCATCCACATGTCAGGGTTGGCTTTTTTTTTTTTTTTTTTTTAAACTTGGCTTCAACTGCAGGCGCTCTAGTCAGGTGAGTCCCCTAGTGGAGAAATAGAGCAATTTGGGGGGGGGGGGGTGGGAAAGGAAAATCGGTGGCACTGCCGCAACCGCTCGCGGAGCAGCGTTCACTCAGCCTGCCCCGAGGTGCGTCCCCCAGTGCGCTGGTGTTGTGCAGGTGCCATCCCCCTGCCTGCCTGCCCCTATCCCCCTCTGTACGTGAGCCATAGGTGATGAGATGCTTTCTCTCTACCTGCTGTTAGTGTGGGAGGTCCCTCTTGCTGTGCAAACACCAAGAGCGTGGAAGGGGAGAGGAAGCGGAGCAAACCTGGTGTGGCACCGAGGCACTAATAAACAAACCGTCCCTAAAGGACGTCATGGAGTGCTGGGCTGGGGGAAAATGGCCTAGGCTTCCCAGGGTCTGAGCACTAGGTTAGGGTGCAGGGTTAAGCTTTCAGCTGTAAAATGCTCCCAGTGGGCTTGAGTCAGTACATTTGGAAGATTTAACATCTGCAACCTTTTATTCTTTGAAGTTTGAGACTCTATTTTGTAAGAGGTGTTTCTTGAGGTACTTCTTAATTTTATTATTTTTTTAAAGAAGCTCTGTGATTATGGGAAAATACTAAGTTTTGCTTTAAGAATACTGCTATTCTTAATCTACCCATATAATTCCAGAATCTAGAGAGTTCATCTCTAGATACTGTTTTTCTTGTTATTTACAGACCACCAGACTTGTGCTTTTTTTAAATATATACAGATAAGTTGCTGCTGTTGCCTTCCTTGTAAAAGGAAAGTACTTCAGAAACATTGGAGTACTGATTATGCTGAGGGATTCTGTTGAATCGTGACAAGTGGGTTGCTCTAATGTCCTGCCTCTGTAACAGTGCTTAATCTCAGGCACAGCGCTAACTTGGCATTAGCCAGATAGGGAGACCTGAACTGGAGTCTAATAAAATGCTCTGAAATTATGCAGTGACTATATTGCACTTCCTCATGGAAGATGAAGTGCTCGTACATCTAATGGGGTACCAAATAAATTAACCCTGCTGCTTAACACTTATGCTTTTTGATAAAGCTAGGTGTTCACCAGATGTTCAACCTTAGTGATCCCTCCATACTACAACTGCATGCTCTTTACTCCTGTTTTACTCAGAGACCTGCTCAAATGCTGGCTTCTCTCTTGGGCTCCTGGCATACTCCCTTGCCTCTGACAGCCCCTGGGCTTTCCAGTAAAATCAGCGCTGTAGCACGGTTTTCTTGCGCTTCAGGGCTGTTGTTAACTCCTGGAGGCTCTCTAGTAGCTTGAGCAAAAACTTGCTTGGAGCTACAGTCCTGTACCTTTCCACTGTTCTTTCTTCAGAGACTTGGCGTCATGACTCTCTTGGGTTTCCCCCCACCCACAGTATTTTCAATAGTTGTCACAGCATTTGTGTGGATCTAGGTAGGATGAGCCCCCCGTGCACTTCGCTGTTACTGTTGCTTCAGTTTCTGCTCCCTGGTACTAGTTGTGTTTGAGTTGGGAATCCCTCATTCTGCCCTTGCATGTGGCTTCTGTTTCCTTCTGTGCACTCTGCCTGTTGTCCCAGTCTTTTTCTTACCCTGATACCTCTGTGTGACTATGGCACTATGCAGGAAAGCAGGACCCCTCTGTTATTGCCTGATGCTTCCATGTTCCTCCGGCTCTGCAATTTCCTTGAAGTCCCTTCAGCTTTCCTTTCGATGCCTTTAAAATGCAGTGCCCCAGTAAGTGGCTTGCAAGAACCAGTGAGTTAACTTGCAAGAAGGGGGGGAAAAAAAAAATCCTCCTCTGCACCTTCCCCCCCACCCCCCCAAAAAAAGAGGAAAAAAAACTGCACAAAAACACTTGCACTTTTTTAGTGTGTGTGTGGTCTGCAATACTCTCTGAAGAGTAACTACAGTCGGAGAGTTGGATCACGTAACCCTTTAGTGGGACCGTGTGGAGGATGTGGTTTGGGAAAAGAAAGGTATGATGGCAGTAAGGTAAAGTCTAACTTGCAGTGAAAAGAATGGATTTTGCCTGTGTGTGACACTAATACACTTCTGACAAATAATGTGAAGAGCTTGGAGGGCTAGGCAGCAGGCTTGTTTCACGTTACTAGTAACGTAGAGGCGCGTATGAAGACACTGCTTGTCCTCATTGAGCTACACCCAGGTCCGCAGTTGTGGAGAGAGATGCACAAAGTGAAGACGTAACTGTTCATCCTCCAGACTTTACTATTTGCCGCAGTAGGTGAATTGTAGAGTATTTCCAAGCTCTTCTCAGGAGAGCTGGCTTCCAGCAGGGGAATTACAGAGAGTAGCACCTTCGGTAGGGAAGGGTAGTGACCCTCTAGTTAATCTGTGAGAGGTTTTGCCTCCTGGGGAGAGGAGCAGCCTTTGGGGAAGCTTCCCCTGGCTTCCCTCCTACTGCTGCTGGAAGTGCCCGGAGCGGTGGGCAGGGAAGGAGGAGCTGGAAATGGCTTCCTATCGCTCCGGTGCCGTTTTGCAGGCTGGCCACGGGGCGGCAATAGGAGATGCCCTCCCTGGAGCACGGGCAGCCTGGGGCACGCGGGGCAGGCGAGGTGTAGGTATCCCCAGCCTGTTGCTGCCCTGCTCCCTGGGACACCTGTCTCCAACAAGACAACTTCGTGGCTGAAATGAGTGGGCAGTTCAAAATAACCTTGTATGGGAGTCTTGCCTTTTTTTTTAACAAGAAAAAAAAAGGGGGGGGGGGGTGGAGAAAGCATTCTGATATTTTGATGTTGGTGTGTGCTCTCTCCCCATTTCACTTGTAACAAAGGGTGCAAATAAGCACACAATACCAGTTCATCTCTCATGTTTGAGCACATACCTGGGATAAGGGACCCTGCTCCAGCTGCTGTAATGCTGAAGTGAATCTCAGTCTGCGTTGGACTTGCATGTTCACACAGCGCAACTTGTGCTCAGCACCTGAGCAGGTTGCCATGTTTCCACGATTCCTTATCTGCTAGGAATCTGGCTGTTTTGGGGGAGCCAAAGCAATGGTCAGCAGTGTTGCTTGACATCCTGACTGTTAGTTGCAGTGTGGGCAGCTGCAGTGTTTGGGCTTTTGATAACTTTGTTGGTAGGAGGGAGCAGGAGGTGGGTGAGTAAGGAGGGCAGTGAGCGGACAGATACTGTTTTTATTTTCATTCTGTTCTGGTTAACCTACGTATTCCATGTGCCCTTCTCCCTTTTCCCCCAGCTTAGTAGGTTGAAACAGGATGATTTTTTTTTCTGCTGTCATCTTTGGCTTTTTCAGTAGGTTGAAATAGGCTGCTCTTCCTCTACTATCACAAGAGGGGAAGTAGTAGGAGTGGTACTTCGGGGGGTGTGGAAAGAAGGCCAAACAGTCGGAAATGAAAGATGAGATCCGAATGTGATGAGATCCATAGCAGTCTTCTTTGTAAGAAGCTGGTTTTCTGCCTTAAGCTTTTCCATAAGAGTAATTGTACTTTGAAGCATGTGATACGGATAGATAGTATTTAGGAGTAGTATCTTCTTGGCTGAAGTTTGCCATGTTTTATGGTAACATCTGGGAATAGCCTCTTCTCTAAATTTCTGCCAAGTGTGGGATATGTTCCTAGTTTGAGTATGGGGGAAGTAGAGGATTATTCTATCATACAAAAAGGTCTAAACCTGGCTACTGAAAGTGTGTTTTAACCTTAGAGAAGACTTTTCTGCCCCTGTTATCTACTCAGCGCTGTGTTCTGTTGGCTGTGTCTTTCCTCATTTGTCTGCTGTGCTTGTTTATATACTGACACATCATGTATATGATTAGGGAGATGCTCGTTTACTTCATCATGAGACTATATTCTATCCTTTAACTTTTGAGGTAGAAGGAAGGAGAACCTGTTGTATTGACCAAGCTGCTTCATTGCTCTCCACTGTTGGAAAATCAGCCAAAAGTCACTGACTGTAGGATGTCGTTTATTGCTTAGGTTAACTTAAAGGATTATTCTAAACACGTGTCTGTATGTTTGCTTGCTTCTGATACAGGGCAGACTTTGTAACTATGGAAGCTCTTGTCGTCTTAAATATTCTTCCAGAAGCCGATTTCTCCAATTCCCTTGCTGCAGAGCTGTAATGGTAGCAACTTCCACTGCAAATTTACTTATGTCGTTGTTGATGTTGAGTCACTTGCCTTGCTTTTTGTCAGACTTGGCCTGTGCAGGCCGCTGTTTAAGGCACAGTTGCCCAGACTTCTTCCACTATGCACCTGTGGCAATAAGAGCAGCTCACCTTGTGGAAGCAGTTGTCTGAAACCGTTGCTTGTACCTGTCTCCGCAGTGCCTGGTTGCGGCGGTGGGGGACATCCCCAGGCACCAGGTCGTTGTCTTCAAAGCATCCTGCCTGCTGGAACCAACAGGAAGCTCAGGAACAGCAACAACAACAGGAAACCTGTGACTGTTCAGTCAGTAAGAAAGCAAAGGGGTTGGAGAGGGGAAAGAAATCAAGCAGAAAGCAGATGGGCAAAATACTCTTTCCTCCTGTAGATAGGAGACATGAAGGATAGGGAAGAGATAATGCAAAAAGCAAGGCAAGAATTGGTGCAAGTTAAGGAACTGTACTGTGGGAAGACTAATCAAGGTACTGATGCTGGAAAAGAGGTACTACAGGAACAAGGCCCCCTTGGCAAGAAAGGAGGAGGAAAATGAGCATGGGACAACAGATGCTATAGGAGAAGAGTTGTGACCCTAAGAAATATGAATTTGAGTAACCATGCAGAAAGGCTTTTAATCCTAGGTTGTCCACTTGCAAGCTGGTCACTGTGCTTCAGCTATGCAAACATCTAAGGAATAATGATTTAAAAAATAAAGGTACATACACAGCATAGTTAGATGAGGACAGTATGTTCAGGGGAGTCAGTGTTTGAAATGGTAACAAAATATACCTTTAGTAGTTTTTGCTGTAGTTAGCTGCCAGGTTTGATTAGAGTAGCACTAGATGTCTTATAATGAAGGCAATTTTGTTTAAGCCTAACTCTTTGTTTTTTAAAATCCCTCAAGAAGCATCTGAACTATTGAAAAAGCTTAGCGGGCCTCAGGTTTAATCTAGGGTAATATATACCCTGAAACTCCTGTCTTTTTGATCAGTAAAACCTATGATGCTTTATGTTTTTGAAAGGATTGTGGGCTGCTACGAAAGTGATGGGAACTTGAAGTCCTAAATAAACTTAATGAGGGTTTGTGTATATGTGTGTTCTTTTCTAGGTGTGTGATGGTTTTTTTTTTTTTTTTTTGGTGGGATTTTTTTCCTCTGTTCATCTCAGTTAGTATGTTGCAAGGTAGCTGACACTTCCACTGTTCATTCTTTCATCCTCAGATAGCTTCTGAAGCTTGTGCTCTGCTAGCCAAAATCTTCAAATGGGATGAACCAACACAGTTTTCTATGTGAGGCTAAGAGTGTGCCAGTTGCATCCACTACTGGTAAATGGTGATAACCACCAGCTAGGTCATAGGCTCATGTGTATTTCTGAGGAATGGCACTTCCTGCTTGTGCTTCTGGTGAGCTGAAATGTAGACACTTCTGTTTGTTACTCCAACTGAAGCAGTTTGTCATCTTTATATATCAGAACTTGAGGCTGTCCTGAAAGCTTGCTTGCTTTAGTGCTGTGCATTTTTCCCAAATACATATTTAAAGCATCAGAAAACTTCATATGAGTTTGACTATTGTGGTCCTTTAAGGAAAAATAAGTACAGGGACCTGTCCTAGTATAAATGGTAGAAGCTAGTTTTACACTAGTAGGGGGTTGATGAAGCATATCTTTACTTACACAAATAACAGGAGAGATAGGCATACGTGGTAAAACATCTGCCTCTAGCTTACCCATTCAGGGCTTATGTGTGGCTATGCCTAAGCATAGTGGATACTGAAAAGCACTGAGAGAGCTTGTAGCATTTGGTCTCTGAGGAAGGAAAAACAAGTGTGTGAACTCCTGGTACTGTGAGGAAAGAAAGAGGCTACCAGATTCCTTCTGTGGGAGGTTATTCTTCATGTCCCCCAAGAACACAGTCCACCTCAGCGCTTCATTAAACTAATTTATTCACTGGTACATTCTCCTTGCCTGTGGCAATGAAAATATTTGTGCGTCTGGACTTTGTGATCTCTGAGAAGGCAGGAGAGTGTCCGGGCTCAGTGTTTGTGGCTGGCAGTACAGAAGATGTCAGCTGGCCTCTTTCCAGTCATTTTGCCATCACCTGGAGGAGGCAGGTTCTCTCTACCCCCTGCCTGTTAAAATGCCTTGCTCACTTTTCCTGTGTGACCTGCTGGGCTTTTTATATATTTGCCATAAATCATGTGACTTCTCCATTCCCTGTCTCCTTCCTCATTAACTTCCAGTTGCTGCATAGAAGTGAAAGCTCGATCTGTCTGCAAAGAAAAGCATGGTTTTCTTGCTGAGGGAGGAGTTATGGGGCGGTTGAACTTCTGGTCATCAACAGTGTGAGTTACTATGAAGACCTGTTTGCCAGAGAAGAGTAGCCTGGTGCCTCCATGATGCTGAGCAGTGGCACTTTGTGCTCTTTTAGAATTCAGGTGATTTGTCACCTGTGTAGATGTAAGCCAATTTTTTGGCTTGGCGAGGGGAAAATGCTTACCTACACATTTTCTTTAGGCTTGTAGTCAGCTTTAAATTGTAAAGGAATAATCCATCTGCTGAGATTTAAGACCTATGTAACAGACTAGAGTGTGCCTAGGTAAATGTGAAGCACGTGGGCTTTCTTTCTGGTATCTTTTAATCCTAACAAGTAATAGGGAACTTTTCTGCCTCCTTTTTTCTGTCCTTGCCTGCCTCCCTCTGTATGTTTGAGGTTTTAGGAAGAACAGTGGAAGCAACTAATCTGCTCCTCCCGACAGTGCTGCAGACTCATGGGGAAAGAAGCCAAGTGAATGTGAAAGCCAGAGGCAGTGGCACGAAGTGGCTGGCTGAGGCACTGCTACTAGCAATGTAGTCTTCAGAAAATGAGCCATCTCCCTCCTGCTTTGTGGTTCTGCAGCAGCTTCTGTTCCCTGCAGAGGACTGCCTGCGCGCTACGATAAAGCTGCATTTTCTTTCTTCTGTTTTTCCTTAAAATATGTAACTTGGCCCTGTCCTAGATAGGTGTGTACGTCTGGGCTGGGAGGAAGCAGTGTGAAGGGAAGGTAATTTGAAGTACTGCCCTAACACTCAGTCACGCTGCCATTCAGCTTCACTTGGCCTTAGCTTATTCCAGTCACTGCTGCTGTAATACGCCACAGCAGGTTTACATTTCTAATAGATAAGTGTAGTACAGCTTTCTGGGGCTCTTTTTGTCTCCTGCTGAACTGCGTACTGTGATCTTAACTTATTTCTCTAGAGCCTTCTAGGGCAGCCCTTTAGGAAAGGAAGGGAGAAGAAGGTGTTATGGAGCAAGCTGCTTAGCCTGAGGGTGCTGCAAAATGATGGACGGTACCAGGGAAACTCCTGGAACTCCAGACTGAAAAGCACATTACGCAGTTACAGTAACGCTTGAACCTTGCAACGCGCATCAGCAACGAGGTTTCTGGGCAGCGGTGCTTTAGAGCAGCTCCGTGGTGCCTCTGCTCGCCCAGGCTAGTGGCAGGATGAAAGCAGCACCGTGTGGGGCTACCCATGCTGGTCTGGGGCAAGAAGTTGAGTCACCGCTGAGTCAGGCAGCTCCACAACTTTGTGTTCCCCTGCTCCACAGCTGTATTCCTCTGCTCCACGCTGTCCAGACCTTGCTCGTTCAGTCCAACTTCCCGCTGTGCTTCTGCCTCTGGGCTTTCCTGCTTTTGCTATATATACCCTGGTTGTGCTTGCCTTGGGTAGGAGTCTGCCCCGGCCCATCTGCCCTAGTTCCTCGTTCACGGGAGAAATCCCAAAGCTGCTGTGGGATGTTCAGGGTTCTGCTGAGCAGCCTGTACTGGGAGGCACCTGCTTTCACCAGAGGATTAGCTGAGATATGTCAGTCATTTTGCGAAGAACATTTGCGTGATCATGTGTCTGTGTGCTAGTATGTTGCACTGAAATACAGCCTTTATATCTATATATTTATTTCCTAGGAGGTAGGGTACCTTAAATAACCTTGTGTTTACAGTGGAGCAGGGAATACACGTGTGGTTACTGTGGAGAAGCAGTCAGGCAGGAGCTCACTCCAGGTGCCTGGGAAGGAGCCTACAGTGCGAGCAAGCCAGGCAACGTACTCATGGGGTTGAGTACTGTACAGCCCGCTCGAGGTACTGCATATTATTGTATTTATTACTGCATATTGTATTTATTGCTCTGTTTTCCAGGAGAGAGAAGGTTAGTGTCTTCCATATAGAAGATACTGAACCGGGCAATCTGTCTCTGTTTCTCTCATGCAGGTGATCTGTTCAATAGGTAGTGCTAGTAGTACGAGTTAACGTACCCTGGTATGAAGAAGGTGGGAGTGGAGAGGAGAAACCCTGTTTCTAAGGAAGGACCTCAAAACTACTCACTAGGATGTGAACAAAGTGAAGCCTATGCTCAACTTGCTGGCAGTGAGTGCTACCATGTGTGATAAGAGGGGGCTACTTGCATCATCATAGTAACTCCTCAAAGAATTGCTGGTTGGGGTTGGTCTGCTAATACTAAGGAGCTGTTGAGGTTTCCTTGAAGCTCTGAATGGTAAGAGCACAGCGAAAGTTTCCATTTTCAAGAAAGAGAACTACACAAAGTAGAATCTTGATTTTATGCATCATCCTAAGTGTTTTGAGTCTGGAGGAGTTTGATTCTGGCATGTTTCAAAGTCCTTATTACAAAAGGACCTCGGAGAAAGTTTTCCTTTAAAACAATCATACAAATTCCTCCTAAAAATCCCACCCTAAATCTGCTTCAAATCATGTAATCTCTCTTTAGGGAATTCTTTGAGACTTTTTTATTTTTTCCTTAAAGGACAAGCTGTCTGTTGGAGAGACATATGCATTGTTTCACCAGAGTTGTAGCCTTCTATCTTCAGACAAGAGGGAAAAATATTGTCTGGTGTCTTTGATATGATCCAGCCAGAAAGCAGCTTTAGGGAAGAAAATTGCAGTCCTTGGCAGCAGTGTTGTCTTGCTGTCTCTTTTTTTTTTTTTTCCTTGTCAGTGCCACAGCTTACACTGTTCTAATAACTTGAGATTAAACTCGCATGGGGCGTCTCCAAAGTCCTTCCTAAGACTTGAGGTCATAACTTGCTGAAAGTTCAGAGGGACGAGTCTCATTTTAGTAATGAAAAAAGTTCTAGGATTATTTTAGAATTAGGTCTAATAAGAAACTGGTACAAGAGGCCACCTCAGTACAGTAATTTGGCGACAGTGCAGCAAATTTATAGCGGCTACTGAAAACTTTCCACCTTCCTGCCTAAGCCAGCTGATCCCTGCAAATTTGGGATGTTTATTACAAAGGTGATGGTTCAGGACTCTAGACAACTGCTTATTTAAGATGGTTTGGCTGTGCCTTCCAGTGGAAAACACGAAGGTTCTTCCGGTATTGTTTATTTTGGTTATATTGAGCCCGTAGTTGTTTGGCAAAGTGTCCTAATTGAGAAATGGACCATTTGTTTATGGGCAGTTGCATCTTCTACTTACATGCTTTCCAGAGAGATTGAATGTGCTTGTAGTATTCATACTATGCACTGGGTACCTCTTGCATGAAATAGTGTGTCATAAAATACCATTTTTTAAAAGTAGGTTATTTTATAGTTTTGCGAGGTCACTAACTTGGAGGGAAAAAGCTTGGAAGTGAACTTAAGTTCAAGTCTAGAGTATTTCATTAAGAGAACAGGTCAGTAGGAGAGGGAAAATACAGATATTTCTATAGTTTTTCAGCTTGCCTGTTACTCTAATTTTATGTATAGTAGTTATTTTCCTTTCCACTGTGTCTCAGCGAAATCTCTTCCTCCACTTGCCTTAAAATATTTATATTTTTATTATAAACATTATAGTATGGGTGCTTTGCAAATCTCAGCAGAATGTAGTAAAAGAAGCAGTACTCTTAGAGCAGTATACAAAAGCAGTTACAACTAAGAACTGCATTACTTGTAACTAGTGGCGTCACACGAGCTGAAGTGTTTATAATTTTACGTTGGATTAAACTAAACCATGGAGTAGACCATTTAACTTCTGCTGCCTTTTGCGGGTGGGGATAAATGTGAATTCTTTTATGGAAGAATTTAAAATACATCTGTGGTTTGAGGCTTATGAGCATGTTAAATTTAGCGCACAACTGTAATCAGCCCATTTTGTGCCATGTCTCTGTAGCCTGTCATTACTGGCTATAACTCCAGCAGAATGAATATCTATATTCTCATGTGGCCTGGTGGTGGTGGTGGTGGGGAACCCTTATTATCTTTTTCTAAGTCTGAACTACTCCTGAAAAACAGCCAGCTGGTACAAATAACACAATTGTGCATTTCTCTTTAAGGCCGAAGTTGTGGCTTGCTGCAAGCTTTTAAAATAAAAATGTATCTGCCTTAATGAGAAACACACATTCTCACATCAGCACCTTTGCAGCCTTCAGCAGGGCATGCAGTGAGGTGGGGAGTGGATGCACATGCGGTTTCAGTGTCAGCTCCAGTTTATTATGGGCCACCTGAGAATCTGTAGGTTTTTTTTTTTAACTTTTTGTTTTTTCCCCCTTAAAATAAAATTCCTGTGAGGATGCTAAACAGGGAAACGCCAAATACTCATGTACAGTGTCCAGGTGGTTGCATTGCCCACAGATGAACTAACAGGGAAACACGCGCAAGCGGGGTGAAAGGGGAACGTCTAAAAGCGTTGTTGGTAGCGCTTCCCATAGACCCTATGGGCAGAGCGAGGCTCAGAGATTTTTGTGCTTGCATTACTTTTGCCAGCAGGTGGGGAAAGGGGAATGGAGTCGAAACCCTGTTCCCAACTCCTCTGTGGTAACCGCGGTCTTCAGCACTTTGCATTTGCTTGGAACATCTCTTCCCTTGCTGTGCCTATTTGTTGTAGGAAGTAGAGGAATCTTGTACCTAGCACTCTCTGAGCTCATGGCGTGGGTTTGGGTGTGTGTAAATGAATGATGTTTTCCAAGGCAGACATACTGGGGGTAGGAGCCGTGGTTCAGCTCTTCGGCACCACTTCCCCCTGGGCTGCCCCTGAATGCTCCCCTCGTGATCCCCTTCCCTCCCCTTCGCTCACTTCAGTCCTGCTTATTTAAATGAGCACAGGTGTTTCCTGAAATGCTTTGGAAGATGGGATGGGAGCGGGGGCTCAGGAGAACAGGCGGGCTTTGCCATAAACCCTCCTGACGTCCGTGCGATCCTCCCCAGCCTCGGGCCTGGAAGGGCGATGCTGGCAACGGCGCTTCCCGACAGCCTGGCGACCGACTGCTGCCCAAATCCGTGTGGTTCCTCCTGCCGGTGCCCTCCAGAGCTCCCGAGGAATCGTGAAGCGAGCAGGTGCAGACAGAAACGCCCCGGAGCCAGATGTCAGGATGTTGCTCGTGTCATTTGGCACAAATGGCTCTTTTTTTATTTTTTTTTCCCCTCAGATTATGGGGAATATCTATGAAGAACTGTCAGAGTAAAATGGAACTCTGTGATAATCCATAACCCAGACACATGCTAACATGTCTGTAACTTGCAGAATAATCTTGATTCTCCAGTTGGCCGTAAGCCTCTGCTGTCTCTTGACACCATTATGACTTCATTTTGATTTTTTTAGTCATAGCAGCCAGCTGGTGTGTCAAGTGCCTGCATGTGACATGAGAATCTGTCAAGGTTTGTGGGGTGCAGTGGTTGAGCAAACCAGGAAGTGATTAGCCAGGGTAACATTCTTTAGTGACGTTTTTCCTACAGTTGCTTGAATGAGGAAGGCCTTTTGAGCAGCTTGAGAAATAGACTTGAATCCTGCAGGAGCCAAAAGTAAAGAATACTAAAATGCATTTCTGTTTCTTGCCTTGTTTGTGGGGGAATTTGGGTCACTTAATACTCCAGAATTGCTGCGTCCCTTAAGATACTTGTATATGACATTAAAGTTGACTTACAAAAGGCATTGCTTCTTAGGTTTATGAATATTTAATGCTGTATATTATGAATTGCATAAATATAGCAGGAAATATAAGGGGAAAAGTCTGTGGTGTTCAGTGATTGTTGTACTAGACTTCAAATTTTTTCTCATTACTTCATGAAATTCTTCTCTAATTCAATCTTTGTCTTTTGTCTTTGCTGCCTTGCAGGGTTGGTACAGTAGGCCTCACTAAACTTAGCTGCAACTAAGAATTTCTCCTACATCAACTGAGTTAAGGCTGATGCTCTTGTGGAATGTGGATTAAAAGTGCGTGCTAAGTTCCAAATTTCCATTTGAGAAGCGGAGAAAGTAAATGTACCACAACCACCAGCATCAGGACAGCAAACCAAGGGACAAAGAATTTGATCCGCAGTGTTGATAAATGTTAACTGGTTCACGTGTTGCTTAAGAGACGTTTGCTGGGGGGCGAGAACTGGACGTCAGCTGTGCGAAGTCACTTTGTTTACAAACATGAGGGCTTCTTTGGAAACGGCAGACATTGCCATTGTGGCACTGTACTTCGTGCTGGTAATGTGCATAGGTTTTTTTGCCATGTGGAAATACAATCGGAGCACCGTGAGTGGCTACTTCTTGGCAGGGCGTTCTATGACCTGGGTAGCTATTGGTGCATCTTTATTTGTGAGCAATATTGGAAGTGAACATTTCATTGGGCTCGCAGGATCTGGAGCGGCGAGTGGATTTGCAGTAGGTGCATGGGAATTCAACGCCTTAATGCTTTTGCAGCTTTTAGGATGGGTCTTCGTCCCTGTCTACATCCGGTCAGGAGTATACACCATGCCTGAATACTTGTCCAAGCGTTTTGGAGGGCATAGAATTCAAATATATTTTGCAGCACTGTCTCTAATTCTTTATATCTTCACCAAACTTTCAGTTGACTTGTATTCAGGGGCGCTTTTTATTCAAGAATCGCTAGGTTGGAACCTCTATTTGTCGGTTATCCTCCTTATTGGAATGACTGCACTGTTGACTGTGACTGGAGGTCTTGTGGCTGTCATCTACACAGACACGCTTCAAGCTCTGCTTATGATTATTGGTGCCCTCACACTTATGATCATAAGTATCACGGAGGTTGGTGGGTTTGAAGAAGTGAAAAGACGGTACATGTTAGCATCACCAAATATTACGTCTATCTTGTTGACTTACAACATTTCCAATACCAATTCCTGCAATGTCGACCCAAAGCCTGACGCTCTTAAAATGTTGCGTGAGCCAACAGACGAAGATATTCCCTGGCCTGGATTTCTGCTGGGACAGACTCCAGCTTCTGTCTGGTACTGGTGCGCTGATCAAGTCATAGTGCAGAGAGTTTTAGCAGCAAAAAACATTGCTCATGCCAAAGGATCCACTCTGATGGCAGGCTTCTTGAAGTTACTGCCAATGTTTATTATAGTTGTCCCAGGGATGATTTCTCGGATACTGTTTGCGGACGATATCGCCTGTATTAATCCAGAGCACTGTTTCCAAGTCTGCGGCAGCAGGGCTGGATGCTCTAACATCGCCTACCCACGCTTGGTGATGAAACTCGTGCCGGTCGGTCTGCGGGGACTTATGATGGCCGTGATGATTGCCGCGCTCATGAGCGACTTGGACTCCATATTCAACAGCGCCAGCACCATCTTTACGCTTGATGTCTACAAGCTCATTCGGAAGAGCGCGACGTCTAGAGAACTGATGATCGTAGGAAGAGTCTTTGTGGCGTTCATGGTAGTTATAAGCATTGCCTGGGTTCCCATAATAGTGGAGATGCAAGGAGGTCAGATGTACCTTTATATTCAAGAGGTGGCAGACTATTTGACTCCGCCGGTGGCCGCGCTCTTTCTTATGGGTATCTTTTGGAAGCGGTGCAATGAGCAGGGCGCGTTCTACGGCGGCATGGCCGGCTTTGCTCTCGGAGCGATACGGTTGGTGCTGGCCTTTATCTATCGCGCCCCGGAGTGCAACCAGCCGGATACTAGGCCCAGCTTTATCAAAAACATCCACTACATGTACGTTGCCACCGCTCTCTTCTGGATCACTGGGATCGTGACGGTTATCGTGAGCCTCCTTACGCCGCCGCCTACCAAGGAGCAGGTCCGAACGACCACGTTTTGGGCTGTGAAGAACAGAGGCGTAAAGGAGACGGCTGCCAAGGGGGAGCTGTACAAAGTGCAAGAAAAGAGCATCTTAAAGTGCAATGAAAACGCTAACCATATCATTCCAAATGGCAAATCGGAAGAAAACCTTAAAAATATTAAGCCTGAGGATATCAATCTTCTGGTAACTTGCAGAGATGACAGCAACCCGGTGATTTCTGTAAGTCACTCTGAGGTCGAGACACCAGTGGATTGTTACTCGAACGGACAAGTGGCTCTGATGGGCGAGAAGAAGCATGAGGAAGAAAGTGATGAGAGAGAGAGACATTTGAAATTCATAGACTGGTTCTGTGGCTTTAAAAGTAAAAACATGAACAAGCGAGCCATTCGGGAGATCGAGGAAGAGACTGTCTGTTTACAAATGCTGGAAGAGACTCCCAAAGTTAAACTATTACTAAATACTGGACTGGTCTGTGTCTGTTCGCTCGGAATATTCATGTTTGTCTATTTCTCGTTGTGAGTGAATAGTGAACTTTTAAGGGTATGGCTAAACATACAGAAGTTGATACAGGTCTCTGGAGTTTCTCTCTCTCTTTTTTTTTTTTTTTTCTCTTTTCCAAATAACATGAGCGCAACCCAGGCATTGTTTACGCTATAACTGTCACATCAACCTTAGCTGATTTAGAGACCATCTGAGACGTGTCGTGCTAGCTCTGCTGCTCGAGGCAGAACGTACTGCGTGGGGCCTCCTTTTCTTGTTCTCCCTCCAAGTTTCTCCCTTTCCCACCCCTCCCACTCCCCATTTGCAGTACTAACCTTTCCTGTTTCCGTGTATACATATATAAATATACCAAAGGCGGGCAGGTGGCTGTGGAGGTCGGTCCGTTTATCAAGCTCAGTCAGCACTAAGGTGAAGGTAACAAGGGATCATTTACGTAAGTGTAAAATGTAAACGACTAAAGCTGTGTTGGAAGACTTCAGATGTAAGACTGTGATGCTCACCGTTGTACAGGTGGTCTGTGTTACATAGCTGTATCACCTTGGCCAACATAATACTTACTGATTTTGCTCACTGCTTCTGTTTTTTTTGTTGTTGTTTGTTTCTCAGTTCTTATGGGAGCAACATGATGATATTTTGTCTCATCATATAATACTTAGAACATGATACCTGTTAGTAGCTTTTTTGTCATTTTTCTCTGCAAGGAAATGTTTGTCTAATTTTTGATTTTTTCCACTGTAAATGCTGTTATAGAAAAATGCTGTATTTCAGAAAGAAAAAAAAAGTAAGAAAAACCCTGGAGAGGACAAATGGGCAGTTGAGGAGAGGGGAAAAAAAAGAGTGTTCTCTTTATTTGGGTTTTGCAATAAATACAAAGGCAAGAATGCATATTCAGTGTCTTCTTCAGTCCCCCAATTTATAGCCTTTTTTTTTTTTTTTTGTCATTTACACAATTAGGGTTAGTTTCTTATCTGGGCAAGACTTCCACATAGGTTCCACAAGGAAAAAGAGATGGATGATGCCAGCCTTTGTATACGTTTGCTTGATAAACACACTGAAATGTATCTTTCCTCCCCACCACTGTGTGCAGCTAAAAGGAAGTACTCTGCAACCTTATTCCTGCTTTGTGAGGGTAGGAAAAGTGGGAAGACAAAGGAGATGGAGAAATAGGTGGAAGTGGCTCTTATTTTCCAGAGTCTTTTACCTGATGTCTTCTCCTGCTTCCCCTCTTGCCCCATCAGACATTTTTATTTTTAAAGCAATGGCTAACGAGGGCGTCCACGTCAGGAGAGAGAAAACGAACACAGTAGTAACCTGTGTTGCTGCCGATTGAGGTTAGCTCTTCTGAGTCCTTGAAAAATAACCCAAAACCTTCTCCCAGGCAAGCGCAGAAGATTAGGGACCCTGAGGCACTGAGCTTTGGTTCTCCCACAGGAGAAACCCAAGACCATTTCCAGGTCTCCAGGACTTCTGCGTGCAGGCAGCAGATGGAAGTCGGCAGAATGAAAGGTTGCAGAGTTCGATCCTAAATCTTCACGTTTCTTTTTCAATTCCCCCTTTAGGAAATAAAGGAGTGTGCCACCATCCCAGATACTCTCACCCTTAGCAGGATGGGTGGTACTTTGAGCTCAAGAGCCCTGACTTGGTCAAACTTCTGCATGGCTGCATGTGTTCCCATAAACTAAGTGTACTCAGGACGAGTTTTCTGGCCTTGAGGCCAGCTGACACAGTCTGGCCGTGCTATAAAACTCCCTTAGGCTCCAAAGCAGGGTGTCAAATCTAGACTGCCTTTGAGAAGGATCCCTGCTGTTGTCCTAGTGCCCGAACTTGTCTTGGGAATTGTTTGGGATGGTGCTAACCGGAGAGACCAAAGCCATCCAAGGGACCATGCTCACCCTGTATTAGCATAAAAGGTAGACAGCAAGAAACTGGGTTGAACTAGATGATCTCTAGAAGTCCCTTCCAACCTCAACCCTTCTGTGACTCTATGAATCACAGAGATGGGGCCAAGCTCTTTCTGTGGTGGCCAGCAACAGAACAAGCGGTAAAGGGTACAGATTGCAACACAGGAAGTTCCATCTCCATGTGAGGAAGAACTTCTTTACTGAGGGTGACAGAGCCCTGGAACAGGCTGCCCAGAGAGGCTGTGGAGTCTCCTCTGGAGATCTCCAAAACCCTCCTGGATGCCACCCTGTGCCACGTGCTCTGGGTGTCCCTGCTGGAGCAGGGGGTTGGACTAGATGGTCTCTAGAGGTCACTTGCAACATCAACCAGTCTGTGATTCTGTTAATGTTTCCCTGGCATTAATTAACTAATACATGAGACACAAACTTTAGTGGATGAATTAGTTCTGTGGAGGTGAAATTTGGGTAAATCCTACCATTGACTGCCAGAGAAATTGTTTTTTTTTTTTTCAGTACAGTGGCCTTGGAAGCTGAATCTGTAGGCCGTCTAAACAGCTTTTGGCAGCGTGATATGTAATACATGTTGGCAGAGAAACTGGTTAACTTCCAGATTTTTTTTTAAGCAATTGAGTACTGTTAGTTCTGAGATTTTAAATGGAGGACAAGATATCCCACCTTTCTCTGCTATATTTACTTGTGGCCACTGGAAAAGAGAGTATTGTATCAGGAAATATGGTGGGGTAGCACACACACAGTGGGTTGAGATAAGGAAGGATGATGCTGTAAGCAGAAAGAGATGTAAAACTTAGTCAACTTTCTATGTAGGAAGAAGTAACCTAGGGCAAAACATGTCTGATCGCTGTGGGGTGAGGAATAACAGTTTGCAGAGAGTAAGAATAAGTCTCAAACCAATGATACCCTCTTAAAAGGCTGTGATCTAGCTAGTGTGCCTGATTTGGCCCAGGGAAAGAAGACTCGTGTGCCAGACACTGTCCCTTGCTAACTTGGCACATCATTTTATCAGCTGCTGATACTCAGATGTCTCCAGACCAGTCCTCTTTGCTCCAGTGTCAATGAATGCATTACCATCTAACCTGTGAAGTCAGGTTAGCTCAGGGACCCTCCTGCTTGGCTGCTCTTGCTTCATCCTTGCTTTTTCTTCCAGGGTGCCTTACGTGGTTATGAAGCTGAAGGCATGGCTTTACTGCCACCTGAATTTGCTTATGATGTCTCTTTCTCAGGTTGTTTTTCCTCTTCTCTCTCTCCAAGTCATTTGCTATTTAAACAAAACCCTGTTTAAATAGCTATTATACAGGATGTGTGTATCCTGTTCAGTATAATTGCAATCAGGTCCATGATGAAATTAATCTTTTGGCTGTTTTATGGAGGCATAATCCTCTGCAAATGTGCAGTGTAACCTCTGACTCTTGAATCTGAGATTCTCCAGATTCCAGTTAATGAATTCTTACTTTTGCTAAGCTAACAAGTTGCCATATTAATCACAGTAATAATTGGCAGCAAGTCAGAATCTTAATAAAGTAATACTCTGCATCCCCCCATCTTTAGAACTGTTATTGTGAAGAAGCTTTTAAGCAAGTTATTTCTCCAGTGGTTTTTCTCTCCAGTCACTTAAAAATGCGTTTCTGTGCCACCCTTTGCCTGATGTTGGCCCCCTCGTCGTGCTCTTTCGTGTCTTAGAGATCATAGAACTTGCTAAAATTCCTTGCTGCAAATAATTGCTTAATGAAAGCCCTTTATCAGAAAAAAAGAAAAATAAAGCGTCATGCAACCTGTCTGTTGGTTAGCAAGTACGTTGGCCTGTGTTGTAGACTACAGTGTAAGAAGTTACTTCAGGGTTTTTATAGCGTAAACATGCCTTTGCTAATCTTCTGATCATGATCTGCTCAGAAGAGGTACAAACCCAGGTTAGTATGTTTTGGTTTAAACACCAACGTTTTGGTTTTGTAAAACTGCAAATTATCTCCCATAGGGGACAGTCAGCTCAGTGACATCTAACGACTGGCTTCCTCCTACGCGGGACGCGCTGGTTGTGCAGGGATAGATCCAGAAAGATACTCGCTTCTGTCTCTGTGGGGATAGTGTATTTATTGCCTTGAACTTCGAATGACAGTCTTGAAAACATTACTTTGAAGTGACACCTTTCTTTTTGTTGTTGTTGTTGTTCTTCCCCTTAACTTATTTTTCTGCTAAGGTATTTGAATTTTCTCCCAGAAATTTGTTAGGAGTCTTTTATTATTATTATTATTAAAAAAGCAAAATAAAAGAAAAAGGCTTCTTGAAAGCTTAATATTATGTTGTGGGAGACTATAATTATTTAATTTTTAAATGAATGTTTAGATGCTTTTCTTTGCCAAAGTTGTTATTGTTTTCTTTTAGCTTTTACTAATACTGAAAGGAAATGGTAAGAGTTTGTAAGAAATCAAGATGGCCTTCAGGATGCCTCTCCCTTGTGTATTTTTAACTTCTCCAGCTCTGTATTCCCGTTTTCACCCTAATCCCAGAAAGGCCAGCATGAGACTTCTGATGCAAGTCGTGTAAGTACTGTAACTGAGCAGAGAAAAGGATTTCCCACCAAGTTACAGTGGTGTGGGCAGAGCCATCAAAAGATCTCTGCATGAACACTTAAAGCAGAAGATGCTTACAACTTTAAAACGTACAGCTTTATTTTTTTTATATATATATTTTTTTAAATCCTAAGATAAAGGAGGTGTTGGGAGTTGCTCCCTTTAAGAGAACAGGATATATGGAAGAAGTTAAGAGTCACTACTCTAACTTTTTTGAGGAAATCTTTGGATTTAGCATGTATAGAGAAGCAAAAATACTCATCTGTTAATTTGGTATTCTGTATGTTCTGTGCCCTTAAATGTAATTGTTTTGAAAATAAAACTAACCTTGTTATGTGATGTTCAAAAGCAAACTTGTGTGCAATGTTTTAATTTTTTTAAGAAAATGTTTGTATATAATTAAATGGTTTAATGTGCTTTAATTGGCCTAAGGTAAAGAGTAGTCCTAGAATGTAAACATATATAATTAGGATTTCTGATTTCACTGTGAGATCTCTGAACTCTCATGTTTTGCAAAGTGGTTTGTTTTGTTTACAAAACACTTTCTATTATTTCTTTTATGGTGTTGGTTTAAAGGCATTTGCTTCACTTCTGTTCTAATATTGAATTCATGGTATAGTGACATCTGGTGACACTTAGCATTATCAGTTTCACTGTGTAAAGTCGGACACTTTGAGCAAAAATGGTAATGATATGACAATTCTCTGTGTCTATGAATACACGTTTTTAAATGAGGTGGTTATAAAAATAGTTGCTGTGCAAAATGTTAGTAGTCTTCTTCAAGAAGAAAGCAAATTTTCTAATATCACTAGAGCAGTCTCTTCATACATCTTCTTATTTTTAAAGCACAGTGTCAAAGTGATGCTGCTTTACCTTGTATCTCTGATGTTTTTTAGATATCTGTGAAGTATTTTTGTTTTTTTTGTCGCTGTTGTATTTTTTCTGCAGATTTTATATAAAATAACAGTTAATGAATTGCCTTTTTTTTTAACTATTCAACTAAAATACATTTCAGACCAAAACCAAATGATATCATATAGCATTTGAAACCTGCCTTTTCCTTTGTCCCTTCCTTTTTTGAAATAAGCCAAATGGGCATGTAGATAAGATCACTATAGCTGGGTCCAGGTCTCTCTTGGTCAAGTGTTATCTGAAGGTCTGTTAAGATCTTATAAGACAATATACAGAAAAAATATTGTAGTAGGAATATAGATTTAGAAGTGTTAATGAAATTAATACAGCTTAATTATACTTGTAAGTTGCTACTGTCCATAATGACAAGCTTTTTGTCATAGAAACAATGTATGATAAATTAATTTTGGTCTAGTGTATAGAATTATCATATTGCTATAAATCTTTGAAGTAAATTTGATGCAAAATTTTCATAGTTAGCATTGCTGGCCCTGTGTATACTGTTCTTTGTATACTGTATGCATATTATTTTGCCTACTGCATTAGTCTTCAGACTAAAACTCTTATTAGAGAGTATTTGGATACTTCAGACTGTGTTTCTTGCAGTTTACATTCCTCTACCATGGCATTTTGTCCTGTCTAAAAGTATTGTATGGAAATGTTTAAAACTTCTGTACAAAATTTCAATAAAAATAGAGAAAAAAAAAAAGCAACAGAGTAGATATTTGTGAAGCTATTTTAGAGAACCTGTACATAATCATGTCGTATGTTCTTATTGGTCATAAGCCTTGCATCCTTCTGGATAAATACTTCGTATTCTGCACCCATCACAAAAAGGCAGACCTCTTGAAGCAGAGCATGATGGCTTTTAGTTAGAGAAGTTAAGAAAGGAAAAAAAAATAGATTATTTAAAACTGCAAGAAGAACCAAAATACGGTTGTAGAGTTTGGCTGCAACGCTGAAGGCCGAGGCTCGCTGGGTAGGGGGGAAAGCAGAGCAGCAGCGTCTGCAAACGCAATGTGGTTGAGCTGCTATTTAGCACTCCAGCCTTGCTTGGTAGAGCCCCTGACTGTGATGGGATATAGATATGTGTGTGTGCATGTGTGTCGGATGTGTATGTCTGTGTGTATTTTTGACCTATGTATGTGTATAATTTTGAAAACCCCTGTTCAGCTGCTGCCTAAGCAGTTCTTGAACGGGTCAGTTGTAGTCACCACTAGAGAGTTGCCTTTGCTGGGGTGGGAGGAGGGGGTACCTGCTCAGGATTTTAACTTAAGAGAGATTAAAAAAAACCCAAAACATCACTTTCTGGATGCAGAAACCAAACAGTGTCCTTCATGGCCTTCTCGCTCTCACACTTGTCCCTCATCAGGAAGTATTTGAACTAGTAGCAATGGAAACCCATTTCTGGTGGTTTTCTGGTTCTTCATTGACACTACTAGAAGCAAAGAGCAGGGACGGGCACTGTGTGAACCAGCCATAGGGTCATGATGAAAATGCTCTCCTAGAGGTGGGAAGCATGTTCCCACAAGTTACTGGGAGGACAGTAAACCCAGGTTTTCAGCTACAAGGGAGATGCTACTTTCATCAAAATTATTCTTAGTATCCTCTTATGCTACTATGTTTTTAGAGGGCTGCTTGTTTGTTGAAGGAGTGGGCACAAAAAAACTGCTGGAGGGGAAAGTTTGGGTTTGGCACGCCAAATGAGCAGAGCTTCCTGCCTGCAGTTTGGGTTTGAAATTGTGATTTCCAGATTTCCTTTATGCAGTGTTTTTATTACTTAGCAATTTCTTAACTGCTTAGCTAACTAGCATAGTAAGTGATTTTCTATTCGGTGAGAACTTTTCTTTGATTTTTAAGAGGAGCTTGAGAGGCCTCTTTGTCCCTCTGTAGGGACGTTCTCAATAGTTAGCAAAGACGTTGTGAATCCCTAACTTGAAAGTGTTTGAGACTTGACCATTTCTGCCTTTGGGTGTGGAGTCCTGGCCCTGACAAGGTTGTGGGCAGGTTCAATAAATGCTATGGCAGCATTTACTTTGAGGGTCCACTGGAAAAAAGGACTCAAGGAGGTGGTGGTAATAAGTACTCTTTGCCTACTGGCTCCAAAGTGACTTCTCCCTTCTTTGGATGTGGTTCTCCTGGTTTGCGCTAGGCATGTTCCTGTGCCAGGAAAGTGAACAAGCCAGGACGTTTGGGTTTTGTGCTGTTTTTCCTGCCGGTCTAGCAAGCACACTGAGCCAGGTTGTGCTTAGCGACTTGCCTTTCTGATGATTTTTTGTGGGCTTCAAGGACTAACGGAAGTGAGATGACATTTTCCCCTTATGGCTGTTTTATGTTTTTAACTCTTGTCCTTAGTCACAAACATGTTTAATATTTATCTAGGTTGTGAAACTAGCTTTCTAAGATAGCTTTGAATATTCCTTCTTACATGCTAGAGAATCTGACTAAGAAATTGCGACGGCTCAGGCTTGCTGGTGCACAGCAGTGGGTCAAAGCAGTGACCTTCACACTAAATGCTGTTTTGGTTCTGAGCCAAGGATAGTTAATTTCCTCTAAAAGCAAGAGGTTTAAAAAATTACGGTCATGGTCCTCATACCATGGGGAAGGTTGGCTATTTATCACATTGAGCTTTTTCCTAGTCCTCTCTCTCATACCTCAGTAAGGATGCTATAACAGATAAGTAATAGGAACCGGGCCTCTATTTCTAGTCCTTAAAAGAAGATTTCTCTTACTGAGGGGGAGTTGTTCAGTAACCCAGACTAGTCCAGACAGTGCTTGTGGTCCTCGCTTGGTCTTGAGAGTTTGGGGTATATTCCAGGTGAGTCCCAGCACTTGATTGCTACAGTGAATGCTTTGGGCAGTTGCACATAATTCTCTAAAAACCTAAGAGCTCCAAGGCTGGAAGAGTCAGACCCAGAGGATTGAAAACGCATCTGTCTTTGACCCTTGCAGCTTGTGACTCTGAACCAAACCATTGTGTGTCTTCCGGAGGCCGCGCAGCGCCCGTTGCTGCTGCGCACATTTCCCTGAATTGCACAAGTGTGAAAACTGATTCGGAAAATACCTGGCATGCTGAATGTGTCCAGAGCAATTACACTGCTGGTTTGGAGTGTCTTGTTAGAGACAGTGAGTTACTCCCTGCAGGGACAAGTGCTGCACTCAGTATTGTGCATCCAGGGGAGACAGGGAGGCAGCAGAAATTGGACTGTAAACTCTGGTAATGTTGCGTGCTATTTGCACTGCAGAGAAGCCCTTCTCCTTGCTGATGAAATCGCTTTGTCTCTGAAGTGTTTAGGAAACAAAGCAGCGGCTGCAACTGGGTGGCAGTGGCTGTTTTTGGCTTCAATGTAACTCTGAGGAGCAGCCATCACTTTCGGATCCCTTCTATCCGTGCTTGTGTCTTCTAAGCTGGATGAATAGAACTAAGAAGTGATGAAAAGATGAAGAAAAATGATGAAAGAAAATACTAGGGGAGCAAGGGATGGATACATATGCACCCTGGAATATAAGGCTGAATAAGAGGAGAGATGCTGGGAGATACTGAGCTCATCTGAAAGTAGAATCTTATCCAGAATTAAGAATCTTATTTTAGATTAATCTGATTTTGAGAAACGTGATTGTATAGATAACTTTCTTGAGAGAGAAGCTTCCAGACTTAAGTTCCAACATAAACTTTATTCTGCTGATAGATTGAGTGAATGTTGGTCATATTATTTTTCTTGAGCAGTCCATTTTCATAAGATTTATTTTATATTAAACCTCTTAATGATAGGTAAAATTATACCAAAGGACCTCTTATCCAGAGGAGTCATAGCCAGCTTTCTCAAGAGGGTTTATATAGCAAGATTTTGTCTTGTAAGATAGGGAAGAGAAAAGAGAAAAAAATTCATGTTCTCTGATGTTTAAAATTCTGAATTCATCTAAAATACTGTCATACATACAATGTATTTTCTAACTTGCTTAAGAATGACCTGATATGGGTCTTGATTGCAGTAGGCTGCATAGTTAGGTTGGGCTTTACTTCTTAGGACCTTTTGAAGGTGGACTGTGAGGCTGGGCACTTGCAGAGCAAAATGTTGAGGAATCCAAGGAAAAGAGATTAAGTCAGAAAAGGTTTCAGAGTTTCTTAATATGTGCAGTTGATTACCCTCCTTATGGGCTTTTTTTTTTTTTTTTTTTTGGTCTGTCTTTTTAGGCTTAAAAAACCCAACTTGTTGAAGTATATTCTGTATGCAAAAGTCACAAGAGAAGCAAAACTTAACTTGCAGTTTCTGGTAAGCTTGGTCTTGGGAAGTTTCTGGTAAGAACTTCAGCTGACCAGGAGTGTTATGTTGAAATCCATACCGTAAAGCACTGTGGTTGAGAAGGGGAAGATCAGTTTCTGCGTGGAATATTAAGGAAGGTGCTTAATTGGTTCTCAAGTTATTGTCAGTTGTTAAATGGTTTCTAGTAATAAACCTTCGAAGTGGTTTGGAATCATGAAGATATGGTTATAGTTGGCAAAACTGTTTAACTAGATTTATAACTAGACAGACATGTTCTAAAATTCTTTTTAGAATTTAAAAGGGTTCATGCTATCTACCATGAATTAAATTTAACTCAGTTCAATGCTGAGACTAATGTGCTAATTTAACCCAGACTTGATATTTTCACCGTACATAAGCTTGCATTGCCTTGGTTTTGGTTCAGTTTCTTAGCTTTGACAGTTTCCTTTGTTTTTAAGTTAAACAAAACTATGTTTTGAGTTAAACAAAAGATTAAACAAAAAGGTTTATGGAATTTAAAATCTCTGAAGGAAAAAAAAGAGATCTTGAGACAGTGAAGATAATAGCAGCACTTTGGCTTAGAAGTTGCTGCTTGCTCCGTATCCAAGTCTGTGGGCTTCTTACTCACCTCAAGTGAAGTTGCTCATTCCTTGGTTTATCCCCTTGGTTTATCAGAACTATAATTAAAGACATGGTTTGGGAACGGGATGTTATAATTATTTCAAATTGAGTCAATTTTGACTGCACCCCCCCCCTTTTTTGTGATTTTTCCTCTATACCCGCTATTTCCCAAATCCAGTTCTAAAATAATACCATGCCTTTTTGTGCAGTTTTGTTCAGATGGAACTCTGAAATGGTCATCACATGCAAAAACACCTGGTTTCTCCCATTTGTTCCTTTATATCTGGAAATTTTTACTCTCTTAGTTCCAGAGCGCTCTGTAACTGCCAATGTCCAGTTTCCCCGTGACATTTATCCCGGTCACATCTCCCAGGCCCTGGTCCAGAGCGCTCCGAGTTTGAGTGGCTCCGTCTCTGGAAATCCTGACTGCATTTGCTGGTTACATGCGGGCCATTTTTAGCACATGTGCAGCAGGGCCAACACACCTTCTGTTCACTTCATCTACCACTTTTATCTTTAGTTTTATGTCTTTTTGAAGAGTATATATCCTTCAATGGCCGTACTCTAATTCTGACTGCTCTTCCCTGATGTTTACGCTTTTACAGTAATTGCAGCTTTGTGTCTTGCACCAGGAGTCCAAGTTTGTTCCCAGGCAGATAAAGAACAACTGGTTACTGTGTTGTATACATAGCTACTATTTTTACTGATGTTACTACAGTATTTTTTCATGCTGTCTTATCTTCATATATTGATTATTTTTTTTTCATCTCTCTGCTGTGCTTTAATTCTGTACAGAAACAGACAACTAAATGACTCCCGGTTTTGCCTCATTTCTTGTCATAAAGTTCCTTTCTTAGGCCAGCTGATCTTGGCAAGTTCACAAATATATATGTTTGTCATTTTCACTAACAAGTTTTTAGTGTTTAGTTATGTATTCAGTAGTGATAAAGACATTTTTTTCCCTAGAGTTTTGCTGCTTTTGACTTGCAGTTTTCTTCTCAGCATGGATTTTGCATTCTTTGATTTCCGCCTCTCAACACCTAATCTCAGAAGAACCTTTATAACTATTCTCTGGAGATCTTCAAAACTTGCCTGGATGCCACCCTGTGCCATGTGCTCTTGGTGTCCCTTCTGGAGCAGGGGGTTGGACTAGATGATCTCTAGAGGTCCCTTCCAACCTCAACCACTCTGTGATTCTGTGATTCCACAACCAAGAGAAGATCTGATTTTCTGCTGCTAGTATCATCTGAAAGGGAATTAGAAAACTGTCTTACTAATTTTGATAGCTTTATTTCTGTTTACTATTACTACCTTCTACTTCGTGTTAACCGAATTGTTGACTGAATTTCGGGTCTGATTTCCTTCCCGTGCTCTCAGGACTCTTTTCAGAAGAGCCCTGGTGGCTCAAGAAAGCTTCTTTAAAGGCCTGCTGCTTTTTCTGTCTTTTGAATTTCTGTCCTCTCTTCAGCAACCTCTGTCCAGCTAGTTAGTTCAAAAACTGAGTGGTGGTGAAGAGTCTTTTTTACATGGCTCTGATTCCAGCTGCAGAGCTGTCTTTTCTGTTGAGATTGGGCTACATGTTTTTAGAAGAAATCAGCTTTATAAGCATGTTTTTTCAAGCTGTTGCCAAGTCTCTGGTCTGTCTCAGGGTAACAGCATATGGGGCTTACTAAGTCCTCTTTGCAGCTTCATGGCTGACACGCTCACGTCCATTTGGCCTCTGGTAGCACAAGAAGCCCTTCACTGTCAGAGTATTCCCATTCTTTTTTTCTCTTTGCTTATTTTTTAATATGCTTGCAGCTTGCCATGTGAGTCCTTCATGGCTGATAGCAGTGCTGTAGTGTTTGCTCTTGTGCTGGTGTTGTAAATTCCCCTCAAACAGAGGGTTTTGGAGTTGTGCTGTCCTGCAGGCTGGCTCCAGGTGTGCTCTGAGGTAGAGCTTGCTTGGGTGCCTCCATCTGTTTCTTTTTTTGGAAGCTGATGAAATGGGTGCATTAAAGAGCTTTCTGCTGCCTCGGAGGTAACTGCATCCTCCCCCAGCAGGGACTGAGGACAGGCTGGTGAAGAGAAGCGGAGAAGCCAGAGGTATGAGAGAAGCGTGTGTGCAGTCGGTTTTCTGCATGCAAGGATGGTAGTTCGTGTGACATCCAGGGCTATGAATCGCTCCTGGGCACATGGGAATAGTGGGGGTTAACTTAAACTTAACGGGGTTCTTGGTGGAAGGGTGCCGAGTTTGTGGAAAAGAGCTAGATAACAAGACCTTTCTCTTGGAGTGCTACAAGTTTAAAGGTTGGGAGGTGTGGGGAAGTGTGCTAGTTTGGTCTGTGGATAGCTGTCCTCCAGTTCTGTTTTCGGGAGGAGGAGTATTTCGAGTAGAAACACTGGGAAAGTCCGCCGGGCCTTCCGTCCCCTGGGGGAACATGCGGGGATGTGCAGCGCTGAGGTGACCGCTCCTGCACGCACGGGACGGGGACAGGGCTCGCAGTTACACACCAGCACTTGCAGGCTCTTCCTTCTGCTCGTCCCAGCGCTGCAGCACGGCTCGCCCGGCACCACGTTCATTTTCTCTCCGCAGCCCACCCTCTCCCTCCCCTTCATATTTTTTCTTTCCCTCTTTGCTTCCCCACATTTGTGGTAGGAGAATTACTGCTGGCTGTTCAGGAAAAAATGTTGTGGCTCCCGCGTTGGGAGCCAGACAATACCATTTCCTATGTCCTCAGCTGCTCTGGCTCCGAGGCAAACCGAGGAACCTGTGTCTGTGGATGTTATGGTTAGCAAAAGCTGGCCTATATATAGTTTGGCCGATGGCTTTAGGCAAGCTATGATAAACCATGCTCTTTTTTGGAGGGGAGCAATGAGAGGGATTACAGTGACAAGCTTGCAAAACCGACAATTAGTTTGTGTTTTCAGAATACTCCCACAAATGGCGAGGTTGCAGAAAAGTGTAATATTTTACAATCCTTAATGTAGAAATCTGTGGCTTTCTTTTCTTGTTCCTTCTGTTTTGTTTTGTTTTGAAATCTGTAGGACTTTATCTTAGGCTTCATTGTGCCCAGAAACTGCGCATCGCGCTGGCCGTGCTGATGGGTCGGCCTGCATAAGAGGACCAACACCTTATATATCTTATAGGGGATGTGGAAGAATACACTTCTCCGATAGTGTTCAACTTACACATGCACAGTTATTGACAGAGGAAGGGGTAGGTCACACAGCTGGACATACAGCTGTTCGGCTAAAGATGAGCAATGAGGGTCTGATTTGAACAGAGCTCCGTTTAAGGATCCAGCATCTTTTATGCAAGCAGAAAACAAGTTGTAACAGAAAACCTAGCAGTATGTTTGCTCACTGGCCCAGCAGATTTCTCCTGTGATAATTGCCTGAGTGCCACGGTAGCTCCTACAACCTCGCTGAGCACCGCAGGCACTGCAGGAGAGGGCTTGAGTGGCAGGGCCTAGTGCTTTGCAAGAGGATATTTTTCAACCTGCTGTTGGAAGCACTACAGGTGCACTGCAGCGCTCGCAGTTTGATTAGCTGCCCTTTCTCTCCTAACACTGCCTGTTTCTGTTATTAATGTAGGGAAGTAAAATGCTAGCGGTCAGATTGTGATTTCAGAGGCAAAATCTTCTGGACAGTAGAAGGTTCCTGTTTCACAAAAGCAATAGCTGTTTTCTCCTCTTTATTCAGGACAGGTTTCAGGTAGCTTTACAGCATGGTACTGTGAATAACACCAGCAATTAAGTATCCTGCTTTTCAGCTTACCCACGCAACACTGAGATGCTGTTGCTATTACAAAGCTTCTGTCATGACATGAGTATATTACATAAAAAATACGTGTGTTTTGATTTTGTTTAACGGTCAGGCCCGTTGGCTCAAGCAGGAGATTTCCCAGTGACTTTTTCCAATCCTTGAATATTTCTTAAAGCACTAGTGAGGGAGTAATGGCTGTAGTGACTGCTTCTCAGTTCTTCACAGCAGCGTTTGCTTGTCGCTCCTTTCCTTGGGTTTTTGGAAAAGGGGGACTGGGTGTGACTGCTAGGTAGTTGTTGTCATACAGACAGAGGGGGGAAAGCAGTGCAAAATATAAGCATGTAGGGAAGACTAAGAATCGGATCTTAGTGGAAAATACTTCTGTTGGTGGAATATGCTCTCTGGATTTGCTTTGGTGAGTGATAAGGAGGCTAAGCTAGTGATTCATTATGAACAATAAATCTAGAAGACAACACAGGAGCAACGCTTGCTGCCTACTTTGGGATTATCGCTGAAAGCTTTTAGAGAGAAATGGTGCTGTCATGGGAAAAGAAGAAATCTGAACTTCATTATTAAATCCTAAAAATTCTTGTCGTAGAGTAAAATTTTGCCAGCCTTCAATCCAGAAGTAAGCACTGATAGGGCTGATGGTTTTTTGTAGGAACCCCATACCCATAAGTGCATTTGATGTTGCCATTGCTGTCTTAAAAGCCCATTCCTATTTTTATGTATATGTCTTCAGGTATCCTGATGCCAGCCTTTTTTTTCTTAATGTGGAAAAATACTTTGCTGAAATACCTTGAAAGTACCCTGCTCTTGGCTCTCAATATCTTACATGTTGCCCACACTTACCTACTAGGGCAAATTGTGTTCAAGCACTTGCATTTCTTACAGGGATGAGACAGTTGTTCAAAAGCAAAATACTTAATTTTAATAAAACATTTAGAGAAAAAGAGGTTTTAAAAGTTTTTATGTGTTAATTATACCTGAAGAAAAGCATTGCCCAATGGTGACCTGGACAGAATTTAGTTTTTCTAGTTCCCTAGTGGGTTGTGATTGCCTGTTTTAGCTGAGCAGCTCCCCAGCGTCTGCTCAGGGCAGAGGGCATTTTGAAACCCCCCAGATGTACTTTTGTTCTAGTCATTTCCCATATTTTTGACTTCCCTTGTCAAAACCATCTGTTCTGTAAAATATTTGGAGCTAACTGGTTGTTATATTCCTTGCTAATCATTTAGGCAATGTCCCTTCTCTCAGTTTATGTGCCAGTTAAATAGCTTTTCTTTGTCCATTACTTCTTTCATGGTTCTCTGTAAAATCTGTGTTCTATAGATTCAATCTATAGATAGATAGAAAAGTAATCTCTCTATTGGCAAGTGTACAGCTGGTCATCCAATCACTAGCTTAGTGTGTGGTGTTTATGAATATTACAGAACAGCTCTAAATTTAGGCTTAGAAGGTGAAATGTTGGAATCTCACTTAGAAAGGTGTGTGCGTTGATAGGTGTTTAAAAAAAAAGCAGCAATGAGATGAAGGAGATTAGTTAACTTAAAAATTCTATGAGAAAGGTGTGTGGGCAGTCAAAAAGCTGAGTCCCTTCAGCACTGTGTTGGGCATACGGTATTTTAAAATGTTCACTGCTGTCTGTGGATGGTAGTCCACATGAGTACAGCTGGTGGCACTGCAGCTATACCCCACACTTACCACATGAGACCGGGATCTTTGATGTTTTGTGGTGTTAGGAGTCCTCCTGTGACCTGCCTGTCCTTGTTTTGAGGGTTGGGGCAGGAGCTCGTCAAGCTTTGTGCTCCCACTTATACCAAAGGCATGCGGGGATCATTTTAATATATAATTTTGATTTATGGGGCAAGGAAGGTGTCTGCAAATGCTAGCTGATACTACAGAAATACAAAGTGCTGTCAAAAGGCTGTTTAAGGTAATAATTGTGTTGCATCAAATTCAGTAGGAGTTGGATAGGACCTGTGTTAGGAGGAATCAAACATGCCATTTCACCCAAAATATACCATTATTTGAAAATAATCTTTACATAGAATAGATGCAAGTATGCCCATGCATTCTGGAAACTCATATTTCCAGGGTGTTACTTGTCCCTCTGCCTCAGTGTGGGTGATGCATGATTACAGCATCAAGACATCTGTGCAAAGTCTGCCATAGTTATCTTAGACTGCTCTTATATATCATTTGAACAGATACAGAAGGAGTTTTGGAAATACAATATGGGTAGAAATGCAGTCATATGTTCCATAGCGATATATTATTTAGGAGGGTTAGCACTGCAGTAATAAACTCTTCAGGTGATAATTATAATGATTGTTCAACCTGAAAAATAAAAAATAAAATACATGACCTTTTCTGAAGCCAGGTCCGATAGAAACTGATTTGTGTTTTTTTTTTTTTTTTTTTTTTTTTAAATACTGTGTTGGACTAAATTTAAAGGACTATAAAACTCTGTGTAGAATTCATTTATGTTAGTATGCAATATTGTTAAATGATATAGGCGTTTTATTATTTTCCAGTGTACTAACAGCTTATATCTCATTACTCAATTAGCTTCAGATTGAGTGGCAGGGCAATACATTGCAATTTTGTTAGATGCTGCGTATTCCTTTCTAAATGAAAAGAACCAAAAAAAAAAAAGATAGTGGGGGGGACAAAAAGTTTGTTGTAAAAAGGCAAGAATAGATCACTTTATTCCTCCAGCTTGGTGTAAGATGACTCTTCAGCTTTGGCAAGTGAACTGCAAATACGCATAAACTTTTTCAAGAAATTAATGTTTGCGAGCAGCCCTTTTCCTTTTCAGAAAATTGCAAATCCAGTTATATCCAATGGAACATATTCTTCTGCCAGCGTCTTCATAGGTGTCTTTAGGAAGTCTCCTATTTTCTTGACTCGTTAATGTACGTGTAATGTATCCTCCCTGTCCCGTGGGGTCCTGATAGTTGCAGAGACCTCTATGCACAACTGTCATACAAATAATGACTAGAGATTTTAAGGCTACAAAGTTCTGGAAATTAAGTCTTCATGTAGATGGGAATTGTGAGGGGTTTTTTTTTAAGAGAAAAAACTGACCCGGCAAAGCAAACAAACTTGGTGGTTCATTTTGTCTTTCCAATTTCAGTTATTTGTGTTATGATTGTTCCTGAGACTCTAATTATGGAGTTTTGAACAGTACTCACTCAAAAAAGAAATGCTTTATCATTTTTTTAAACCATCTAATCCAGAAATATTTGAGAGATGGGAGATAGATTTAAAGGGGAGAGTGCAGGGATTAACATGATCAGCTTCATGAGTGGATCAGCATGATCAGGTGTAGCATCAACGTGTAGGTGCCTAACATAGGGATGGAAATCTCAGAAAATCAGATTTCTGGAAATGGTTTGCTTTGTGGCAGGAGACCAAAAAGAGTTTGAAGGAGGCTGAGTTAGTTTTGCAAATGTTTTTTGGGGAAGGAGATCCTAAGTGTAAAAGATGCTTCCAAAAAAATGTATTGAGTGGTAATGGACACAGTCACCCTAAGTCAACTGAAAATACTGTTATCTCTGACTCTAGGCTAAAATGTAATTTAAATTAATACAGTATAAGCCATAGGCTCTCTTAATAATTCCTTCATCCTAACTGTTCACATTACGACAAGAGATACTTTTAGTATTTTTCTCTTCTAGGAAACGGTAGTTACAATACATTGGAAAATTTTGGTAGGGTAGTGACTTCTTTTTACATGCACGCTACTTGGCTGGTCCCCATAATGGTTTTACCACATACTCTACACAAATGCTCAGGAAGCAACAGTCAATTTTTGCTCACTTCGTAACTGTTGAGGCACTGTGTGTTGAAGATGACTTTTCCAAGTAGTTTACCTAGTCACAAGCGGGAGGAATGAAATTTCTCTATGATGGTGAAGAGTAATGCGTGCTGCCACCTGATTGACTCTTGGATGTCACAGGGCAGTAAGAACATGGGAACAGGAAAACATTTCAGATGATTGGTACTACAGGCCTTTTGAAGAGCATGCAGCCTTGCCAGATGTCATATGTTGGACATCTCTGCTCTGCGTTTGGGAGCTCTTTCATATCACCTTGTATCCTCAGTAAAATGAAGGAGAAGTTTCACATGCCACAGCATGGACTATCCTGCGTATTGTAAAATTATGTTTTTTCCAGAATTTTACCATGTTTTTCACCAATTTCCATTAAGCTTTCTGAGCATTAAAAAGCTTTGTTTCTTAGCTAAGTTTTGCATCTCTAGCATAGGTTTAGGCAACTAACTTTCAGTCATCCTGTACATAAACTGATTGAAAGATTACCCAAGTTTACTTCTATGAAAGGATGGCGAATCAATACGATGGTCCTATTTAACAAAATACCAGATACTTTGGAAATTAGCTAATTTTCCATTACTTCTTTATTTACAGTTGCTGCCATCTCACAAGACAAGTAGACTTGAGAATATGTGTTGATGTGAAATGTGGGGAGGCAGGGAAGAAAGCCATACGGTGTGTTTTGTGTTTGCTTGGACATCCATTTAGTTCCTTTCTCTACAGGGGATTTGTTTTCTTGAAATGCTTCTTGTCACAGATTTGTTTTCTTGAAATGCTTCGTGTCACCAAGAACATACAAAGTTTGCAGTTGTTTTCAAAACATTCTAATTCGTACTTTATTATCATTTTCATAGATATTGCTGAGTGGCATTACTGGAATGATTCAGTGCTCTTAAGAGCCATGATATGTGTAAGCAAGAAAACCTTGCATTCATTTTACCTGTTGGCTTTTGGCTGCCTCAAGCTTGTTTTTCTAAGTGAAATCTCTGCATGTTAGATTAATTACTGCATTTCAATTCCTTAACTCTTGAAAAAACTTGGACATTGGCTATGTAAAAGCAATTAAATGTACAGTGATTTAGCCAAGAGTCCAAATGTGTATTACAGCTTGCAGCTGAAATGACTATACAAAAGGAACACAGTGCTAATTGTTGACTCTGTATCGAGTCACAGATTCCTGCTCCCCCTATACTGTTAACAACTATTGTGGTGAACAGTATTAATTAGCATCAGTGATCCAGGGACCTGAGAGCTATTGCTGATTGATAGTTGCTGTTTGATTTATGTATGACTTATGATATGTACTTGGGTCTGTGCGAGGTCAGGCAGAGTGTTATCAGGTGAGTTAAGATCATTGATTATTTCCTTTTGCTGTTGTTGGTGTGGCCTAACTTGGACATCAGTGAAAGCTGTTGCTCGTGCCTTAATTCCTACAGGAGTTGCTGTTCTTCCTGGATTTTTTATGGGAAAGTCTACTTGTACTTCCTTTTTGCAATCACCTGTTGTTAAATGATCTGTCCCAGCAGTTAGGTGTGCAAATACACGTGTTGCATAATATGAATGACCAGATCTGTGTACATTTCTTCTTTTTTTTTTTCCCTTTTAAAGCCTGAGACTGCAGCTGTGCTGAAGCGCACTGTTGAGGCCCTTATGGAGAGAGGAGCCGTTGTGAGGAACCTAGAAAACCTCGGCGAAAGGTCTCTGCCTTATAAAATCTCCAAGCACAAAGAGCGGCACAAAAGAGGAGGGTATGCATGACACATTATTCCTGAAAATATTTCAAATGCTTCTTTAAAATGTTCATATGCAATTCTCATGGTTTGGCCTTCTGTGTGCTACTTGGGAGAGTATATGCAATGTTTATCACCTCCAAAAGGTGTTCTGTGGCTGTTCATGCTGCACCCTGCTGTAAGTATTTGGGGGGTTTATTCTGTACACTGTTAGCTTTTTGACAGTTTTTAGCTGTCACATTATGAATAGCTCAGGCCTTCGTAACTCCTTCCCCTGGCATAGGCAATGTTATTCTGCTATGTCATTTTTACGTAACTATTTTCCAAGCCAGTCATGCTGTTTACTGATGAAAGTCTTATCTAATCTGCTGGCTACCAATTGACAAAACTGATTCTTTTTTCTCTTAACGCATCTGAACTAAATGTTAATTACCACATATATCCTGTGAGGCTTGTGTGTGTTTATGATACAGGTTTTAATAGCCATGACCGCCTAATTCGTGGGGTGTATTGTTTGCCTCCTTGAGGATAAACAAGCACGTTTATCCCAAAGAGATTGTTGAGATTCCCAATTCAGGTATCAGCCAGCGGATTCCCCCTGGGATGAAGTGCGAAGGTGCCGCAGATTTCATCCGCCCGTTGCTTGCCCTCATGTTTCGCTGCTCCTTAGGGCTCCCTCCGAAAGGAACGCCGGCGCTCCGCAAGGACCGAGCCGTGTTGCTAGGCAACCCCGACTGCGTGGAGGCCGCACTCAACAGCCAAAACAACCGTTAGCGGCAGGCGCCTCCTCGTCCCGCGCGGGCGGCCGCGCGGGCGCTGCCTCCGTGGTGCGCGCGGCTGGCGCGGGCAGGGCGAGCGGGCTCCATGGGTCGCCTCTTGGCTTTGCAGCTGCCCTCAGCTCATCTCCTCAGGGCTCACTCACGGTTTCACTCCTTCTTCTGAAGACCTCCTTACTCTCCTGCGAGGAGCGTTGGCAGCGGTGACTGATGGAAAGGGTAGAGGAAGAGAGCTCTGTGTTGTGCTTCTTGGCCAAAAGCACTGGTGTCATGGCCGTGATGGTCTTGTGCTCTTTTTCCATGGGGCCTGTAATGGGCTGTCTTCAAAGCATCTCTTGACCCTGACGGTCGTATTTTAGCATCAATCCCTGTTGACTACACATGGAGGCTAATGAAAGCCTTCCCTCAAGACAGAATTATTGGTGACATCATTCTTCCATTGGCATAGAAGCATTCTTTGAATGCTAAATTCTTCCTGGACTGCTTAAGCAGAACAGGGATCTGGTATTATACTCATTTTACACTGGGGAGCCAAGCCAGAAGGATTAAGTTCCTTTAATTTTATATGCTGAAGCTGTGACTTCTACATTCTAGATTTGTTTTTCCTGCAATACTTAACGTGCTGTAACATGTCATTGCTTCAGATAGCAGTTCCCACTCAGATCGCTGCTCCCAACTTGGGTGGCAGCACTTCTGCAGATCAGGTCTCAAGTTCTTCAGCTGGGAAGCCAGAAGAAGAACACAATAACCAGTATCGAAGGAGGTGGGAAGCAGGGATGGATGGAATCCATTCCTCCAGACCCTTAAAGAAGTAACAGATCACCTGGTTCATAAGCAAGAGCAGGGGATCTGCAGAATGCAGTGCTTTTCCCTGCAGAGTCCTCAGCATAGGCTTATATTGCATTCCAAGTGAAGCAGATTTTTAGTAAAAATAATTGCAATCATGTCTTGATACATAGGCATGAAGCCATCAAATTAATATCACCATCGTTATTCCTCTTGCACCTCCCTATTCAACTCTCTCAAAACATTTAGTGGTCATTCTGCTTGCCCTGGATTTTGTCTCTCTGTATTTGAATGCGACAGTTCTCTGCTCTGAATTGTCTGGCTTCTTGAAAGAGAGAAGCTGATGGAGAGAGTGCACTACTTCTGTGCTTTCAGCTGGAAACTCAAATTCAAGAGGAACCAGATATTATAATGGTAAGCAGCAGGCAGTTTCAGTATTTGATAATGTGGGAGAATGTATTTATATAGATTTTGCTAAGGAGATTGCAGTTCAGCTTGAGTGCAGTGGATTCCTGATAGACCATCGGATAATTTGTGTGGTTGGGAGAGTAACTCGGGATATCAAAGAGAGAGGAGTAGTGAAAAGCCAGTTCTTTATCCACCTTTTAAAAACTGATCAGTTCTACTTTACAACATACGTAAAAGTAATCTTCTTTTTAACAGGACAAGGTGTTCAAAAAAAAAAAAAAACAGAAACCCAGACTTGATAAAAAATAAGCTTTTAGAATATCTCAGTAAGTTAAATATGCACCTATACTTTCTAAGAGATCCTAAGATCTTTCCTCCTTCATAATATTTTTTAAATTCTGTCTTTGTTTTCTTAACAGATCTTATTTAGTAAGAAAAAAACCTCTCTTTCCTACTCCCTCCCCTTTCTTATCCACTTGGTTTTGAATAGTATAGAGTGTTGCAGAGTAACTTGGTGTAAATAGTATAGCGTGTCACCTTTTCATCAATATTTTCATTAACGATTTCTGCGAGCACAGATGATGCTGCGCTGTGAGGAGAGTATGAAATCTTTTAAGTTTTTTTTTTTCTTTTTTTTTTCTTTTTCTTTCTTATAGCATGTAGAGCTTTTGGGCTTGGGATGTATGATGAATCTATTACTTCTTTGACCTCCACACTGGTAAATGGTCTGAAAATTACTGCAATGCCACATTGATAGCGTGGGTCACTGCTTATTAGAATCTGCCTTTTGGAGACAGCTCTTGTCCTCGTGACCATTGAATGAACCCCCTCCCTGTCACTTGGTGGCATAGGATCCCCTCAAGAGTGCTTACCTGGAAAAATAGATCAGAGAACATATTGGTATTTTATCATCCAAAATAGTGTAGAGTGTCTAGTTCTTCTTCCTTATAAAACTCCTCCTGTGTTACCCAGTCTGTTTCTCTTAGCTTGACTTGAGTGATCTGTGTTGCACCATCCAGCTACATACATTTTCCACGGGCATGAGCTCTGTGGTGTGTAGCTGCCATTTGCTTTCTATCCCTTTGCTGTGTGTTTCTTTAATTTCATTTTAAATAGAAGTCAAGAGTTTACCAGCAGCATGTAATAAAACTGAATGATTGACAGAAACAATGCGGCAGCACAATCCTCACAGCAAAACTGCCACTGGACCTAGCCAGGTTATTGTAGGGTCTTCCATGACTAGTAAAGAATTAAATTGGAAAATACATATTCTTAGGTCAATTCTAGGTCAGTTTTTTTCCATACGAGTTCCGTAGTGCTTCAGCATCAACTCGGAAAGCTGTTACCGCATTAAAGGCACGTAATGCATTTAGCAATTTCCAGGAGACTTTTCCGAGAACGAGAGTTTTACTGGCAGCCGATCGGAACGCGGAGATTTTTCATGGCTTCCATCGGGGACTGGTGCCTGCAGCTGTTGTTGGGATGAACGGGAGTTGCACTCCCCCAGGCAGCTTTGAAGACCGCAGATCACACATCTCATTGACTTGTTCCTTTTCAGCGAACAATATTCACTGAGGAGGTGGTGCATGTGTGCTGAAAGTATATTCAAACAGATTTAGGTCCTAAATGTATCTCTTTTGGCGGAAAGCACCTTCGTTTTTTAGAGTATCTAATATTGACAGCTTTTGTATTTAAGTAATTAGGAAAAATGTATGTTTCAGGGACTGTGTGGATGCATATGAAGAGCAAAACTTTTAAATCATTGGTTTACTGATATTTCAACCTGAAGTTAAAGTAGCTACTAATTTAATTGCTGATATTAATAACCATAAGGAATTCATATTTCCTTTTACAGAATTTAGGATCGTGGTTCAAGTAGATTCTGTAACGTTTCACAGAACTGTAGCAAATACTGTTCATCCCATGGATGAACCAAATGAGTAACAAGGACACCTTGGTTCCAATGTGGGGTAGGTATGTAAGTTTTTTTGAGATACTGAGTGTAAGTGACTTGCCCATGTCACTGTGTAGGTTTAAAAAAGAATAGTAGATAAGGATTCCCAAATTTATCTGCTAAAAGGCAATAGCGTTTGCTGTGACTATTTGGTTTTCTAGCCACTACTTATTTATTATTTTTAATGAGTTCTTTTTAAATTATTCTTAATACATTGGTACGTTTTTTTTCTCTTACACCATATCACGTGTATCAAGTGCTTATTTTTGGAACAAGCAAAGGTGAACTGATTTAAATAAGATGGGTATGTTAGTATTTCAATGCAAGGAATGTTAAGCTGTAGATTTGTTTGCTATTTACAGTGATACAAAAGCACTGTATCCCTTAAAGCAGCTTGCAAATAAAGTGGCCAGAAAAGCACTGGATGAAATTACAGTGCCATTGCTGCCCACCTGGTCAGTGTTAAACTGGAGAATGTTGCAGCTGCTCATAAAAGCTGGATCCCTGTAGCACAATCTGTGGGTCAGGTTGGGTTTTCTGGCATACCCGAGCTGGCTTTCGCGCTGCCAGGCTGTGACTTAATCTTGTGACACTTCATGCTTCAAGGCATTGGGCAAATAAGCTGTTTTGGGGGAGGTGGTTAGTTTATGGGATATTTTTATTCTAGGAGAGCTGGTGCAAGGAAGTCTATGAAAGAGATCTTTACAAAACAAGGTTCAGACACTGCTTTGGGATGATGGCTCTAACATGTAACAGACCAGAGATGTAGTACGCTGGAGGAAGGAGCTATAGCTGGCTTTCTGGGGAGAAGAGAGTGTCCAGATTTTTTCTGGATTTTTCAATATTGCCGTATACCTGGTATCTTGCTGTCCTCTGGCTGCCATTCATATTTTGGTTCTCCCTCTGTTGTATATCAGCTTGGTCACTGCTCAGGTCAAGTTATTCTGTGAATCAGTAGAGCTTGGTGGTCTCTACCTTTGCTCTGTGTGTGTGTTTGCTTTCCCCCCACTTAATCCACCTGTAATTTAGTAATTTTTAGACCTTTCTCCCTGCATTTCAGACTGATGCATTTACTGTATTCGTGAGTTCTCCAGTTAAACTATGCATAATTCTGATTATTCATAACAATTTTCATGTTTCTTTTGCCAGTTTTCACTGCCTTGTTGTTTTTTTCCCTTTCAAATCTGATTTTGAAAAGATGGCAATTTTCTTTTGTTATTTGCTTGCTTGTCTCTTAATCTTTTTGTTTTGCTTTTCATTCCAGTTATCTCATCAACCCACTTGTTCTCTGAAATAGCAAACTCGGGTCTTTCTTTTGTTCTTGCTGAATTGCATTTTAGGAGCTTATCTTAACATGTGCCGTGGAGAACTTTCTGCTGGAGGTGTGCAGGGACCCTAGTGATGGCCAGAGAGACCACTGAATAATTCCTGGTTGCCTCAGTGTCCCCGTGGAGCAGGCACAGGCAGTTATGAGGAGGAGCGGTCTGGTCGCTGAGTGTAATGTTAATAGATTGGAATACTTTGGAAACATAGCTATGTAAATTATTTTACATGTTCAGAGCGTTCATCTGAGGTTAGGAACTATACTTGCACAATTTATTTTTAAACAAGCCAGCTTGTTTTGGAACGGTATTTCATGTTGACAAGAGAATGTTAAATAGTCATTCCAATAACCTGCACTGCCTGGATATAGCTTCACTTATTTTATTCTGAAGAGTAAAATGATAGTTGCCCATCAGAATTGCTCTCTGGATTTTTTTTTTCTTTTTGCAAGTTTTAACAACCTTTGCCATCAGGGGACTTTGTTCTTCTGATAATATACTAAAATACTTAGCTTCACTCAGGTAGACTCTCTCGATTATTTTCATGGCTATTTAATGATTAGGGGCAAATAGGAAGAACGAAAAGCAGGTTAAAGAGCTTGCACACTTTCCCTTCTTAGTGCCACCGAGCTAAACTTGCAGTAAATGCACAACCTGTCATGTTTGTTCTGCCCAGACCCTGAAGCACCTGGAACTGCATCAGCAAAAAGGTGCTCTGTTTCCATAACGCTGCAGGATGAAAACCAGAGCGGTTGGAGTATTTGAGTTATCGGGCACATATGCGGCATTTTCTGCTAAATTGATTATCTTCTTCCACTAGATGGGGCTTTCTCCACTGACGAATCGAACCATTCCTTCCCCTTCGGGCGCTTTGCTCGCGCACTCATGCCCTGGTGAGCGTGCGCGGGCCGCAGGTTTAGAGCCGCGGAGGGATTTGCCTGCCCCTTGTTTGGAGCGGGGCAATGTGCACGGCTTTGGAGCATCTCTGAGGAAATGGCAGAGCACGGTAGTGGGTGATGTTAAGGCACCAGTATCATTGCCTCATGCTCTAAATTCTGCAGCATCCTTGTGTAAGCACGTTGATTAAATGCAGGGATTGCTCTTAAGTAATGATCTTGGTGGGATGGGATTTTTCTTTTTTTTTCTTTTTTCTCTTTTTTTTAAGCCTTGTATTATACAGAAGCCAAGATGTGACCCACACAGAACTAATGCCTCCTGTGTAGCTACAGCCCGACTTGTTACAGTTGAGCAGACTTTTCAAGTGCTACCCCAGTGAGAGCTGACCAAACCTAAGTATCCAGTGACTTCTCAGATACACAGAATAGGTCAGACTAGTTTCTCTTCTGCGGTGCAACAGTAAGACTTTTTTCTTTTATTTTTCTGCAGCGCTGCAAAATGCCTTTCCGTTATTTAATTAGTGTAATAACAGGCGTCCGGGTCTAGAATTGGCAAATAAAATTTCTGAAGACTCTGGATGGCAAGAAATAATTTTGCCCCAAATATTTGCTCATTGTGGATTATTTGCATCACTCCTGTGGCACAGTCTAGTTAGTGGGTGCAGCTCTTGGTTTTATTCTGGTACTTGCCAGTTGCTGTCCTGGTAATTTTCAGGCGACTTAATCTGTTCCATATATGCTTTTTGAAAGCTAAACGTAAAATGTTAACTAGTCCTTCCAGCTACAAATTGGAAATCTCTCAGAGCATAAACTTGGCTGCTTGCCCTGCTGAGGAAGAGTAGCTGCCACGAGAGCTGGGAAGAAGAGCGAGCTGCCCCTCTGCAGAGTAAGCGCAGTGGGCCCGAAGACGAGATGATCATTCAGGTAGCAAAATGCCTTCATTAACCTGGGATTAATTAAATGAGAACAAATGCGCAGCTGCTTTCACAAGAATACCAGTGCCTTTTCTTTTTTTTTTCCTCCAGACTGTTTTCTGTCTCTTTCTTAGGTGCTCTACCTGTTTACCAGAACATTTTCTTTCCTTTATATTTCCGCTTCCCCACTGGCGAAGCTGACTCAGACTTATCTTGAAAGCAGGAGAGGTAACTGAGTTCACGCTTATCATGGTTATGCATACACATGTTTTCCAGGCCCAGCTGTGGCATCACACAGCCTCCTCCAAGTCCTGTGTGCGCTACCCCTCGTCTCTCCAGGCACATTGCACCTAGCCTTAGAGCCATATTCCAGGAGGGCTTAAAAGACAGTTTTGATCCAGGTGCTTTTCAGGATTCTTGGAAGTCAAAGAATGTCCATCTGAAAGCAAACTGTTTGAGTGTCCTTAGGACTCAAAGTTCAAACAATTTCTGGCTTGGATACATTGAGAAGAATGAAGGAAATTCAGCATTTTTATTTCATATGTAAAGGCAAGTCTTCCCTTTTTTGCAGTCATATGATATTGCTTACTTTTCCGTTAATGCACTGTTTTAATATGATGTTTCAGTAGATAGTGAGTCTGCTGTCCTGTATTTAAATCGACCTTCTATTTACGGTACGGCAGAACGACAAAAATAAAACTGTGGTCTCAGAGCGCATCAGTGGAATTTTCCTGCCTTTCTCCCCCGATGACTCGCTGACTCCTGGAGAGCCTCAACTCTTGCCGATTTGTGCTTGCAAGAGAGAGGTGGTTTCCCTCCTGCCTTCCTGTATTTCCCCCGTATTTAAATCTCACCGGGGTTTGGTTTTGTTTGCTAAACAAATAGTAGCCACAACACCGTGTATCAGGTCATAGTTCGTTGGCTTAAAAGGTTGCTGCGTGCCTCATCGAGAGGTGGGTTTAAAAAACAAACACATCTCAGAACAGATGAAATAAATACATATATTCTGGGGGAAACATTCTACATCTCAGAGATTGCACTTTCACTTCTGGTGGTTTCTTTTGCAGCCATTAGTTTCTTGTCTCTTTCTTTAATGAGGGAATAGTATGTTTTATGCTGCCCTTCTTTTCCTTCTTTTTTGGGGGGGGCAGAGCAAGGCAATTGCTGCTTGTTATGTTGAAAAATGCTGTTTCTTTTTTTTTTTTTTAATTGCATTGTCCTCAATTACAGCAGTTTTGTATCCTCAGATAAAATACCTATCCTGAGAGGAGTCATAAAGATATGCTGTAACAGCTCATCCTCCCAGCCCCCACTTCTCCTTCAGTTATCAACAGTGCGTCAGTGGAAATTTCCACCGTTTGCTAATGTGAGAGAAAGCACAAAGTTGCAAAGCAGCCTTTTGAGAAAGAAAAAAAAAAAACTATTGCCGTTTTAGGAACACAATGAAAAGCAGCATACAACTTGCGAGCAGAAATGAAACGGAATTCTAGAGAAGTGGGACTAAAATGATACAGAAAAGGCCACAGTTTGCAAAATCAAATGAATGTCCTTGCAGACAGATCCCGGGGGAAGGGGGCATGTAAGCGTTGTTGTATTACCCATTGCAATTTCTCTCCCTCCTCTCTCTCTCCCTTCTTCCCCCTCCCCCTGTTTTATTAGTTGCAACTGTAAGAGGATTTGGAAGGTTCTTCCAAAAGAGAAGATTTAAGCAGCATCTGTTAAATTTACCAATGGCTTTTAATGGCTTTAACAGAAAATGCGCCTTTTCCTTTTCACAGGGTGTGCATCCTTGAGCAGTTGCTGCGCAGTATTTCTAATGCATCGTCTGAGCTTAAAAATTGTTTTTCTCCTTAAAGTCGTGCCTGGGTGATTTCTCTTATTTTTGAAGGCCGGAGAACAGCAGGCAGCTCAGTTTCTGAAACACATTAAGCCCAGTCCTGTACCCCGCTGAAGCCTTTGAGGATTTGCACGGAGGACTAAGCAGGCCATGGTACCGCCAAGCCTCTCCTAAGGCCAATTACTCCACGCAACTCTGAATAGCCCCACTGCAGTTGGAGGAGCAAATGCCCCTTAGCTGGCACCGCTGCCCCGGCGTCGGTGACGCTCCGCGCCGCCCGCGCCAGCTGGGCAGCTGTGCACGCAGGCCTGCTTGCTTCAGCGCGGCCCTCGCGTGTGAGAGCTCCGTGCTTCCGTCTGGTCCTTCTGAAAAGGACTCCAGAGCTCAGCTGGGGCTGTTGGTGTAGGCACCCTCAGCAGAACGCCACCAGCAGCATGTCTGGCTGTGGAAAAGCTCCTCCGTGGGGTTTTCCATGCGCAGGTCCCACCCCTGTGCGGCCGTCCAGCTTGAGTCATTTCTGACCTGCTGCTCTGTGTGTGAATCTTCTGATATCACCCTGTGTAACTCACTTGCATGAGAATTAGCTCTGCACATGGGGAGCAGCGTGAAAAACTTGCATTTTTGTTGTTGATGAGCCCATCTCCTGTATTTCCTCTTCTCGTCCCTATTCCATTTCTGTTCTTGGGGACTTACCATTTAAGATTATCGTTACAAACTGGACTGTAGCAGGTGATGTTCACGGTATATTTGGCTTAATAAGAACCTGGACCTCTTGTAGAACAAAATCCTGGGCTTAGGGAGAATTTTTAAATCAATCCTGTTTGGGCACAAGAGATTTGGGAGTGGTTCTTTTGGTTTGTTTTGTTTTTTTTTCATATGTAATGTGACTTCATTTAAGGGATGCCACTTTCATGTTATCTTGACCCTTCAGTTGAATAGGGAAGGTGTGTTGGCATGGACAAGGAGGAACGGGGAGATTTAGTAAGAGGATTCATAAAGATTAGAGAGAAATGGCTAAATGGGAAGCTTTGAAGTACTGCTGGTCTTGGAAACAAGGCGAGCAGTTAGTTTGCTTTAATGGGATTTCTGAGAAACTGTTACAGTATCTTTATACTATACTGGAGTTAGGGCCATGACAAATGCAGATTGACTGACCAAAAAGTTTTCTTGATTGCATTTGGATTGAAAATGCCACTTCATCCAGAGAATTTCAGTGGAGGAGAGATAGACAACATCATTATTTTCTATATGAATATAACGGCTGGCAGTTGGCCACGCAGAACTTGCAGGAACAGTAGACATTACATTGCAAATGAATTGAAGGTATATCTCATGTTAAGATAAGGGATCTGAATTCACACGTCTGAGAGTACGCCAGTGTGTGGTCGCGGTTCCTAATCTGAAACGAGGCGGTTTCACTGCTCATGAACTCCTGGAGGCCATATCACTTGCTCACGTGTGCTGGAGACTTGAAAGCCTCTTGCAAAATTAAAATCGAGCTCATGAACAAAGTGCAGTTGTTCAACAAAGGAATTTATTGCAGAAGTAACTGCAGTGACCTCATATTAACGTGGAGCAATGCTCTACTTGCAGTACGTGAGCTTTTCTCTTTATATCTGTCAGAGATAAGTAGGTCGTGGACACTATTTACCTGGAGCAGCATGTTTTGCACATGCTCTGCATGTGTGGAAGTAAGAGCTTTTCACTGCTGCCAGGGTCAGCAAGACAGCAAGCTCCTCAAATGCCAAGTGCACAAGCTGGCAGCTCCTACCCGCAGTTGGGAAATTTAAGCCGTGTTCACATGGAGATGTGCCTAACTTGGCCTCCGTCCATCTCCTTGTTGCTTCTGCTGTGCCTGTGCACGTGTGTTAATATCCATTCAGCTCTGGAGCAGGATTTCTAAAGAAGAAGCATGCCCATATACATATGAACCTGAGATGTTTCACACTGACACCTGTGACCTGGCTCCATCCTCCAAATATCAAATGGGAAAGTTGCCCCCATGAAAGATGCAGTAAATTCAGAGAAGGAGAGTGCACGTTGTAACTGAAATGAACGTGTCACCTTCCGGTTTTAAACTGCTCGAGTGGAGGTGTGTAGATGAATGGAGTGGGTAGGAGGAGAGCAAGCTGCCCTCGAGCTCTTCATGTCAGCAGTGCTACACAACAGATCAGATCAGGCTGAGCCTGCTGCAACTGAACTGCTCATATCTGAAATCCGAATAATGCCGAGCTTTTCTTCAAAAACAATTTGGAGACTAACATTTAGGAAATAATTGGAAAATTTGATTTAAGAAATCTCGCAGAAGAGTGATTTGACTTAAAGTTTTGGGAGTGCAGGTCTTTTGTTTTATTGTGTGTATGTTTGTCATTGCAGGTATTTTTTGGTAGACTTTGAGGGCCCACCTTCGATTGTATCGACCATGATGGATCATTTAGGACGTGATATTGATGTAATTAGACGTGCTTTTTTAAAGCATCCAGTATCAAAGAAAGAAGAATGCAGTGGCATAATCCCAGTCAACTATGAAGACAAACTAATTGCCAAGAAGAAATGAATATTCCAAATAACATGTTCAAAACATTTTAAAAAAAAATAGCTTTGTTTTGGGATCCAATTGTGATAAAAATGAAAAATAATCAGATCATGAAAAATAATCAGTTTTATCATGTAACGTGTGTGGTATAGTGTGTTATCTTAAGCTATTGTAATACTTGGGTTTTCTCTTTTTTTTGTTTAAAATAATTTGAATAGGCTTTATCTGCATGCTTATCTTGATATATAATGCCTCTAGAAATTGTTTTTTTCCCTTAAGCGTTACATCAATAATGAAGATTTATCCATCATTAGAAGGCTAAAAATAGTCTTCTTTCCTAAAGAAAGCTTCTTCAGAATATGTATGTTTTACATAAGATATTAAAAACTCTGCTGTGTAAATAGAGCAGTATAATATGTGATTTGTTTAAGGGTTTTTTGAGTTTTTGAAAAAGACAATAAAAGTGTGATTAAAAATAAAACTTGACTCATTTTTAAGACCAAAAAAGGTACAAGATAAAAAACAACTTACACTGCAAAAAAAAAAAAAAAAGTAAAAATAAATAAAAATTCAAACTTCTTTCTTTAAGGCAATCATTCTATAGAAAAAACCTAGAAATTTCCAGGTGACAGGTTAGAGAATAACCATGCTTCTGTATGAACAGAAGAATAAGAGATACTTTGTTTTACCATGAGTTAGGCTCAGGTGGACTCTTTTGATTGAGAAAAATGTCAGAAAAAAAAAAAAAGGTCTTATAGGTATTTTGTCTTTCTTCTGCTCTTCTAGCAGCAAAAGAAACAGAAGTGCACGAATGAGATCACTACTGTTGTACGACCTCCTGCAGGTCTGACATTAATTCAGCCCTGTAGAGGGGAGCCCAGTATTTCCGCCCAGTTGCTAAAGGATGGTGCCTGCCATCTCTCCCACCACAGGGCAGCATGGGGATTTTTGTAGCGAAACAGGTTATCATAGAATCGTAGAATCACAGAATGCTTAAGGTTGGAAGGGACCTCTAGAGATCATCTAGTCCAACCCCCCTGCACACGCAGGGTCACCTAGAGCACGTGGCACAGGACTGCATCCAAGCAGGTTTTGAAGATCTCCAGAGAAGGAGACTCCACAACCTCTCTGGGCAGCCTGTTCCAGGGCTCTGTCACCTTCACTGTTAAGAAATTTTCCCTTAAGTTCCTGTGGAACTTCTGGTGCTTCAGTTTGTGGCCGTTTCTTCTAGTTCTGTCGGTGGCCACCACTGAAAAGAGGCACCAGCACCATCCTCCTCACTGCCTCCCTTGACGTACTTACAGACTCTGATTAGATCCCCTCTCAGCCTTCTCTTCTCCAGGCTGAACAGGCCCAGCTCCCTCTTGTCTTTCCTCACACAGCAGATGTTCCAGGCCCCTGATCATCCTTGTAGCCCTGATACATTATGATACGTTGTGATACAAAGAGGATGTCTGACATCTGCCTGAACTTCATTTGGAAATCTCCTCTGGCTGCTCCAAAGGGAGGCCAAGTCTAGAAACCATCGTCAGATCCCCAGGAGCTTCGACGGGCCTTGCTGACACATGGCTGCCGCCTAGCGCGTGGCCCAGTGACGGGGCTTTCGGCCGACTCTCTTGCAGGTATGTGGGTCTCTTTCTCAGCAGTGCTGTCCTCTTTTCTTAGATACACAAATTTGGTGGGGCAAAGCACAACTAGCTTTTCCTGGGTTTCTTCTTTTCCTCAAGGAAATGGCAAATTGGATAGAAATGCAGAAGAGGAAAATTTCTTGCTCTGTGTCTTTATTCAGGAGACATGACCATGTGTGAATGTGTTGGCTTTAACTTTTTCAGTTTTAAAATCTGTTTGTCTTTCAAAAGCAGGACTGTCGCATTTTGTGACAGCGTGGAAAAGCATGTGGTAGACTAGAGAGGATGCACTGTGTGTTTACTGAAAGTCAAAGAAGGTCCTTTTTCTCTAGTTAATTCTGTCCCTCTGGTTGGTGTGTGCACCATTGCCAGCACCAGGCAGAACTTTTCTGCCCAGGTTTTTTGCTTGTAGGACAGATCTTCCCTCAGAGGGGTGTGAGTTCAGACAGGAGGGAGCTGTAAGGCTATGTCATGGGCTTGGATCCCAGACCTGCCCTTTTGGTGGGTTGCTGAAAGCTCAGATTTGCAGTGCAGAAGGCACGAGCTTGCAAACAGGGAAGCACGGTAATGCAGTAACATGTTTTTACTCAAAAGTTTCTCAGAAGCTTTTCTTAAACAGAATGTAAACAAAAAGCCTATAGTTTAAAGCCTCACCAAAAATCCCATCCTCCTCCAGGGTTTTAGGCTCTAGCAATAGCCTGCTTCCATATTTTTTGTCACGCCACACACAACAAAGTCACACAACAAAGACAAACCATTGATGTTCCTTATGTAAAAACAAGGCAGATTCTCCTTTGTTATGGACAAACGTGCAAGCGATTCAAAGGTTGTTTTTTTTTTTTTTTTTTTTTTTTTTTTTTTTTGTGAGGAGAACTGGAAGACCAAAAATGATACAAGCAGGACCACTTTTCTAGTATTTTGTTCTGTAAAAAAATCACTATCACATGTAGCTAAAAATATTTTGCTTCTGGGTAGGACTTTGAGTCCTGTCTTTCATTTGAATAGAGAGGAGAACATATAAGCTTTGAACTTTAGAAAATGAAAATTATGTCAGGAGAGGCTATAAACATATAAATATATGTTTATTCAATACCCTTTTTCTAGAATATAGGGTAGAAATAAATCTTGTGTTTAGTGTGTTTTAATTTCTAGCTTGAGGCCCGTGTTCAGAAAGAAAACCCTATGTGCCCAGTAGAGATGGGCTTAATGCTAAATATGACATTGTTTGTTGCCAATTAGGATCTTGGCTCCATCAAACTTTCATGCCTCTTTCTTCTGTGGAGCCCCTTTTTGATCTTCACAGAAGATCATGGATTTCAAGAGCAAGAAGCCTTGGGAGTCCTGAGTCCAGTCCCTCTAAAGAGTGGGTCTGCAGTAGTGACTCTCTTGCAATCTCGTCCTCATTTTGTGCTGAAGAAACTCAGCAGTGCCAGCCCGAGAGACAGCCTCAACTGGCCACAAAACAAGTCATAAGGAGACGGTGCCAATCCTGTTTTCATGTATTCTGGGTCACTGAGCATATAAAGGGAGACAACCAAAAATCTTCTTTGCCTTTGGGATAGAAATACTGACCACTGAAACCAATGGCCACAAGCAAAGAAACATTTGGAGGATTCGTGCATGGTTATATAAGCACTCAAACTTTCTCAGCAGCAGGATTTATTTATAAAAGGTCTGCTCAATAGCTGGCTTACAACTGTATGTACTATTTTCTTCATAATTGATAGTTTCTAATACGAACATAATTTTTTTTTAATGGGGAATAGGGTGGGGGGATAAGAGAGGAGTCTTGGGTTACAATTTGTTTAGCCCAGTCAGCCACGCAGCCTAGTAGTTATCTATTTCAGGAAACTAATATATAACAGGATGCACATTCCCTTTCAATAACTTCAAACTTTGGAATGGGCATTGGATTTTACCAGATTTGAGTGATTCTGGTTTTGAGTGAACAGTCTGGATTGTGCCATGGAAGAAGTTAGCTAGTGACTGTGTCCTGAATGGTCCCTACAGAAAAAGGAAAATTTCTGCTTTCAGGTGTGTTTGGGGACCAGTTTGCCTTTTTGATACTTCATAGCTGATTTGTGAAATAGCTAAAATGCTGGACTCCATTGGCATTCCTAAAATCCTAATTTGAATGCCTATACTTAAAGATGCATCTAGAAGCTGATATTGCAGGTCTTCTACCCTTCCTTAGATTATATTCCCAAACATGCAAGAGAAATATTTTATATTTTATTCTGCTATGTGCTCCAGTTTGTTTTGTTTGCTTGAGGATTGTGGAGAGAAGAGGGCAAGTATTAAAATAATAGTTGGCAGTTCCCCTTTCTCAAGCCTATTTTCTCTGTCTTAACTTGAGGACACATTGCACAAGTGGCGTTATGATGAACATCTTAGGTGCGTCCTCAATCACCGCTTTTTGTTTCTCTCACACTTGGCTGAATCTTGCCCTCTAGAGGTTTCTTCCCTAGGCCAGGGCCACCCTACAAAGCCCTCGGTGCAGCCACCAGTGTGACCCGGGAAGCTCCTGCTCGCAATGATATGGTCCCACAGAGCCTGGGTCCAAGCACCTTGGGCACGTGAATAATCTGTCAAAACCCCATTTGTCAACAGTGTGAACATAATGATCTTCACGATGCTCAGTGTCAACAGAATATTTCTATGACTGTAAATGTTTTAATGCGACTGCCTGAAAATGTTCTTTTAACTTCTGGTTAGCAGCAAAGTGTTGGAGCTCTGCTGCGCTGCAACACAGTTGCAGACCCTTTACATGACTCTCAAAATCTCCCCCAAAATTACTAGAATGGCAACAGTTGTAAAGACTCATGGTATTTTCGTGCTTAAACTAAGTTTTGATCACTGAGACCCATCACCTGCCACTTGACGAGATCTGCTTCTGTTTAGTAAGTTTCTCCCCTGTTGCAAAGGAGCCTTCAAAACATAAAGCAATCCCGCTGGAGTACTGGGTCACAGAAACTCTCCCAAGACTTCGTGTTCTTCCACATTTTCTTTCTTCTCAGAGTAGCTCTTAGGCTTTGTTCAACACTGCCAGTATCTCCAGCATAAACATTCAGGAATGATGAGGCAACCTTCCCCCCAGGTGTTTTGAACTCACAGAGTATAATTGTTGGCTTAAAAATTATGAGCACTCTTCAAAATATGAGATTCTTTTTATTGGCCTTTTAGATTTTTGAGCTGTTATGATTCATTTTTTTCAAACTTTGTTGCTGTCATGATTTTGACATAGCATCTTACTGAAGAGCTTCCAGAAAAAATACAACTATAGAATATGATATTCTTGATAAATTCATTGGGACTGGTCCTGTATCCCTACACCCACTGAAAGAGAATATGAAAAGTTAAAAAGGGAATCATTATTTTCTCCCTTCCTAGAATTTTGAGGCTCAGATACCCGAACAGCGGGAGTTGATGTGAAGCCAAAACATGCATTTTCCCAACTGTTGCACGAAGGAAATGTGTTATTCTTTGTGATCTATGTAAAGTGTAGGCTTCTTAGCTCTGCTCCAACAGACCTTTAAAAACACGCAGGCTGCAGCTGGTGGACTACCTTAGGCTAATGCTGCTCCTCTTTGCAAAGCTATTTGTGCAACACTGCGGAGGAGTGGGAGAGTCACCACTTGCTGAACGCTGGTGTAGAGGGGGAGTGATGCACTGACAGATTCCAGTTTTGGAGTACTCAAGGTTGCCTTCTGAAAGCATTTTTTAAGGGGGAGTAATATTCACTGTAAACCAAGGAGAGGCTTCATTCCTGTTATTTTTGTACTGTGCTTAGGCTGCCAAGTGAACCTTGTTTGGAGAGTGGTAACTTCCACGTAGAAAATCTGGCTTATTAAAGTCTTTGACACGTTTATGTTGGACATAGTTTGGGGAGGGGAAGTTTGCTCCGCTGAATCAGTAAGAGGCCTCTCACGGACTTCTACAGGAACAGTTGTCTCATGACAGGGTGATTTACTGCCTTCCAGGAGAAATCGTGTAGCCACCTTAGCAGGGTTTGTAGAGCTCTTCTGAGCTTTGGCTGAGGAGGATTTAGGCAACTTTCCAGAGCAGGGGCTAGTTGATGCACTCTGGGAAACAGTCTAGCAAATGCAGGGTTTAGCTGAGCTAAACTTTCTGCTGAGGGCTGATGTGACATCATGTAGGGAGGGAAAAAAAGGACTTTAATTTTGAGTCTCCCTTTGTAATTCACCTGAGAAGCAGCACTGGGGTGAGGCAGGCTGAGGAAGGCTTAGCTGCTTGCTTAGTTTTCTCTCAGGCCATCTGCTCTGCTGTTTTTTTTTTTTTCTGTATGTGACAGGTAGAATGGAAATGTCATATATATTCTGTACTGCCTGTATGCATTTGTGCCTGGGAGATATATGATTGAGGAAAAATGTAAAGAGCAGGTTGTTTATTATCTTATTAATGCACAGGCATCATTCCCGTTCTCTCACTCAGTGGGTGGGAATGTCGTGAAAGAAATACACTCATTCCTTAAATGTCAAGGAGGTAGGCACCTTAGAAATGCTATGATTGATAGCACTGGAGAGGAGGGTGGCAGCGGGGTTGAATATTTCATTCAATTTTAAGCGACTGAGGTAATAACGGACCACGCGGGGTGAAAAGTGTGATGAAGGAGGGCGGCAAAGGAGCAAAGGGTCTGTGTGGAGAAGCCGCAGGGATCCACACGAGGCGCAGGCCACAGAGGCATGGAGAAACGCTGCGGGGAGAAACCGAAGCGCATCCCTCGCTCCGCCCCGAAAGCAATCCGTATGTTTGCACAGAGGAGCGCTGGAAGCAGCTGGTGGGTATGGGTCTGTGCCCAGCGTGCTCAAAGTGTAGACACAAGACTTGTGCTGCGTCAGCATGCTGGAGGGGAATCAAACCAAAATTGTTTGATCCTCCAACTTGCTAACTATGGGGCAGGGTAGGCTGTTGCAAGTTGCACCAGCCACTGGAAAGTGCAAAGGGTTTGCTTTAGTAATCCCTGTAATCCCCTATAAATAATGCCGTCCCCTATATTGATGAAAAAAATTACATAACAGCGATACCCAGCCAAAAAGCAGAAAATAAACAAAACGAAAATTCAACCAATGCACTCGTGATCCTGGTCAGACTCATCTGAGCTGCATTAGGAGAGCTTAGGATTCCCGCCAAAGAAGGGCGACTATCATCATGAAGGAAAATCTGCGTAATATTGGGCTGGAAAAGTAGTTTTCAAGAAAAGTCCAGACCCAGAAGCTTTATTTGTTATGCAGGATGCAGGCTGAGCTGGAAGGTGGGGGATCGATTTGCTGGGTCACGTTCAGCTACCTGATCAAGGGGCCTTTCATCCTGAATTTCCTCATCTGACTTGCATCCAGATCAGTAGCGTTGGCCCTGCTTTGATTTGGTGGCTGCTCCATATGCGGAGAGGTTCGTGCTGTTCCCGTGGCCAGCGCGTGGCAAAATCACTGCTGGCTTGGACGGGCATCCTTGCGAGGCTTCACTGAAAAGTGATTTAATGGATCAGGAGATAGAGCCGCAAAGGGTTTTTCTCCCCAGGCTGACTATGCTGGCAGAGCTAGTGGGAGATATTTGCAATGCTGCTGAAGGAAACTTTATTTTGTGGCCATGGAATTAAAAAAAGACAGAGAATTGTGATTAATGGGCATAAGATTAGGCTTTAAAATATATATGTGCTCAATGTACAGTTAGAGTCCTGGGATCCTTTATCAGGCTGTGTGCAGGCCACAGCGGCAGGCTGGGTTAGAGCTGACGATCATGGCCCATTTTACGACCCCTGAAGTGCCATGGGGATTACGGAGATGTTTCTTGGGAGGGCGAGTGCTCAGCCTGCGTGTCTCCTTTGCTGCCTTTGCCCCTTCCCCAGGAGCCCTCCTCCACCACCTGCTGTTTACACATGCCTGGCTGCCTGAGACTGCCAGCTCAGCTGCCCAAGCTGCTGCTGAGAATTAGCCTTAAATGTAGGTGGAAAATCAGCATGAGCTGTGGGCGCGTGGCTCGTGGGAGAGATTGGGGATATCACAGCTGGTAAATGGGCAGGCCAGAGCTGGAGGTGCTTCATGGATCTTCACATGGGACTCCGTCTTCATCCCCAAGAAATGAAGGCACCACCTGGGATTGCCCAGCCAACGATGGCTGGGTTTGCCCCTCTGCAGGACCCTTGATTTGAGGTTTAGGAGCTGGTGTGTGAAGAAGGCTTGGCTGGGACAGGGAGGATGAGGAGCAATCGCCTTGCACATGGCAAAAAGGGTGGTGTGCTATGGCTGCAGAGCCTTGCTGGGACTGGCTGGTTCTGCTGGGGCTGTGGCACGGGCCAGGCATGGTCTTTGCTGAGGACAAGTAGCAAGCAGGTAATTTCTGGCGCTTGCAGCGGTGCTTCTGCACTAGTGCCACTGGGTGGGCATGACGCGAGGCCTCTGAGGAGACACAGTGTCTGTGGTGGGGGAAGGAGCAGTTTGAGGGCACTGTGGTTTGCCTGGCGCCGTGTTATCCTGTGGGCATGAGGGGTTTGGGCAGCTCTAGGAAAGCCACTTTTGAGGTTCCCAGCCCACTGTGTCAACTGTGCTGTTCTCATGGGCTCCCTGCAGACAGAGCAAGGCTGAGGCCCGGGGAAGGAAGGGGCACCAACAAGCAGGCTAGCGAGGCCATGTAGGCACCACCTTCCCTCCCATGGAGGCAGCTTTGGAGGGTTTTTCTGATGTCTTACTGCATTAGGTGGGTGAATCACTGCTGAAAAGTGCAGCAGTTCTTCCTGTGTAGGTCTGTGCTTCTCCACAGGCTCTGTTAGCACTGAATAAGCACTCGTGGATGAGTGGTGCCACTGACTGACTGTGAAGAGGATCGTAAATTATGGCATTGTAATCACTCCTGCACGTGACATTCCTCTTGACCTCTGGAAACTCTAAAAACAGCTGTGGTCTAAAATCCCCAGTTAACTGTGCTGTGAAAATAAATTGGTAAGAGCAAGAACCTCTGTGAGTGTTATTATGATTTGAATTACATGGTCCTTAAATGCTGGCATTTAAAAAAGTACAATAGTGGTCTTCCTCATGTGAGAACCCACAGATATGTTATGCCTCCCTTTAATGGTAAATATGGTCAGCTCCAGTCGGAGTCAATGGCTTTACCAAAAATATTTGCCAAGGTATTTTTGAGGATATGAAAATTAAGAAGTCCAGATGGTCAGCAAGGTAACTCATTCCTGGAAACACATGCACATGCTTTGTTTTATTCCTATGACACTGGTTTCTCCTTGAATCTGGGGGAGAATGTGTATTTGCTTTGGCTTGCACTATTGATTTCACTCTGACTGCTTACTTGCATAAAGCTATCCACGTACCTGAAAATTTGTAGGATCAGCAGCTTCCTATATAACATCCAGGTTCAAAGATCAAAGCTTTCTTCCTAAAGGATTTTAAGCAATGTTTCTTGAAAAGTAATACTTTTTTTTCTTGTCCTAGAGATAAAGCATAGCCGTTCACCCACATGACAGTTTTTTCTTCATTCAGACACCAGAGTTCTTCTGACACTTGGGTAAAAGTAAAAACCTTGGGTGTTTTCTCTGAGAATTCACCTTTTTAAAAATTTGATCTAGCAACAGAATAGTTTTAAAAAGAAAAAGAAAGCAACTCTTGGCACAAAGAGGATTCTCTGGGTGGCCCAATTAAGTTTAATGAGATTTCTCCTTTTTGCTCTGTTTCCCCCATTACTTTAAAAAACCTTGTAAAATTCAAGTTAACTGTGGAATTTCTGGAAAGCCTGCTGGATTCTCCAAGTTTGCACATTTGTAAGTATGCTTAGGAAAACAGGAAGACTTTTTCTGACTTGAAATAAACAGAAGCTATTTGTTTCTGTCTTCTTTCAAAGTTCTGTCCATTACTTACAGGTTAGGCAGAATTTCAGTGGATGTGTCTAGACTATTTTTTTGTCCACTTCTTTGTAGGATTTCTACAGCACTTTTTACCATAAACAAGTTCAATTTTATCTTTTAATTTGGGCATCATTGTCAGGAAACAAACCATTTCAAGCAGGATATATCAATCCTCTCGCAGCAGGAAACTCTGCAATTCAGAGGTACTTGCTTTCACTTGACTTTCAAGCTGTTCCAGGTGTCTTTCCATAATTAGATTAATTTTCACATATTCTTCTACACTTCCCTCATCTCTTCTTCAGTGCATTCCTGAAATATTTTCTTCTCTTTTCAGTTCTTCTAATTGAGCTCTTCCATGGCCAGCCAACTGTTTGAGGAACTTACTGCCTTTAAATTGCTAAAATGTCCTCTGCAGAGATTATAGAGGAGATCAGGTGAGGTGTACAACAACTCCTGGAGCATTTCTTCAGAGCCGTACTCTCCTGGCTTCGTAGAATCATGCAGTTGAATCTGTGTAAGACCAGAAGGTGCCTTACATCGTTTAGTGTAATCTACTGGTTATCTAATTACTGCCATACTCCAGGCTGTTTTGAGTTGGCCCAAGTCTGGTTTGGCATAGCTTCTCTCTCTAAAAGGCAAGCAACCTTAAAATGAAGATTTCAATTTAAAGCCAATCACCCCATCCTGTGCCTGCTTCCCCATGAGCCTCTTCCACTGGTAATCACTGTCCCTGTTAAATATAATAGTGTTGTTTCTGCCCAGCTTCCTTTAACCAGCCATCTGTTTGAGGGGGACAGGTTTCCACTTGTAGGTTTCAGAAAGCCATTGAGTTAGTATTTAAAATATACCTTATCTTTCTTCCATGGACCCTCAAAAAAAAAAAAAAAGAGATGAGCTATATGATAAAAACTGGTCTTTCTTACATCAAATGATAGCCTAGTTCTTTGTAGGTACAGAACTTTTCCAAATCTATCCACTGTCTTTGCTATCACTCGTGCTGCCTCTGATGTTAGGCAGCTTTAATAGACAAGCTTCACCATATTGTCCATCAGGAGAATGGAAAAAGATGAACGGGAAGGCGTAAGCTCAGAACAAAGAAGGCACAAGGTGCTGTGCATGTCACCTTCTGAACCAGAAATCTATGTGTATTTCTTGTTTATAAGCCTTATACTGCTCAGGATTATGTTTCTCTGACACACAGTTTAACGCTAGTAAGAACAGTCTTATTAGCCTCGTTGCAGAAGCAGTCTATTATGTCTACTTCTTTGTTGTAGACTTGTATGTTTAGTTGGAGGAATCTTGAAGGATGAAGGAAAAAGGGATGGCCAAACTGGACATTTTTCAAAGAAAGAAGAATGGGGAGACTTAAAGAAAAGGAAAATAATATAATAGTTTGAGAAAATACGTGTTTGAATTTGGCTCGTGGTCTATCAAAAAAAATATTCAAGAGGGAGTGAGGAAAGAACTGAATTATAGATACATTATAGAAAACTATCAGCCAAATTATGGCCTTGAGCACTCTCGCATCTGAGTTTCTAAACTGTCCATAAATTGTTTGAGATCAAAATGAATAAACACAGATGATGTATGTACTGTCTACATACTTCAGGCTGCTTTTAGCCTCAACTCCCTGCTCACATTGCCTCTGTGTTCATTTTCTTTGGTGACTGGAATGTGGCACTTTGCTTTCTAGGCAGGGAAGGTTAGGTGCAGGAGGGGGTTAGCTTATATTCAAGGTCTGCCCTTTTAGACACTTTTGATGCTACCAATTCACACCACTAATCTCCAAGCTCAATGTGGATAAAGTCAAGGTAACCAGAGCAGCACATTTACTACTGCTGAGTGATCTGCCTGACTTTGAAAGCCCTTGTATGGTCCACTGCTTTCAGTTTGCTGTAAAGAGCTTTGTCAGCCTTCAGGGCATAAGCAAGGACAAACTGTTATGTATTTGGTCTGGTGTGGCCAAGCAAACCTCTGGAGATGTGGATGCTGCGGGACTAAAAAAAAAAAGATAAGAACAAGGTCCAGTGGCAAGAATCTCAATAATCATAAAAGGTGAGGATCTTGTTTTTCCACCTAATGTCCTGGAATCTGAATCTAGGAGAAATTTACCCTTCTGTCTCAGATCAGAACCCCCAGGGGTCAATCCTCGGTCCAGTCCTGTTCAATTTATTCATCAATGACCTGGATGAAGGGACAGAGTGCCCCTCAGCAAGTTTGCTGATGATACAAAACTGGGAGGAGTAGCTGATACCCCAGAGGGCTGCGCTGCCATCCAGAGGGACCTGGACAGACTGGACAACTGGGCGCTGAGAAACCTTATGAAATTCAACAAGGCCAAGTGCAAGGTCCTGCACGTGGGGAGGAATAACCCCAGACACCAGTACAAGCTGGGGACCGACCTTCTGGAGAGCAGCGCTGCAGAGAAGGAGCTGGGTGTCATGGTGGACGACAAGCTGACCATGAGGCAGCAGTGTGCCCTCGTGGCCAAGAAGGCCAATGGGATCCTGGGGTGCATTAAGAAAAGCGTCTCCAGGCAGGTCGAGGGAGGTGATCCTGCCCCTCTACTCAGTCCTGGTGAGGCCACATCTGGAGTATTGTGTCCTACAGCACAAGAGGGATGTGGAGCTGCTGGAGAGCGTCCAGCGCAGAGCTTCGAGGATGATCAGGAGCCTGGAACATCTGCCCTATGAGGAGAGGCTGAAAGAGCTGGGCCTGTTCAGCCTGGAGAAGGGAAGGCTGAGAGAGGATCTAATCAGTGTATATAAATACCCCAAGGGACGGGAGGAGGATGGTGCTGGTCTCTTTTCAGTGGTGGCCACCGACAGAACTAGAGGAAACGGCCAGAAACTAAAGCACCAAAAGTTCCACAGGAACTTAAGGAAAAATTTCTTAACAGTGAGGGTGACAGAGTGCTGGAACAGACTGCCCAGAGAGGTTGTGGAGTCTCCTTCTCTGGAGATCTTCAAAACCCGCTTGGACACAGTCCTGCGCCACATGCTCTAGGTGACCCCGCGTGTGCAGGGGGGTTGGACTAGATGACCTCTAGAGGTCCCTTCCAACCATAAGCATTCTATGATTACCCCTGTTTTCCTTATGTGGAACTTTTGGTCCCAGCCTTATAGCTGACTCTTTGAAAGCTAGGTTTACTTGGCTGGGGCACCCATATTAGAGCCTTATTTTACTGTAAAGAAAAGATTTTGCAACTGATTGCCTGATAGCAAAGAGTTAACCAAAATATGGATACCGGAGACCATAAGAACATGATCCATAACAACATGATCTAGGTTCTGGAGGACTCATGGTGTCTTCCTACAGCCCCCTGGGCCTGTGTTTTGTGGCTTCTTTGCTTCCTGCTCACTCACTGCCCCCAGCTTCTGCACAGCTGGCTAGCATTTCAGTGATCGTTTCATTAGCTTCCATTTCTGTGTTGCTCAGCCCTCTACAGCCAGCTGTAGAAGGGCTGTCTCAGTCTGTTGACAGTGAGCTGGAGGATCACGCTGTGGTTGCTGCTAGCTGCCACAGGACCGTGCTTGTGGAGCGTTTACTCAGCTTCCACACCGGTGCGTAAAATTGTCTGGGAAGAGACCGGCTGCAGGATAGCATGAGAAGCCCTCAAGATCTCAGGGCCAGGGCCTGAGCAGCCTTGTAACCCTGCATGTCACTGCAGCTCCCCTATGGCTGTAGCTGTTTGGCTAAATGATGCATGTAGCTCTCTGGGTGGATACTCAACAGCTGCTATGTCCTGAGACCCAGCAAGGGTAATGGAGACACACAGTGACATGTTTTTTTCCTTAAATAATCGCCCACCTTTCACTGCTGCATAAATAAAAAAGGTTACATTTCCTCTGCTCAGGAGCAGACAAAAATGCAGCAGTGTGCATCTGTGCACATGTAATTTTGCAGAACCGGGTGAGTTTATAAAACACTCCAAATACCACTTGGGACGAAAGGCTGCATGTGAACATGTGCTGTTGTAACTAAGATGACCTTTATAGATGCAGGAAGGTGTGAAACTAACTACTTATTTTGAAACCAGATCCAGCAGTTTCCCTTCACAGCTTGCTGGGTCGCTCTGGGGTTGTGGCACCATGTCCTGTTGCTTTTCTCTCCACCCAAGGCCATGCTTAGGTTAGGATTTGCTGTCCAACGAGGAGATGGCGTGACATTAGCAAGCGTTCGCCTCTTCCACTGCCTATTAATGAAACGGCTTCCTGTTAAATCAAGCATCACAGTAAGATACAGATCTGGTATCTTGCAGCTTCAAACGCATATTTCTTCTGAGGAGATGTGGAGTTTTATTTTTGCTGCCTAATTTGGCCTGTGGGCTCAGCTAGCAACAGAGCCTTCTTCAGTGTGGGTTCCCCAAGCCCTGTCCTGAGTGCGGCAACCCAGGGCTTCCTTCAGTGATGAAGCTGATTTTTCTTGTCTCCACTCTTCACTATTTTCTTTAGTTTTTCTAAAGACGCTATGAGACTACCAGAACCTGGATCATGTTCTCATGGATCATGTTCTTATGGTCTCCAGTATCTGTATTTTGGTTAACTCCTTGCTGTCAGGCAAGCAGTTGGAAAATCTTGCTTTGCAGTGAAAATTTTAGAATTTCTTTAGTTTCTAAAGAAACGGAGGCATGGGGGCTGTGGGTGTCCGGAACACCTCATGTTTCCCCCTCTGAGTTCCCCCTGCTGGAGGGGCTCGCAGCCATTTCAGGGAGGCTCAGCTGGGGTGCCCACCCCCTGCCTCTCTGTCTCCCGTGTGGCTTTAAAATGGCTCCAGGACCCACCATGTGCTGGGCTTGGCTAGGCCGGGCCTGTTTCAGGCTCCCTGTCTAAAGGGAGCAAGGCAGGGAGCTCCTGCCGGGCGGCTGGGAATTTCAGGGGGTCACCCGAGGCTCAAGGCTGGATTGCTAGGGAGTGGCAGGTTGTGGTGGTCATGAGGGAGCCCTGGCCTCCCTGACGGCAAACCAGGGAAATATAGCCTGCCTGGTTATACTCACTTTTAAAAAATTGTTTTATTTTTTTGTTCTGCTTTTTGTGTTTTTAGTCACTCCAGATGTCAGTTTGATGAGCGTTAGTGGGGGGCTCCGCCAGCATCCATTGGAGCTCTCTGTGAAGAAAAAAACAAATAAATAAAGCAAAGAAAGAGACCGTTGTGTCAGAGTGTTATTTGGGTGCCAGCGTATTGCCGACTGCGAAGGGCCATTGCTCGCAGCCTTATCTTCCCGGAGGAATGTGTTTCCATGCACTAGGGGGCTGCGAGATGTTTTGCTGCTTTCCGGGGCTTCACAGCTGCAAATTCCAGTTTTATCTCTGCTTTTGGGTAGGGCTGCGCTTGGTTGCTGGGCGCAATTGGAGTGGACGTGCGGCATGTCAGTCTTTTTTTTTTTTTTTTTTTTCCTTTTTTTGGCATTGCAGAAGCCTTGGCAAAGTGAAAAAAAAAAAAAAAGACAAAAAAACAGATACATTCCCTGGCAAAAGGAGAAAGGTCAAGGAGATACTGTTTATTGACTTAGGTTACCTTGGCATTTTCAGTGCGCCGGGGCAAATTAGTCGGATATTATTGCAGTGTTCCAGGTGACCCCACAGGGATTACAGGGAGCTAGGAAATAAGGTGCGACTGCTCATCTGGGGTAACCTGACTCCCAGACCAGTTGTGCCAGAGGTTGTGTGGGCACAACGGGAGGAGAGGGCTGTCCCAAAAACCAGACTGCCCAGTTTTGGCTCGTGGACCCTGCAAAGCTTCCAACCATCATAGCAGTCACAGGACAGTGCTCTGTTCGCTGCAAGGATGGCTTCTTCTCTCTCAGCATTTCAATAGGCCAAAAGTGTGACTATGTCCATATTGATTTAAAAAAAAAAAAAAAAAGGAAGAGTTTGGTATAGTGTATATTTTTATCACTTCCTCTTTTGAGAGAATGAAAAGGAAATTTTCTGAGCCGGGTTTGTTGCTGTTCTCACAGAACTGACCGTTATCAGCTGTGGAGGAAACAGCTTTTATCAGGCAGATGGAGCCACATTTGGTCTCAGAAGGTTGCAGCGTAGTGAAATGCATCGCTGCTTTCTTCCTTCGGCTGTGCCTTTCTTTGGGAAATGATCTAATTTTATATTGCCTTTAATATTATACTTCAGAATAATTTTATCGTGTTTTATTTTGTATTTTTCATTATATTAAAGTACTTTGTGGCACTGTATGTGCTCTTGGCATTGATCTAGTACATACAATATGACACACAGCTCAAACATCCTATCACTGATTTTATTTTTTCTTTTATTTTAAATATAATTTACAGTAGCTTCTGCTCAATGCTGACTGAAATATTTTATCTTCCTTTCTTCCTGTGTCAAAGCATAAAACTACCCTATGAGAGAAAGAAAGATGTTTTGATCTGTTCTAAGCAGCAACTGCCCTTAATAGTTTTAAAAATAACACATTTTGGTAGAATGGTAGGATATTTAAATTACAATGTGTCATGTTATGACATGTCAGTATTAGTCAGTGCATACTTCTATTGATTAGTCATGAAATAACATGAAAATATGAAGTAAGAGAACTTCCATAGATCAGAATAGATTTTAAAATAAATATTCCAGCTCCTGAAACTGACTTTGGAAACCACATATCTCTTATTTTTTTTTTCCCTCTTGATTTTCTATTCCTTGAGAAATTGCTGGAATATTTGGTTTTATTCTAGCACAGATTAAAAGGAAATTTCAAAATGTCAAACTTCAATGAGAAAAGAAGTTCTGAGTTGTGACTGGCTCTGAATTGAACGTTTACTTTGGGAACTCTAGTCAGATGATGATCTTGGGTGATTTTCCTTTTTATGACTTTTTGCAACTATACAAATATTACCTTATGTGAACAATCACAATATACAAAGAATTTTTCTTCCGTAAAGCTTGCTGTAGAGATTTTAAGAGTACTGTAGAGTTTTATTTATAGTAGAATTTAAAACCACAACAAAACTCTTTTCAACATCAGAGACACAACCTCAGTTTTAAGTATGTGCCTAAGTTTCTTTTGTCAGCAGAATTTAGATATTTTACACATAAGCAGCTGATCATGCTGAAAGGGCCACTCTGTTCCCTTGTCCTCTTGTTTCCACTGTGACTCTCATGGTATTAACGCCAACATAGTTGCACGCTGTGCCAGATCGATGAGTTGATCTGCCTGCAAACCAACCTGACAAAGGAAAAAGCTTAGTTTTCAATCAGTTCCCTAATCTTGATCACCATTTGGCTACATGAACTCTTGATGCATGAAGGCACGAGGCACGGACTTGTGCTCATGTGCTCTGGGGTAAAGGAGAGAGCCAAGAGGCTTCAGTTAGAGGCAGTATAGACTTGTATGGGATTAAAGTGATCATGTAAGCATGGCTTTAGTAACCTTAAGCTCTGTTTACTTGTGTGCATAAGAGGGTTTGGGAATACTGTTTTTTGCTGCCAGAACAAGTGCATACAGCATTGGGGGAGAGTGATAGTTAATAGATAAATGTAATACCCACTTCCCTCATTCCCAAACAAACAGTCCCAATGTACGTATCCTTTTCTGGCCAAAAAATGTAAGTGTTGACAATGGCAAAAATGGAGTATCGTGTGTAGAGCCAATGTCCATCTACTTTCAACTCTTTTTTCCATCCCTTCCCTATGGCAGATCTTGGTGAACTCGAACAGGCATCTGCACAGCTGGTAGTGCCCCACATGGCATAATTGAATGGAGAGTACTGAATCCTGCAGTGCACATGGGAAACTAGCTGCTGATCTGAGAAGATAAGGCCTCTTAGCTGCCACGAGGGCCACAAGCAATGCTGTGAGTGCTGGGGCCTGTGCCTGTCTACTACGTGCGATGTGCTCTGAGGGAAGAAGAGGGCATGTATAGTGGCAGAAGAAGGGGAAGGGGAATATTAACCAATAATATTGGCAATAATTTGGAGTTTCCAGTGACTGATCGCAAGCATTTTACACCTAGATGCTAGCAGCTGGAAGAAGTCACAAATGCCCTGCGGAATGTCCAAGAAGAGATTTCAACAAGAGTCTGTTCTCAGTTTACTCTTCAGGATCCTCAGGGATTAGCATTTACCACAGTAAGCCTGGAAAGACTGATTCATAAGACCAGTACTCAAAACATTTTATCAACCACTGCATTAAAACCCATTAAATGCACTTATGATTATTGGTGGTAGATAACTGAGTAGATACATTGGCTTTGTTACAATCGGCCTTCCAGTTTTTGGGTACAGTCAATCCATCCTGTTTCTGGGACTGCATTCAAAAGTTGTATTTTCCTCCTCTACTCCTTCCCACTCCTCCAAGCTCGTCCTTACATATATCTCACACCTTGCTACATACAGAAGGTATTTTATCTCTGATATGATGGCATAACTGCCTGTGTGAATACTCCTTAACCAGTTTCAATCAAAGTGTGTGGCAGCAAAACCCTACTGTATAAACTGTTTAAATTACTTTGTTTTAACTGAGTTGACAGATGGAAGAGGACAGCAAGAGAGCAGCTAGTAGCAGTGACTTATGTGATGCTGACTTTGAAATGAGGTGACCAGTGCTTTTTCCCAGCTGCGCTTGCCCTTCCACTTCTGTAGGAAAACAGAATGATAATCTTTCTGTGTTATTGTGCAGACTATTTCTTCTGCAGCCAAAACATCTTAGTTAGTTACTTTTTTGATGGTGCCTGAGTCAAGGTACTTTGAGCTCATCTAAAGTGAGCATGCACAGCCCACTGCTGTGCTGATGCAGTTATGGTAGGGTTATGCAACAAGTAAAGGCAGTTTTACCTTCTGCACTGTTTATTATTTATTAGCATTAAATTTTGTTCAGTGTCAAACAGCTATTCTCAAGCCCTCTGGAAAATATTATTGTCTAACTAACCTAAAATAACTATGCACCATTTGGAAATGTTGCTGTCTCCCTGCGTAATTCTCTTTCTAGGTCATCAGTGCTTGTGCTTAAACACAGCAGACCCTATCTGGCAGTAGAAGGGGCCAACCGTGACCTTCAGCCATGGGGAAACTTGACTGTTCACTCTCACTGCATTGCATCCTGGCTTTTAAATCATTTTTGCTGCATAAGAATATTTGATCTCACAGCCTAGGATATTTGGTGTCTGCAGAGGATGGATACTGTGTTAACTCGGGTACCACTGTGCACCACGAGATACCAGAACTTGTCAGCTGATAAATCCTGCCTCACTACCTTGCAGAGACTTTACGACTTGTACATAGTAGCATTCCCTGCCGTTAGCCTTTTGAGAGCCTGCAAAGCTTGGCCAGGCAGGTCTCCAGTGCCTTTATCAATATATTCAAGGAAACAGATGACATCATAAGATTTTGCAGGGCAGAAAACGTGTTTGTTAGAGTGATTATTTTTGAGTGGTCTTTCTGAGGACATCATGTTCTCTTTTTAAATCCTTTTAAGCTGTGACGCTTGGTGATTTTTATCTTTGCTTTTCAGTCCTTTTGAAAAAAGGTGCAAGCCTGTGCTGTCCTTCCAACCTTTGAAACAGGAACTGTTTGTAATGAGATTACTTATTTCTGCAAGAACCTCACTTGCTTTGTACTTAAGTTTCACTCAGACTCATTAAGGTTACCACTACAGACCCAGCAAGTGGATGCTTTCTAATCCATTCTTCTGCTCTGGCCCAAGATGTTATTGCTGACAAATTCATCTCTGAGGCAGACTGCTTTAGGAGCTAAAAAATGCGTGTTTGTGATGGGCATCTTCTCAACATCTTTAGCATTAAAGATTGATGCAAAGGAATCTTTCAGCTTCCCAGAATTGCAATGTCTGCCTTAGCTGTTCCCCTAAAGCCTAGCCAAACTAGTAAGTGCCCAGATTACTCTGCATATTTCCTGATTTGGATTTCATTTCAGATTCGTGTTTTATGACTTCGAGACTCTGAGGCTATGCATATATTAGGATGTAGTAAGGCAAGTAGGAACAGGTCTGTAAAACAATCGCTGGTGAGGATGCAGTATTCAGAATATGCAACCACATTCTCCAGTTTCCAAGAAGTTTTCATTTTAGATGAGGTGTAGCCTGATCTCATGGACCACATTCTCCTAAGCAAAGCATCTTTAATAATGATGATCGGATTTGCTTTGAAAGCATGCTTCTGATCTGAACTGAAGCGCTAATGTAGACAAATCCTGAAAGGACCTCAAGTTTTAGTATCTCAGTCTATTCATTTTTCAAATTCAGTTTTGGATCTTTCTATTTCCCCCCTTTTTTTTTTTTTTTTTTTTGCCTGCAGTTACTCATTTATCATTGCCTTCATTACGACTGGATTTCCAAACATGCAATTGTATGTTAGCTGGGCCTGAATAGCCTCTTGAATCTTCCCATTTAGCCATATGTTGCTTCCTTGGGGCCTTTTATTAATGAAATACCATTGATGATGTTTCAGTGCTGGTCCCAGGTGGCTCGTTTCTTTTTCCTCTCTAATTTCAATGATTTGTGAATCTGAACACAGTACCTCTCCAGCTCCCCCAAACTTCATGTAACAATTATACATTTATGAATGCATTTGTCATAGTCGATTATGCAGGACTTACAACATGCTTGTTTCACAAGTGTCATTTCTGCTCTATTGTTCCTTAGGTCCTTGTTCTCATTCACTTGGAAGCAAGACAGAACAAGCAATTACTGTCAGCTGCTTTACGACTGAAGCGAGGGTGACCGGCTTTCTGAACTTGTCCAGGAGATGGAGCAGAGCTGGTGCACGTACCTTGACAAAGAACCCTACTGAAGCTGCAATTTTTAATCGGTCTCAGTGTTGTGTGAAGGATGACAGTAAGGAAGGCAGTTTAGTAGGGCCATTGTGCCAAGGAAAAGTCACCTCAAAGTCAAAATATCAGAAATGGTTTGGGAATTCCTTAGCTGAGTACCATCATTTCTTTTTATTTATTTATTTATTGTTTTTAATGTTTATGCTTGGAACTAGACCTTGCTGGTTAACAGGATGCCGTCCTGGTGCCACAGGCCTTCTGAAGTCTGCTTTTCAGAATGTGTGTATTAGTTTTTCAGGTATATTTGCATATTCTCAGCCTGACAGTTTCACGCCCAATTAGATGGCTGATTATATGTGAACAATTTGCCTGGGTTATTATCTGATTTGTGCTCAGTAACTGAGGAACTGCAGGCAAGTACCAGTATAAAAATCGGGGTCTTTACTGAAAAATTATTTTAGTTCTGGCATTTTTCATGTCAGCCTTTGCTCTTTGTAAAATCAAGAATGTCAATTGTCTAAAGAGAATCTAAATTTTGGTTTCCTAAATTCAGCCAAGTGAAACATCAAATTAAAATTGGATCATTATGAACCTGCCTTTTAGAGTGGTTTAACCAATGCCTTGGTTTTGTGCATGAGAACTCTCTGAAGCAGAGGTGAGCCGTGCTGCCATAGGATTATTTGTGTATCAAGCACTAGGGTCTGCAATGCAAGGTGGGCAATTTTGGCTCCTGCTTTTCCTCCTTGTCCTTCCTTGGTGCCAGCGTGTCTTTTGATCTAATTCCTGGGAATGCTGTCTAATTGACCCGATTTTGTCGAATAAGCTCAGCTGCTAATGAAGGCTCAGCAGGCTGGGAGATCTAGTGCACATAAGGGATGTCTTGTTTGGGCCGTCACCAAATGGGAGTACCCTTTGGAAGCAGTATGGCTCCATGTACTGCGAGCTGCTCCCAGACTCATGGGATTCAGGGACATCCATCTTCTCTACCCTCTTCGTGTTGTCCAGTAGAAACCTATAGCAAGCTCAGATTTCACTTACAGCTGAGCCTTTACCAAGGCAAAATTGAATTAGTCTATTCTTTGCTTCTTTATGGTCTGATAAATGGCTATTATAGCAAATGGATTATGGCTTGCTAATGTTGGATTTTTTTTTTCTTTTGTGTAAGGAATTTGAGGCCTTGCATCTCCTCTCTTAGCTGGGGGGTTTTCTAAATGAATGAGGTATCACTTGAGGTTGAAACCTAAACTACTGGTCCCCTCCCTTACCCCCAAGGAAGGTGGGGGGGAACTAGTTGGATTAAGCTAATCCTCTTCACTTGAAACCTCATTGATCTGGATATTAAAGGACATTCCAGATGGGACCACACTAGGAGCTCTGTGTTCTGTGCTGGGCATCGCAAAACTAGAATGGGCCTCTTCTCACTTCAATTTTTCTTGTAATGCGGGCTGCGTGGTGCTGTAGGGCAATGTTTGACCTAAAAATGAAGGAATTATTTTCATATGTCCCCAAGAGTGGCACTTTCAGCCTTGGTGAAGTAGTGTCGACTTAAAACAATTGATTAGAAGAACTGGTGGCATTGTTCCCAGAAACTGTACTCCCTGGCATGAAACTGTTGTATGTTTCCTTGATGTAATAGACTGCATGTGGGAACTGCGAGGGTACAGTGGGCAAGTGGAGCCTGGCTCGAGTTCAAGTGGCTGAACCTAGGAAATGAGCTGGGAACTGACTCTGTCTGACTCTGTCAATCTAGGCAGTGAGTAGAAATGAATGGAGAAGGACTCCAAACTTGCCACAGCTTTTTATTTTTTATTTTTTGAAAAAAACCTTTTTCAAATGCTTTTCTGCATTAGCCAGCAGTTCCTGGCCACATGCACTGGACATCCAGTTGGTCAGATGACCTCCCTATCAGGTGTGGGCCTGTGAAAGGAGTTGTGAAGGTTTTAGCTCAGTAGCCAGTGTTACGCATATGGCATAGGCCACAACACCCAGGGTTTTGTGGCAGACTCAGGGGTCTAAGGTGTTTTGGGCAGACAACCACAAGGCAGCTGTTTTGTGGTTGAAATTAATGGGACTCCACTGTCTTGTGCTGGATATTTCCTGCAACAGAGAAGCAGATCTTCCCTTGTGTTTATGGTGGCAAATAAATAATGCAGAAGAGCCCCTTGAGGTGTTTTTTCATGGAGTGTGGGACTGATGGAATAGCTGCCGGGTGACAACACAAACAGTTATTCTGCTCTCTGCACTGACCAACAAGTTGGTGTGAACTTATGTTAGTGCATCTGGGCTACTGCAAAGCAGGGGTAATGTTTTTGTCTGGGAAAGTGCGGTACGTGTAATCTTATTTTAAGATTTGCTCTGCTAAATATTTAGATTCCCTTACTGGGACTACTGAGAAAACAGAAGCCTAACCTCTAGGGAAGCACAACATTTCCCAGGGGCCGATCCACCGCCTCTTCTTCCCTTCTTGCTCCCTCCTCCCATGTCTGCTTTGCAGCGCGCTACAGGGCGAGCTCAAAATGCACACTGCAAGGAGAAAGTGAAACTGCCAGTGTATTAAAAAGGGTATCCCAGCGTAGTAAACCGTGGTGAAGCTCAGCTGCAGGCAGCCCGCTGCAACACAGGGAAGCGGCCAGTGGCCCTTGTGCTGCTAGAAATCGATATATTTTCCCGCAGAAAGAAAACTGTCCATCTCTGTGATGTGACTGGATTGCTCTTTGGCATGGGAATGGATTAACGAGGGGGCACAGCACCTGTGTCCCTCCTCGGAAGTCACTCTTGTACACATCGTGGTGGCTGAACCGCGTTGTGAGAAACAGATCTAGAAGGCAGGACCTGTGGGCTGTAAGGAGTGCTGCCCAGTTGGCAAGGCATGTAACTGACCTTTCCTGGGGACCTCAGAAGAACCTGTAAGATTTAACATTTTATGTGAACTCTCATCAGATTGCTAATGGGATTTGGATTCCCTAGATTCCATAAACTCTTCAGCTCTGATTCCCTCTTGACCTAGCACTTACCTAGAGGCTTGAGTCCTGCTGTAGGCCAGCTCTCTGCCCAGCTCACTGAGGAGGAGGTTACTTAAAGACACAAACATGGACTTAACATAGTGTAGCAGCCTGGTGCTTTATTTCTGGAACTGCGTCCTTTCACTGAAGGCCACAGACAAGACTGAAAAACTAAGGCTGTCCTTGGAAAGGATGCATGTGTTTCTATTTGCCCTTATCTTCGCTGGTGTAGCTGCTTAATATCCAGAAAATGTTCCTGTTCTTTTCAAAGGAATGCGTGTGCTGTTTGCCACAATAACTTTCTGTCGCGGAAAATTCCCCAGACTGGCCCTGGATGTCTTTGGGAAGTATTTTGTGTTACTAGTTCTAAATGTATGGAGCTGTAATCTCATCAAGTGTGTGCTTGTGGCTCTTGAATGGTATTTTAGTGCTGGATGACTTAAGTATTAATATTAATTCTTCTGGTCAGCAGCAAAGCTGCTGAATAGCAAATTTGAACAGCAAATTATTTTCTCTGATTGCATGGAGTTTTTCAATCTTTGTGTAATCCCTCTTTTAATCTCATCAACCAGAATGACTTCTTTTATATCATTTGTATCTGGAAAATTAAATTCTGGAAAAATAACAGTTTTTCTCAGGCAAAGTAATGGTGTAGTAGACTACACCATTGATTAACTACCTAAAGTGTGGTCATAGCATCATATGTATCTGTGCATCTCATACTGGGGTCTGCAAACAATGTATCAGAATAAAAGTCCCTGATTAAATGACTCCTGGTGTTTATATTTGCAGCCAAATCCTTTTCTGATCAACCTCTAACAATATAACACAGTGCAAGCTGTGTTATCCAGGGGCAAACGCTCTGAAGATGCACTTTGAGAAGCTGATCTCAATTTTTGGTGCAATTGACTGCAAAGTTCAAGTGCTTTTAGGTATTGTTACAATGTCAGTTCAATGGTGGTCAAAGACAGTTTTATACTTACTCAGGTAGCAGGTAAGACCTCCTTTGTACACCAGATTCATAGGCTTAAAATAACAGTGAAAAGCTGTCTTGGTGTCTACTTCAATTATACATTGAAGTCATTGCATTGCTAATGCTGAGCAAGTTACAGGTAAATTGGGTGCTGGTGTAAATTGCAGGTCAGTAGTGAGTGGAAGTTAATAAATCTGACAGAGTGAGCATGATCCACTCATTTTCGTTGCACTGGCTTATGCCCCTCTGTTGTCCCTGCTCTAACAGTCTTTGCATCTCAGCAATACGATAGTTTTATGGAGTTTGGGATTAAGGCATAAATTCAGATGTCATGTGTCTGTGGCCTCAACCCACAGGATCATGATGATGAGCTGCCTGAAGACATGAATTTAGGATTTACCAGAGCAGATTGGACCAGTGGTCAGCTTAGCCTGGCATGTTGCCTCTAGCATCCCAGTGGTCACTTAAAATCAGTGTATATCTATGGATTACACAGCATACCTCGTTTAAAATTGGTGTGTATGCATGGATTACACATCATACCTACTATGTGTAATGACAGTAATAATGCCCAGCTTTCAGATAGTGTCTGCCATCAATAGTTCTCAAAACGCTGTAGAAGTGATGTCAATATTAATGGCTGTGTTTTACAGAAGAGGAAAGGGAGACACGGGGAAGTGGATAACCTGCCTGTGGTTACTCTGCAGGCGAGTGCCATACCTGCCCACACGACCAGCTGTCCAGCATCTCCATCCACGTGCAGTCCGTTAGGTACACTGCTCTGAAAAGCTGATTAAGTCATCTTTTTTTTTTTTTTTTTTTCCCTGTGAAGATTAAAGTGTCCCGGCTGTTGCTCGCTCAGAAGTTACACAAGGCCAGACTGAGTGCTGCTCGCTCTACCTTCATATGCCCATTTTGTGCAGATACACAGGCAGTAGGATCACGTAGGGCTTTTGAAGAGGATGAGGCTGTAGGAGAGGCTGTTCCTCCAGAGATGAAGTGTGGGGTGGTGCAGGAGGCTGCTGCCCTGTGGCCCCTCACGTGTTGCCGAAGCAGGAGTGCCTGAACGGGACAAGACGTGGGCTTGTAGGCGATGCAAGAACAGCTGCCTGGCAAAGAAAAGTGCAAAGCTGGCCTGTTGTGTGTGTTTGCTGCCACAAAGCCTGCGTGTGATCCTGGGAAAAGCGTTCCTGTGGTCACAGGTGGTCGTGAATCGCCTGTTCCTTATTTCCTGGGTGAGTTAATTGCGAGCCTAGGGGCTCATTCGCAGGCACACGCAGGACTGCTGCCCATAATATGCTACAGAAAGCAAGTCTTGCCCATTTCAAATTGGACCCCTGCTCTGACCAGACACTTTCTTTGCTTCAGTTTCCTAACAAGGGAATAATATTGTCTGCCCTGCCCTCTGGGAAGTGTTGTGAAAATAAATGAATTGGTGTTGTGCAAGCACAGAGCGCCAGATTTTCAAAGGTGTTTATTCAAATACAGACAAATGTGTAGGGCAATATACCAAACGCTTCCAGCATATCTTGGCCTAATTATTTAAAACTCTCTTTAAACATCTCTCTGCATTTTTGGGCTCCTGAAAAAACTTTTCAGTCTCTAGACCTTGGAAATGAGAATGCTGTGAGTGCCACAGAAAAGGAAATGAGTAGAGAAGTGAGTGAGGATGTGTTTAAGGATATAAACTGAAGCATGTTTACCATGAGAGGTAATAACTTTATTTGGAGCCAGGATAGTTTTTGCCAATGCTGAACAGTTAAGAGAAAACCAACTATTGAATACGTACTTGTTAAGAGACTGTGGCCGGTTCTGTGTGTGGCTTGAAGCATAAGGCTGAAAGAAAAATGGCATGCGCTCACATCATCAGAAGCTGTATCGGAGCACATTCAAAAGAGGAGGAATGAGTGAGGGCAGTACCACTTGCTGCAAGCTTTGAATGTGCTCATTTTATGTGCAAAGTCCTTGGTTCCTTAGGAAGAAAAGGAAAGCGATCCGGTGACCTGCCCTTTGCATGTAGACCATTAGCTTCACAAGGAATCCTTGGAGGATGCTGTGCAGGGCAGTCTCCTGCCCTGTCCTGGTCCCTGCCTCCCAAAGGCCTTTGCTTGATCCCATGGGCCTGCTTGATCTCCTCACTTGGCAAATTTGTAGTTCTGTTATCCTCCCCCAGGAATTATTTTTGATCCACAGCCTGTCCCAGTTCTTCCTGATCTACCTCTCTTCTCCCACGACCCTTATTTGTCCCCTGCCTCCAAGTCACTGCTCTGTCTTCCATCCCCTGATTTCGTATGTTGTCTCCTTGCTTGGGCTTCTTTTTTAATCTTGGTCTGCTCCTGTCCCCAGATCCTTCCTCCCTGCTTTATCTCAGTTTCTTTGCCTGAGCACACTCATGTTTCCCTAAGCTCTTTACATCTAGATGGCAGGAAGATCCAACTCCCCTTTATTCTTTTCTCTGAGGGGAGAATGTAAAGAGGATGGGGCCAAACTCTTCTCAGTGATGACCAGTGACAGGACAAGGGGTAATGGGTACAAATTAAAGCACAGGAAGTTCCATCTCCGTGTGAGGAAGAACTTCTTTAATGTGAGGGTGACAGAGCCCTGGCACAGGCTGCCAAAGAGGCTGTGCAGTCTCCTTCTCTGGAGATCTTCCAAACCTGCCTGGATGCCACCCTGGGCCACGTGCTCTGGGTGTCCCTGCTGGAGCAGGGGGGTTGGACTAGATGATCTCTAGAGGTGCCTTCCAACCTCAACCACTCTGTGATTCTGTGTCATTCTGTGATTCTTCTTTTTCTTTCTTTCTCCTCTTCCCCTCCCATAATTGCTCCCTCTCCTTATGTCTCAGTCCAGTCACCCATCCTGTCTCTTTCTTCTCACCTCAAAGCTCCACATCCATCTCTCCCTGTGTTTCCCCTCCATCTAACTATTTCTCTTTCCTCCCATGGTGCCAGCTCCTGCCCATGCAGGGCCTGATCCCCAGTCCCTCTTCCTTGTGGCTGCCACCTGCACACTCTTTACTTCATGGTCCCAGCTCGTCTTTCCCACTGTCTCCTAAACCAAGGAGCTCTTTCCTCACCTGGCTCACAACATTGCCTCCAAATCCCTTGTCGTAATTTCTCTCACACAAAAATTGTCCTCCAAACTGTCACTTCCAAACACTGTCTCTGAATCTCAATATTCTTTTCTTTCCTCTCCCTAGTCCTTTTTTCTACTCTACTGCTGGGTGCCAGCAAAATATAGCAAAGCACAGCTTGTGACCTCTGGTCTTATGCCCAGCCTCGTGCCTGTCTGGAAAAGTCCAATGTAGCCATTGCAGACCTTGCCTGATGTACCTACAGTCTGAAGAACAGTTAGAGCTGTGAGGAAGGAATAAGTTCAGAGAGAGTAGAATTGCTGAGAATGTTTTTCCTACTGATACTAAGGAAGTGTCTTTTAAGGATGTAGGCAGTGTGGTTTCTCTAAGATTTACAGTTGGTCCGAATTCATGCGGACTTTTACAGCAGAAAGTACAATCATAACAAAAAGGCCCCTCTGCTAAATTTTGTCATCCTCCCAGTAATATGGGAGTTGTAAAGTTCTTCAGAGAATTAGAATTTTTTGCTTTAAGTGGTAAGATATCACCTCCAAACATAATTCTTGGAAATAGTAGAACAATTTTGTTTGTTTCAAAACAAATAAAAGACAAAATTCCACCTGAGTTCAGTGCTTGTCATACAAAATTTCAGCCTGAACCGTTAAAGCTTCACTGGGTGATATGTGCACAAAGCAAGGTGTTACCACAGATATGGTATGCATTATCATTAACTGATAGGTCCTTCTAACCCCTGTTGGACTTTATTAGTACCTTGTATCATCTTCTAGTTTCCCCCTTTGCAAAACTGTTAGCATTAAAAATGCATTTTAGACTTGTCCCTCAAAAATCATGGCACAGAGTGGTACTGACTGCCTATTAGGCTATGTGTGTGAGATTTTTTTTTTATCCTATTTGGAATTTGGTAACCTTATAAGATCTCCCCACACCCTTTCTCTGCAGGAGTCACTTAATTGCTTTGTGAGCTTTGCTGCTAAACTGTGCATAATTTGGGGTTTTCATTGTTCTTACCCTGCTTTTGAAGCTGCTTTGTGATTTTTGAAAAGATGTTAATTTTCCTTTTGTTGTTTTCTGTTGGCCACTTAATCCTTTCCCATTCTAATTGTTATTCTTATTGGTCTTCTCAAACTTTTCTGTTGTTTGAAATGTCTGTCATCTAAAACTTGCCTTTGTTCTTCCAACAATGATTTTGGGAGCCTCCCTGCTGAGCTGCATTCCAAATGTGTGTGTGGCTGTGGATGGGGGGATTTTGGCCTTCCTTGCTGTTTGACGCCTCTCTTTCCTATATCTGGGCTATCAACAATACAAGCAGCTCTGAGAAAACACTCCAGTTCTGCTTCCTTTGACACTGACTGCCAGACACCACAGAATCACAAAAAGCAACCCCGAATGTCGCTTTCCAAATCCCACTGCAACTGTGTTAGACTCTATCTTGGTAGAGTCACATCTGCCTAATTTTGAATTTGTGAGCTGACTGGCCTTAGTCCAGATCATCCTGTTCAAGAAACAAAATTTCTTTAAACTCTCTTGAGCCTCCCAGCTACTGCTCAGCAGCTCTGCAAACATGTAAGAGCTATATACTTCTCTCAGCTATATAGTGGACGAAAACCAAATTCTGGCTTTTTTTTCCTTCAAATATAAGATTTCAATTCAGAATGGGATGAGATACCTGGTGATAACTCCACTGACCAGAGTGGGAATCTAGATGTTTTTCTTGGACCAAATATTTTCATTTCGTGTTGAAGAATTTCTCCTCAACAAGGTTTGCACCCTAATAACCATCTCCAAAGGGAATGTATGGATCATAGGTGTGTTGATTTAAGATCTTGAGGCTAGATTTTAAAACTATTTGGATAGTTAGGGTTAGAAATAGGCGTGTAACTGTAATATTGGCTAGCCAAGCCTGCAATAGAGATCCTTGTCTCTACATTCAGTGGGTACCACCTCCATGCCCCGGAGGAGTACCACAACCAAGGATCTATATTGGATGAAAATGGGACGTGGGAACCTTCCTTATTTGGCCTTTTATTCTATCTGTTCTCCAGATAGATGAGCATAAGTGCCAAATATTTAGGGATTTAGGGCTATGACTTCTGCAGGGAGACACCTTGTTGCAATCCTCTGTAAAGTGCCCAGTTTCTGAAGAGGAGTGGGATTTAAAGAACCTGACAGTACTTGTCACCTCATTATTGGCTGGTTTAGGCAGCTTCTTGCTCGTGTTAATATTCATATTTCTGTGAATATCAAAGCAACTCATCCCTGAGGGCCTCAGTGCTTATGTTAAGGTTATGGGTTCCAGTCACTGTCTCAGCATTGCAAAATGAAAGTCCCCTTTGTGGATCTAGCCCATTTTCCATGGAAACCCATGTGTCCTATTACATTTACACATCTTTTGTCCTGGACAGAAGTGTCTGAGTAGCTGAGCTGCTCTGAAAAATGTGTTCAAAAGGAGAGTTACCCTATTGCTGAACTGCTGGTGACCGGACACAGAGGAAATTTGACAGTCCAGTACTCTCTTTGGTGGCTGTGTTGTGTCCTAGCACAAGCTGGTTTGAAATATTTGTGCCTGCAGAGCTCGCTAACATTTTCCACTCGTTTTATCAAGGAGAGGACAACGATGAAAGAATCTGGTCTTTGCATCCCTAGAAAGGTATTGTTCTTGATCGATGCTAAATATTTCCTCTTTCCCTAACACAGTAAAGCTCAAAGGTTTTGGGCATCAACTTTTGAAACCAGCCAACCTGGAAGAAGTCTTGTTCCTGCTGGTGTCACTGTATCAACAGCTGGGCTTTCACCAATAGAGTCTATACAACTGGAAGTCACATTTCCTCACCATCCTGACTGCCCTAGCTGGCCCACCATGTCTGCAATGGAGACTAAGCCTCTAATCCCAGCACTCCAACCTCTCCATAGAATCACAGAATCGTTAAGGTTGGAAAGGACCTCTGGAGATCATCTAGTCCAACCCATGACTTCAAGCCAATAGCAGTCAAACAAAAATTCACCCCATCTTACCTGCCAGAGCAAGGTCAGCTTCTGCGCTGAAAATGTGGCAGTTTCCTAATGGATGCCCCAGGCCTGAGTCAGGCAACAGTCTGTATTCAGTTCCAGGCGAGGAGCTTGCCTCTTCCTCATATGAAACACTGCCATATTTTTAACTTGACAATGTCTCAAGCTCATGACAAATGGAGCTTTCAGGAAAAGTAGCCAATAATTGCTCAATGATGCTGGTTTGACTGCAGGTGATTTGCCCCAAACACGCTGCTGGGAATCTGTAAACTGCCATAGTTCAGTAGTCCATCTTTGTCAGATACAATCTTTACTTCAATAAGGTCATTAGCCTTACGATGCAGCAGTAACAGAAAGCCTTCCTTTTGACAATTAGGATCACAAGGGAGGGTTTGGGAAGATGATTGCTCCCTCCTGGGAAGAGATGAAAGACTATAAGGGTAAAGAGAAGAGATTTTTCATTGTAGATCTAAAGACTAAACTCAAGGGACTGCTTGTGCTGGAAGTCTGCCTTATGTTTTGTATCAATAAGTGAATTTCAAATGCCTGGCTCCTAGTCATGTGTTTTAGGTAATGGTTCCCTAGTTTAGCTCACTCTGATTTCTTGGAGGTGGATAAGTACATAATTAAATATGTGGAACAGTGTAAAGAAAAACATGATTCTATCAAAGCAAATTAATTGCTAGGTCTGGTTTTGAATGTTATAGAGTCAGTGCAAACAATGAATTTGCTACATCTTCTTCAAGTCTTTCCTTACCACCGTGTCTAGTTACATTGTAATCCTTGGCATTAGCTGAAAGCAAACATAAAAATAATAATTTTCTAGTGCAAATAAAAAACAGAGGGGGAGACTTGCTGCTCATGTATATTAAAGTTACTGTGTTGTCTGGTGTAAACCAGTAGGTGCAAAGTATATTTAAGCCCCCTTTAGGCTGCTACAGTTGTATAAGGGAGCCTTATTGGAAATGAAATCTGGGTCATTTATTTTCTGTCACATTTGTAAACAGAGGTTTTCTTACATTGGAAAGAAACCTATCTAATAGCACATAACACAAAATATCCTCCTAGATGCTAAGGAGTTCATGCGGAGATGGAAATTTAGCAGAAATCTGAGCGACTGCATCCGTGTTTTTGGTCTGTAGCTCCATTAAGACTACTCGAGTCTCTGGAGTGTATAACCTGGTACTTTTAAAGAATGCTAAGTGGAAAGGAAATGCTGCCACTCTGTAGTTCAGGTCAGGGAAAAGTATGTGCTAAAGACATATTTTTAAAAGAGAAAATCTGAAACTTAAAGCAAGGCTGTGATGGGTCTTTAATACTAAAAGGCTGATTTGAAGGAAGATGCCTTTCTCTGTGTCCCCCACATACTTACCTTTAAAGTTCTCAACCTCAGACTATCCTTTTAGGACTGATCTTCCAGGGACTGAAGAGAAGGCAGAACAGGAGAGAAAGAGGGTCTGGCAACCAGAGAGCGAATGCTTCTCTGTTCACGTGGTTGCTGGAATTATGTGTGTACTTATGTATGATTTTTTAAGCATGGGATATTTACACTGTGCTCATGCTGTTCTTTGGGTTTGATTTCCTTTTTTGGCTGTTTCAATTATTTTGAAAGAGAGAAAAATACTTGACTGCAACAACGTGAGCCCTATGACAGATCTTTTCAAGCACTCAATCCATCGCTGCTGTGAACAAGGAGCCGAGAGTTGTCCACCTTGGTTGCTGCTGCTGCTTGACAGTTCTTGGCATGTCTGCCTTTCCCAGAGGAGCAACAGCCCAACTATTTACACTGTGGTTGTGTCTGTAATAGCATATTTGAGGAAATCTCCCATCGCTAAACTTCTGCCAGAGACAGTAACAGTGGGAGAACTAGTGTTGGCAGGGCATTGGTGTTTTCAACCATCCAACTGGCTAATCCTCTGGGCATTTTGCGTGTTGCTCTAAATAAAAACAAGGGCACTTGTAATCCAATTCAGTCCTGGGCATGTCTTTGCACTTCTCAGCTCATTTGCTGGGTCCATATCCCTGATTCAGTGCACACTAGGACATAAGCCTTGTAGAGTCATCAAGGGCTCCACTCAGGGAGAGATCTGAACTACCAAATTTTGTGAGAGCAGAATCAGGCTTTAATACCGGATTATCAGCCATTTACAAGGACGGAATCTGATTTTATTGATTTTATTCCCCTTTGGCATAGCCTTGCTTTATGCTAAAAGCACATACAGTTGTTAACCCAATTTGCAGAGTTGTGATGTGTCCTGCAGCGTGGAAAAGATCAGTGCAGCTGTGGTGATTTTTTTCTGTTTGTAGTCAGAGACTGTTGTTTTTCTGCTCTTTGATATGCAGGCTGAGTGAAACACTAGGAGCATGGACCCATAAAAAAGATTCAGGCATGATGTTACCCCTACTGAAGATGCTAAAAATTGGCTTTTCTGATTGTCTGATGTTTCTGTCTTGGCCGTATTTTCTTAGTATCTTAAAGATTCAGAAATCAGCTTCCTCTGCAGTAATACCTGAAAGCATTGCACCAAAGCACCAAAATCTGTTTGGCTCACAGTCAGTGCTCTTCAACCCAGAATGCCTTCCTTGCAGGTACCTCCCAGGTTCCTTCCAGGTTCAGGTCAGAGCTGTTCGGGCAGATCCACAGGTGCAGAGAGTCACTTACCAGCCTGCTCCTCTAGAGCCCTCCATGCTAGTTGTGTCAACCCAAACCAACTCCAGCACCATTTCTCCTATGAGTCGATTGTCTTTTTGTTGCAGTCCAGCTACCCTTGAAGTCTAGATAGACCTGGGTTCTTCATCTCTTCTATTCTCCCTAGATACTAGCCAGACATCCACTCTTCTAGGGCTCCATGTGTTCTGTTCCTTGTTTCTTGCTCTCTTTACAGAAGCTGTCACATCTTGGACAGCCATTTTTTTCTGATCCCTCTGTTTCAATATAACGTCAATGGTGCAGAAAAGCCATGCAGAAGAAAAATAGAACTTGCCTAAGCACAGATTTTGTCAGGCAGACTACCTCCTTAAAGCATGATTTCTCGGGTCAGCATGCTATGTGTCAGATTTTCTTGCCAGTTTCTGTTTTATAAGATAAATTTGTAAAGATTTTTCTGCATTTGCAAGCCTTTCAGGATTCCTAACTCCCCCTGGAATATGTTTGAAGGAGTTTCTACCATTTGGTGCCAGGCTGCTGGTCTTGACAAATGGCTTTTCTCTGTGTTTTCTAGTCTTCAGGTTGCTCAATTCACCTATTGTTTTATTATGAGCAAAACTTTTCAGGCCAAAAGTCTCAGAAGCGGCTGACTGGTTACCCCTGCTGAGGCACCTTCAAGAGTCTTATTCTCAGTAGTCATTGAGCAACCTGAACTGTTTCACTCTCTTCGTCACTATATCTCTGCTATGCAGACCCCTATATTTCACTGGCCAGGGGTATCTAGGGTGGCTTGTTTCTTGACTGCCACGAGCCTCACACCATGTCCTTCAGGTGTGGCATGGATTGAAGTACTTCATACTGCACAGAAAAAGGCAGCTGAGCCTTTGGGTGGATGTAGGATTTGAATGTGACCTTCGCACTTTCTCTGAGCTATATGAAACTTCTCCCTAAATGGACTGTTGTGGATCCCTTTGTAAAAGCAGATCCCTCTGGAAGGGCAGACCCCTAGGCAGCCTGTGAAGAGTCTTACTACCTAGTTTAGTGCTGGGCATCCTTCTGCATTGCCTACCGCATTAAGAAGCAAACTGAAACATTAAGCAGCTAAAGTGCTGACTGCTGTGTGTCCAGGTGCCTTTGTAGGGACATGGCCTACAGAAGAACAGATTGATTCACAGGGTTTCTGGATGCTTTCTAGATCTATCCACCATCCTGACTATGTCCTCATTGTATGGGGATATCCTACTATTCAGTAGAAATAAATGACAATGCATCTGTCACAGAAGGAGACACAACACTCACCTTCTGCAATACTCTCAAGTCTGTGATGACTTTAGCAAATTGTGAAGACCAACTCCGAAATACTTTCTTCTCTTTTGAATTACTGAATAATCCAGATCCAGACTGGCTTTTCTGCGTGCAGTAGTCATAGTGCAAGTGAAATACAACAGAACACAGAATGATTGGGCTAACATATGTTTAAAAAATACCTTTAACCAAGTAGTAATTCAGCGTTTATTACTCCAGAACTAAAGTTAGAATTGTTGGAACTTTGCCTCCTTATGTGCACATGATGTTCCTACTAGCTACAGAAACTTCTCTAGTCAGACTGAAAACATATTTCCTGGTCTCCCTTCTTCACTATAAAATTATTTTTTCACTGATTTGCAATTCTGATTGCAAAACAACTCACCTACCTTCTTCTGCCCTCAAAATGTTAGTCCCATTATTCTACTTAAGAGACTAAATGTACATATTTTACAGGAGGCTCCTCATCCATTCAGCAGATTAAACTATCTTGAAGAAGTGTGTCACTAAGTGACAGTGTAAATCTATGTTCGTTCTTTTACCAGGTCTTGATTCAGCCCCTTAAGAGTGTGACCAGCCACCAGATGAGGCATAACAGTAACCCAAACCAGCGTTTCAAACATGTGGATTGGTAATTTTCAAGTACAGCAAATGCAGCGGTGTTCGTGCCAGGACTTTTTACATTTTGATTACTCATTTAACTGCAGCATCCTGCAGCATGCAATGGACATCAGCTGAATGACCTGTATATAGTTTTCCTGTGCTTAAGTGCATTAACAAATCAAAATATCTATTTCTTGTTCTTCGGTATAGCCCAGATATTTATATTGTACTATTGCCTGCAGTATAAACTTTTTTAGAATGTCTTTTCAGCGGAATTTTTAACACAAAAGGTTTTTTTTTATTTTTTTTTTTTAATGAAGACTGTTATGTTAGCCAAAATGGAAATCTCCTTTGCAAAAATATCTGGGTTTAGGTATATTTTTTTTATGTTTGCCATTAGGGAAACTGAGAACTAAAAATCTATGAGTGGCAGCAACTCAAACAAACGGGCTAGCTGTCATCTGACTAGCTGAATTCTGTTTTTCCTTTTATTGTTGTTGTTGTTATTATTGCTTATCGTGGAAAACTGGAGACTATTTTGTGAAAGAGTTTCAGTTTTGTGGTGGAAGTTTAAAATTTCTATGGAAAAGTGTAAATTAATTAAAGTATTTGTAAATATTGTAAATAACTTAGCAAGTGTATCTTTTTTTTGACAGAAAAATACTCTACCTATACTGTGCCCATTTTTGAGCTCTCCGGTACAAGAGAGACATGGATCTGCTGGAGCAAGTTCAGCAGAGGACTAATAAGATGGTGAAGGGTCTGGAGCATCTCTTATATAAGGAAAGCCTAAGAGAGTTGGGACTGTTCAGCCTAGAGAAGACTGAGGCGAGGGCAGATGAAGGAAGGATGTAAAGAGTGGTAGGTATCGCCCAGTAGTGGGATGAGAAACAGTGGCCACAAACTGAAACACAAGTTCTGTCTGAACATGAGGAAGAACTTCCGTGAGGGTTACTGAGCACAGGAACAGGTTGCCTAGAGATGTTGTAGGGTCTCTGTCCTTGGAGATATTCAAAAACTGTCTGGACAGAATCTTTGGAAACATGCTCTGAGTGACCATGCTTGAGCAGATCATCTCCAGAGGCGCCTTCCAGCCTCAGCCTTTCTGTGATTCTGTGACTTGAACCTTGTATGTTCTGGAATCAATCACTTTATTGAAACATATTAGTTCATATTTGCACTTCTTCTAGGTCACTAATTCAGAAGGCTGGTTCCTAGGCTGTTGGTATAATGAAGAGAGAAAACCTGCTCCACAGCATGATTCTGGGCACGTAAATTAGGCTCTTGCTTTGAATTTCCTCTTGGAGAAACCTCTCTCTGTCCCTTGACCATATGGTATGCCCAGGGATATCAGCTTCCAAGCTTAATATATCTTTTGTTGATATCGCACTCTGACCAAAAATAAAGAACCTAATTAAGATATTTTCTGGGAGCATTGTGTTGTGTAAGATTAGCTGCATGCATTTGTTAACATAAGTGGGTTGTTCCGTGTGTGCAACTGTGTGTTTTTCTGTGTGTGAGAGAAAGAAGGGAAGGTTGTGTGAATCATTAACTAAACTTTCCAAAATTATTCTTCCCAGAAATGTGTCTGCTGGTTGGTTCTCCCTACCCATCGTCTTGAATTCTCTCTCCATCATTTTAGGCATTTTTGTTTCTTGTGAGGCACCCTCCTTTCAAAGCATCATCATTTCTCACTTAGGTGACTTTCCCTCGTTTTAGAGCCCCATGCTTCTCTCAACATAGTCAGAATCTCTCCTTCATGCTTTCATATTGTCTTTCTCCACCTCCCTTCCCTTCAAACCTGCTTTCTCTAGTTCCCTGCTTCCTTGTTGCAGGTGCAGGGCCGCAGAAGGACCTAAAAGGTTTTCTAGCCCCTGACTCAACCACTTGCCTGGTAAGAGTTGAGAATTACACAAGAAAATGACAAGTGAAGTGTCCCTGTGGGGTCAAAAAGTTGGGGAAGAGGCTGAGCATGGCTTCAGCATAAGGTCCCACTGCAGACAGTCCTCTTGCACCCTTTCACAACCCCTGCCTTGGCAGGGTTTGGAAGAGGAGTATATGTTCCTTTCTTAGGTACTTTCTTGTTTTTAAAGCCCCACCAGACACATGCACAGTTAGACCCAGACCAGATCTTTGCTCTGAGAGGCGGATGTGAGCTGGCATACAGTAGCAAAACACCACCTTGTATCCTAATGTCCCTGAATCCACTGAGTCAGGCAGCTTTTCTAAAGAGAGAATTATATTAATTTGACATAATTTGTTCTTGACAAGCCTAGCTTAGCTGTTTCTTACTATCTTCTAAGTACTTGCAAAATGGTAATTTGACACAGTTTCTGTGTTTCAGAGATCCCTATTTTGCCGATGGGTCTGCAATTTCCCTATCTTTTTGATATCCCCTTGCGCTGCTCCTATCCTCTACGTGCTCTTGAAGGTGAGTGCTAAAGGCTTTCAGATTACTGCGGCTAATTCCTTATGCATGCAAGGGTGGATTTCCTTAGGTCCTGATTACTTGGACACCTTTACTGGACACCTTTATCAAACTGTTTTTAACACTGTTGTCTACCTTGCTATACACTGCTACCTTGTTAATACTAAGTCGTAGTTAACTTTTTTTTTTTTTTGTGAATACCGAAAATAGCGTGTTATCATGTACTTACTACTCTGTGGGCTATTCTTCTTGCTGCTTAGAAGAGCACCTCTTTTACTCTAATTTACTTCTTATTGCCTTTATGTCTTTTGTTACTTGACATTCATTTATTCCTTTGTGCTTTATGCTGTTCCAGTTCACTCATCCTTAGTTATGTGCTTTTGCTTCTATTATTTGCAGAAGCCCTTTTTGATATTCTGGTCACTGAGGAACTCAGCACCGCATGCTCAGAGGTTGTATCAAGGCCTTTCTTTCCACTCTTGGTGGTTTGCCAGTGCACATTCGCTATACTGTCCTTTTCTCACTCACAGGTATCCCCAGTTATCTTCCCGGAAGACTCTAACAGCCATTTGTTTAGCTAGTGAAGTCTGTGCTCCTGAGCTCTATTATCCCTGTTCTGCTGCTCTCATTTCTTTTTCCTCGAATGCTAAACTCTGTCATGTCACTCAAAATTTATCTTGCATTTTTTCACTTGCCGATCAGTTGGAATCAGACGAAAAGTACAGTCAAGCCTTAGCAACTTTCTCCACGCAAAATAAAAAGCTACACTTTGCAGCGTGCAGGCACTTGTCCCACTGAGTTGTTTGTACAGGAGATACCCATCTACCCGCAGGGCCTTCTGATATTTGCTAAGAAAAAACTTATCCATCTTCTTGTCATTATTTAGGTGGTCTTTAGTAGCTTTCTAACATGGATTGTTGACTTTTTTTTTTTTAAATTTTAACTGGATGTTCAACATCCTTCCTTCTGACTCACAGGTCTCTCTGATGCATGATAGATTAACTTCTTATTCTTTGCCTTTTCTTCCTGTTGTAATAACTTCGTCCATACTTTGAAGTACAAAGTCCATAACTTTGTCCTACCAGTGAGGTGTGACTGAAACTGGGTGAATGGTAGGTAGACATGGCCTTGAAGAGATGATCACTTCATTGCATAGTCTAAATCTTGCCCTGTATCATACCCCTGATCTGTGACCTCCATGGACCTATACATGGACAAATTGATGTCCAAAGCTTTTACCTTATCTATCTATCTACCTACCTATTTGTTTATTTTTGTTACCACTAATAATATCCAGAACAAGAATAACAGTGGGCTATCCCACCAAATTTTTTGCAAGAAAGGTCATTTAATATCAGTCCTGTACTGCTACTACATTTCGTAAACAGATTCCTCATTTGGGGGTTCTTTTGCTTCTGGTTAAATATGTTCTTCAGACAAGTGAAATCTGATTCCTCACTGAAATGCTTTACCTCCATTGTGATTTTGCCAGTTTGTTATTACAGAGTTGCAAACGATTGCTAGGCTCTGGCATTCCTTTGGTTAGGGAGGGTGGGAGAAAATCACTGAAGTATTTAATTTCAGGATGATATACCTGCAAATGAATGCCATAGACCTTACAAATGGAAAGGGGGGCTGAGCCTGCTCAATCCTCAATGCAAGCTACATCAGGCCTAGGCTTATAGATTGGGTCTAAGTAATCTCTCTACCTTCTAATTAAGAAATTAAGTGATTCTCACTTTGTTTTCTCTATTAAACAGTTATAGAAAGAGCAAAAATATGCCTAGAGACTATGGCTGCATAGGCATTTTGTCATATACCTCTCTGTAGGATGATTTTTAACCTCTTTTCCATTCACACACAGCTCATAAGCAATGTTGGGATTTAATATACTTTCATTGTGCCAGTTCAGGGTATATTTATGGTGTGTGTGTGTGCATGTATCAAAGAGACTTTCACTCCCTTTTTATCCTCTTTATTTCTTCCCAGTCATCCAGACTCTTGGAGAAAGGGTGAGAGGATGTACCACCATCCTTCTCTTTATTAGGGCTATATTTAGTTCTGCTTTTCACAATCACATGAGAAAATTTTCAGGCAGACTCATCTTGAAATTACACTTTTTCATTTTTCTACATATATGGATTTTCTGTTATCTATATGTACTGTGTGATGCTGGCAAAAGAATTAAGCAAATTCATAGCTCTCTCTCTTGAGCTTTCTTTTTTTAAAGTTTTTGTTTTTGTTATTTTTGTTTTGTTGGTAAGCTAACTTGCTGGTTTTGTTTCACGTGATTCTTTTTACTGACTACAGCACTAGATCAAATAAGCTGTGTGCTGCTGGCCTTCCTTCTTATTCAGATCAGGCCTAAGGAAGATGAAAATGAGGGAGGGTTTTGCTGATAGTGGACTTTTACAGGTGGGAAGACAATTTGGGGAACCGAGGCTGAGGTATGCCTAGAGTGGCAGCAAACTGTAAACCTTCCACAGCTTTTCCATTCTCAGAGATGGCTGCATCTGGGAAAAGGAGGGAAATGTGGACAAAGGATTGCACTGCCTATTTCAGCACACAGATATACTGTTTCTACTTGAAGGCAGATTTTGGTGGCTATAAACGTAAAAAAGGACTATTATGGCTATAGATGACCCCTATTCCATGTCAGAAGTAGGAGGAGGCAAAAATTTGGATTAGTAAGGCAAGCACTTGCAAGTCATGAGCTCAGAGTGAAGGTGAAAGTTGAGACAGTTCTGTGTCCTACTAGGGACTAACGTCGTACTTCTTGTCCCCTGCTCCACCCCGAGTCGTACCTAATGGGTTCTGAATGGAAATTTCATGTCACAACATTTAACCATGGAGGCATTACACAATTGTGCCTCCTGGGTGCAAGCCCGGCAGCTGCTCTGGCAGGCTTCAGGCATCGTGGTGATTCTTATCAGTTTCTGCATCATGCGAGCGTCTAGAGAGCCCCGCGTGCCAGGCATTGTACAGGCACCTTGGAGGAAATCGTTCCGGGCCAAAGGAGCCTATGGTCCAAACAGCCAAGGCTGACAAAGGGTTGCCCAGGCATGGAGGTGTGGGGAGATGGCATTTTTTTCCCAGCTCTGCAGAGTGATTTCATAGGAACGGTGGGGAGAAAGGGCCATTCCCCGTGTTTCAGCCTAACGTCCTGGGCAAAGGGCCTGGTACCTCTGCTGAAGTGTGGGAGCATTCGAGCATTGCCAGCCTTTACAGTCCTAAGGCCAGCATGAAACCCTGCACAGAGGAGAATTTTTTCTTACCCCCCATTCCCTTGCCTGCTCACTGACAAGCAAGCATAATGATGTAGCCTGTGTAATACCTGAGGGACTCAACTTCTGAGAAGATGAGAGGAGTAATGATTTGCAATACTGCAAGTGCTTTGCCTCCCTTGGCAGCATAGCCCTAATGCAGTGTCCTGTGGCTGTCCTGCATACTCAGATTGACATCATAAACCATGGGAATGTTTCTATAGCCAACAACCATTTTATTGTATGCTAAAAAATTTATTTTCGTACAGAGTTTGTAGATACCCAGAAGGTTACTGTCTTTGTAGTAAAGCATATCTCATGAACTATTCTGCTTTGGGCTACATACCATCAAAGTTAAATTTTTATTTTACTTCTCTCCCAGAAATCTATGAGAGATCTATGCATGAAGTAGACTCCCTCAAAACAGGGTTGCCTCCAGGCCCATATGTGTTCATTATAAATGCTGGAGCATTAAAGAACAATATAAATATCATTTGATTGCAAAATGTATTTATTTTTCCTGGCCTATTTTTAAAATGGGACAAAGTATTGGTCAAGTCCAAACGTTCTAAGAACCACTTGTTTCAAAGCACATAACCCTCCAGCCTGCTCACTCTTAATCCAGTTTAGATCACTCTGTATCCAATCTGGAGCAAAGATACTGGCTTTAGAAATTCTCCTTTGGCTTCACTGGACTTTGTTCTGGGATATAAAGCTCAAATCTTGAAGATGTCAGTATGAATGGCAAAAAAGGCAGCACTGTGACAGCAGTAAAAGGAGCACCTTAATGAAGAATAGTTCTTTAGTTTCTGAATTTGTGGGTAGAGTTAGGGTTTGTTCCATGTTGTAAGAATTACCTCTTTGCAGTGTGTTATGTGTTTGTTGGCTGAATAGAGGCTGAATGGGATGTGAAGCTGCTTGTCTAACGGATGTTTCTGGAGAAAGAAGGGAGTATTGTTGGGATTGGCTTGAGCAATGCTAACCAACTCTGCCATCCCTAAATGCAGTTTTGATTTGTGTCTGGGTGGTAGCTTGACAATGCTGAACTCAGGGTGGGCCTACGGCTTGTGTGCAGGCATAACGCAATGAGTTCTTGGGGTTCTTTGGAGATATATGAGATACTTAAACCAGATTGTTGGAAAGCAAAATTACATAAAAGTATCACAGAACCATCTGGAAGGACAGCGCTAGATGAAGAAAGAGCCACATCCCTAATGACAATGGGTTTTACTGCCACCCAACTCATAACTTAAAATTTCATGATATGAACCATGCGTATTTTCCAGGCTAAATTTATTTGTAATTCTTGTGGGGTTTTGCCTCACTAGGCATCTGCAGCAGCTGTGTGCCTGATTGCTGGCCACCTGCTGCGTGTACTGCCACCACATTTTGTGTCTCTCCTGCCAAGGCAACGACAGACCCTCCCTGCTGCTTCTCCTCAGGGTCTCCTGAAGGATCAGGCAATGGTCACAGCAGGCTGAGACAGTGGCGATTTTGCCATTGCCTTCAGAAGGTGCGGATTTGAGCCTCTAAATTGCAGTTCTTTATATATAGTACCCAGTGCTATTTTGTCTGGTAAACATTTGGAGTAAGTGTGGTTCCCTGTGGCTCCTCCCACTTTGTCGCAGGACTAGGCTCTTTGTGTGTGTGTGAATATCTCCCAGATGCTGCGAGTTGGACAAATTTAGAACTCAAGATGGGATGTGGCATTGTAGCACGTAGGCAGGATTTTCCTAGAGGGAATGGAGAAGCATGTACTATACTTGAAAGAGTAGGTTGCTATGCAATCCCCCCCCGCTTGCCTTTCTGCTATGAGAAATATTTCTCTTTGCATGACCTCCAGAGTGGTCATGACAGGCAGGCAGGAGTACACAGCATCTAAATTTGGCAGAGTCCTTAAAAATGTATCCCATTTTGTTTGATAGATGTCCACGGAGATGGGAAAGAACTTTCCCCTTCCCCTTTAGGTTGGCTGGGGACTCCAGCAAGCCTCCTCCAAGGGAATCCTGATGTTATTCTTGAGTGCTAAATCCATGTGGATTTATTTCTATTCTCTATTGAATATCTGAGCAGTATTTCCAGAGGCTCAACCAATGCATTCATACTTTCATCCTTCACTACTGTAAGTTTAATTTGTGTATCCTTGAGATCTAATTTGGAGATCCTATTGTAATAACCTACAAAGTCATTGCTTTGAAGTTGCACCTGGCATTTCTGAGTCAACAAAGTAATGAGGGCTCAATTTGGGAAAGAGCTGGAATGTGCTTCTCATTAACTTAATACAAACATTTTTGTATGGCGTGAGGGGGGACAGGGAGCAGACAGTGGAGGGAAATGGATCTGATTTCTTGCTGGATGCATGGGTTTTACTTTTCTGATGCAGCTGTGTAATCTGAAAGCACACCTGGCTGCTTCATTTCCACCCTCTTGGGTTTGCAGGCTCTGTCCTGTAATTCCTGCAAGAATTTTTAGCCTTTTTCAGCTCTTCTCCGACTGTATGCACTTGTATCACTGGGGCTAGAACACCCCAGCAGTAAATGGAACACTTCAGTGAAGCCAGAAGTTGTGTCTATTTAATAAAATAAAATCTATGGAGGTTTGGGCTCAGGTACTGCAACTTGTTTGTTTAATTAGCATAATTCCTAAGGAGATGGTGGCAGGGGGCACCAAGCACCTCCTAAATATTTTCTGCACATGTCACCAAGTCCCTAAGGACTAGGACTGTTTCTGGCAGGCAGTTTGAGCAAAGCCACCCTGGTTCGCAGGCTAAGAGGTTTGAAGTATGGATGCTGCCAGTCTATGTCAGTTGATCTCAGTGAAGTGCAAGATCCTTGCCACTGTGAACTTTACTAGCATGGATATAGCTAGATGCAATCGCCATCTCAATAGGTGAGATTGTGATACTGAAACTATCAGGTCTCTAATGGTTTTCAGGCTCTTTCATGGTTAGGTCTTTCATCACAGGGCTACACCTCACTCCCTTCGTCTGGCCTGCTCATCAGACAATGACTATGAGTGATGGTTACTTCTAAATAAGACCCTTTTTCTTTCCTGGTGATCAGAGAGTGCAAACCCTGTAAATATATGATTTGCCTATTCCAGAGCCAGAAAAACATCTATCTCCAACACTGCATATACAGCTTTCTGCAGGCGAGCTGGTTACTGGCAGGGTTGCAGTGGTGCTGTCTGACCTTGGGTCCTGCTGTGTCTCTTACTAGAATCAGCAGTGACTTTGTCAGTTCAGGACTGGGCCGCCAACTCTCTAGCGTTTCTGGGATCCTTCAAGATGAAAGGCACTCCACGTGGGTAAGTTATCATTATTTGTTATTATTCTCTCACTGATCCACTTTGGAAGACAGATGTGCATTCTTTCCCCCCCTGAGAACTGATGAAACATGAAAATCACTTCTTAGATAAAAAACCCCACAAAGTCAACACAATACATTGTGAGTTATTTGGTTTCTAATCGCTGAAAATGAGCCAGGTCAAACAGACATAGCTCCTCTGATAAATTGTTTTTCTTAGAGATTTCATTCTTGCATGGAAAAGTACTGAGCTGGCTCTCTGATCTCCTCTTACACTGTCATCAGCATACAGCAGCGGGCCAGTGGAAAATTGGAGAAAACCAGCTGCATGTAGAGTGTTAAGGGCATTATTTTTAGATGCTTCATTTCTTTCTGAATACACACACTTCCCTGTGGAAAACAAGGTTGTCTGTCCTAGTGACTTATTGGCAGCTGCTGCATTATGCACGGTGAAGCTGCTCCGTAGAAATGGGATGCTAAACAAAGTAAACGGGAGGAAAACAGATCTATAAATTGGTGTAGCACACAACATGAGAGCAGGGGGAGATTTGAGAAGAGAATTCATAGAAGCCTTTAGAAAGCGTGCAACTCCTCCGTTCAGTGGAGAAGTGAGTTTGCAGGGTATAAGTCCAGTTGAATCTCCCTCTTTCAAATGCGAAATTTGCTTTTTTTTGGTGATATTTAACAAGAATCAAAGCTGAATGCCAGCCTTCCTCACAAATACTGATCTGCTCTCACAACAAGGCAGCTAAAGAAGGAATTCCCTGTCCCAGTTTGCTGAGGGTTATAATAATACTGAGAAGCTCGATGGCTCTGAACAGGAATGGGGGCTATAGTCTGAAATGTGCTCATGCTGACTGCAGCACTGCCTCCTGCTACCTTCTATCTGCTAGGTATGTTAGATGCATTTAGATATGCAGCCCATCAGCCTGCTGAAAGGCTCCATCTCTCACTTCCTTCTGGCCATGGGAAGTCCCACCTCAGTGGCAGAAAGTGAGAGGAGCACAGCCAAACTTGCCTCTCTACGTGTAGATCATTATCTATGTGCCAAAAGCAGCAGCTCATATGAAGAAAGGACAAATGTGAAATCTGTGGGAGGAGGACAACAGAGAGAATCTCTCCCACTCATTCTAAATTTCCATCTTAACAACTCACACTGGTCCTTCCAGTTACAAAATTTTCCTCTTTCCTATTTCTTAAGGAAAATGGGAAGAAGCGGGGAAAGAGTAGAGGGAACGTTACAGATACGTGGCTATGGTGGCTGCAGGTCTGGGGTTATGGGACATAACGTACATTCTGGATGGGAGAGAAAAAGCCTCTACTTGGATTTTCACTTGTGTCAATGTTTCACATTTTGGATGCATCTTGTTACAGCTAAGATAGGCTGCCACAGGCACACTGTTAATTATAGGGCCTGGGAATTTTTTGCTATTTGACGTGGTGTTCTCCCCACCCCAAAAACTGACACTGTCTCAGAGAAAAATGCTACATTTTTTGCCTGACTTAGGGGAAAAAAAGAAAAAAAAAGGCTAACTTCTCTGTTTTTCCTTGCTGCTAGTTTTTGGGACACTTCAACTTCTTCTGCATTGTTGGTTTTGGAAGCACATTTTACCTCTGAGAGTGCATCTCTGTGAGCATCCTAACAGCCAGTGAGGGTGAAAACGGGGAGTGCTCTAAACTCTCTTGCTGCCCTTGGAGGCTATTTTGATGCCAGGCAAACTGAAGAAGAACCCAAATGGTGCCAAAACAGGATGAGGCTTGTTACTGAAGATGTAACTATCCTCTGTTTTGACACCTTGTCTGTGTGTGCGTGTGTAGTATGGGTAGGTCTCATACCATTTCCCAAAGTGTAGGTCTAACCACATTTTACTTTCTTTTTTATTTTGGCAGCCTTGAACCATTTTAGTGGGTATTTCCTGGGTCAAGAATCCAATTTAGGTTGAAATTTTGGGGAAATACAGGCCTAGTTTGATCAGTTAAATCATTTTCATCATTGCTATTTTGTTCATGCTACATTACAACAGTCTTACAGAGATTTTGGTGCTTCAATGCTTGTGGTTTCGCAATGGGATGCCATAGTGTCAGGGGCATGCCTTTTGCTCTTTTTTTTTTCCAAGATAAATTGCTTGTATTTGGCCTGCTTAGCAGCTCTTGAAATTTGACAGTCACAAGTAGTCAGTAGCGCTTTAGAAAACTTGGCATGGAGGCATACTTCAGACAAGGGCTTCCGAAGCTGAGGAAGAGTTTATAGGTTATAGTTAGAGAATGCTGTACAGGTTATAGCTAGAGAATGCTGTGGTGCTCAGCACATGGATTGAGAGAAGCAAGGCTCTTTTGTGCGCTTGTGCCAGAAAGCATGATGGAGGGAGTTGTCTGGTATACTACAAAATGAATATAAGGTAGGCTTGGGGACATGGGGGTGACTGAGCATGGAAGGAGACAAGAGACTGGATCAGTGGAGAAGCAGAGTTAGGTCTTCACAAAGTACCTACAGGCTACAATTGACTATGGAGGGCAGCCTTAGCATGGGAGATGGCCAAGATTAAAGACAAGGAGGCAACCTGAATTCATCTCATATGCTATATAGGATGGCTTGTACTGCCTATATTTACACAAGTGGTTTGTGGGTACTCACCTCCTCCAAGGCTTAGCCTCCTGAATGAGCAGAAGTCATGCACAGATTGAGACTGGTGTTGCCTGGAACCTTAGTTGGAGAGCTGGCACACTGTGTTGGAGAGGAGGTGATGCAGAGGACAGGAGGCAAAGAAAAAATAGTCCAGGTCTAGTCAGATGAACCCTGCCTTTTCAACAGAGTCCCTCCCTGCTTCTTTGGGCAAGTGGCCAAGATTTACCAAGTGATGTAGTTTTTGGATGGAGAGAAATAGCACTGGAGGAGCTTTATTCTACCAAGGGTCAAAGCCACTGCTCTTGGTGACAGAAGCCAGCAGCTCCCTCTTCTTGTTCCTCACCGTGTTGCTGTGCAGGCGGCCAATGACATAGCAACTCTGATTGCTGTGTGTGTAATGCGATTATATTGCTAGTGTCCTGTTTTCTTCTTGTATAGATAGCCTTTCACACCTGTTAACTTTCCAGTTTGAACAAGGGTCTGTAGAAGTACCTGGAAACATTGCCTCAATTTTCCTCCCTCGGTGACTAAATAGTGGCTTGGAAGTTATTCCTAAAATGGTCAAAAGCTTTCTTCCTCTGCAGTGCTGACCAAATAGATCCTCTGTGGTCACCATCTTGAGCTTAGAGTTGGCAAAGCATCCCCACATAACAATTGATGTCTAAAACAGTAAAAAGAAATCTTATTTATTTAGATGCTGTATCCATGTCTGTTATCATAGAAAGACAGCAGTATTTCAATGGACTGAGAAGTTTCTGGAGGTCTCCGCCAGAGAAAGGGGCTTAAAACTGTCAATGTAGGGGAAATTAGCTCACTTACTGAAGTTGAAGGATGGAGGAGATGATTGATTTTATTTTTGGTCTTATAGTGGTCAACGACATTAAGACAATGCTTTTGCTGTTATATCTCCATGATAAATACCTCAAACTACTTTTGCCGATAGAATACCTGGAAGCCACTCTGTTGCTGAGGTGTTGGAGAGTTTTCTTTTCATTATTTATGGCTTTGTAAGTAAAACGTGGGCAGCAGAGAAGCTGAGAAATATCAGGGAGGCCTGCACGCCTCAAGGTTATTCTGATTTGTTTAGTCCCATGTTTTATATACACTGGGGACAGATTGTATTTCCCTTCTCTTTTCAGTTATTTTCTCTTCCTTCATGAAATCTCAGGAGCCTCTACCATTTTTGTCCTAAGGGCAACCTCCTGCCAAGAGTCTGTTTATTGTGCCTGTGTCATTATTTACAGGCCTAGTGTCTGCTTAACATGTCTAAGGCCCAGTTCAGACATGAAACTAATGTAAATTTACACCCCTATCTCATTTAATCCCTTTCTGCCAGACTCACACACTTGACTGCACAACCTCAGAACAGATTTCTCTCTATTTGATTACAGTGTCACAATTTCCAAATTCAGAGCTGTGGCTTATCCAGCACCTCCCGATTGCAGATCTGGAGAGCTCACCGGGTAGGTAGATCTTAAACTACTTGATTTTATGATTTGGAAACACTTCTGGTTTACAATTCTGGGTTTGTGCAGCAGCATGTTGAATAGAAGCTCTCATGTGAACTCTTTGCTAAGCAATGGAGGCAACAATGTGATTTAGCACGCTTTGAGGAGGGAGAGAGGGCACTGAACATGTGCTAAAGCAATGGACTGTGTCTTCATGGGGGATAATATAATTTGGGAGCTGCATCTAAATACTTTTCTTACTGTGCTGCTCTAACATTGGCAGCTTTGCCCGTACAATCCAGACAGTGCTGCCATCACGGTATTTATGTCTAATTTTCCAAGGTGAACTGCAAAGAACAGGCAATAATAATGTCTTTTTATTGTGAATTGCTTCTGCAGAGCCTCACTCTTGGGAACTTGCCTCAGCACAGTCTATAGACTATCTCTGGCACATCACTGAGGATTGATTCATGCATATTTATAAAGTACTTACTTAAAGATCTTTCAAGCAAAGGCACAAGACATGCATTGCGATATTTTTAAAATCTGGTGAATACACTGATCGTAAAACTGCACACTGCTAAGTGTGGCCCAAAAGAGTGCATGTACTCAAAGCACAGAGCTTGTAATGTGCATTGTTCAGAAGCTCTGAAAACTAGTTATGTAGTGCAAAGCACTGGTCACATACACCTCCACCTGCAGGTACATCAGCAGAATGCTGCAGGGGTCACTCACCTTTGCTATTTGAGAACTGTGATCTGAAAGGAAGTCTCTGTCTATTTCTCTTCCTTCCTTCCTTTCTGTTATTTGGAAATGCTGTCTAAATCTGTGGAAAAGTGTAATGAATGTAGTGATGAATGGCTTCCTCTGGATACAAGTGGTGACTATTTCTGGAGCAAAGGCACCATTCATACAGTCAGATGTGTAGGAGAAGATGAGCGCTTGGTTTCCATAATCACTGGCTGGTGGGAGCCCTTCTCCAAGGTCTGTCTGTACCTCGTTAAGAGCCGACTTGAACCAAGTGTCCCACCTCTCTAGGTGATAACCCTGGACATCTTGCCTGCTCTATACTTAGTGTAGAAATACCAACTTCTGTGGTCCTACCTTGAAGATGAGGTCTCCAACCCACTTATGTTCTACTGAGTACTTGCTTCTGAATGTGTGAATACATTATGCAAAGCTGAGCAGCTTCAGAAACATATAAACTGTTGACCAACAGAAGCTTGAGCTGACCAGTGACAAGGCTCCTTTTATGGACTGTGACTGCACTTTCCACCCTACATGGGCTCTTACATACACATGACCTCTGGTGAGCTACTGAAAGATTAGTCTGGAGACAGGATCACAGACAGATCAACTCCTGAAGTCTTGTCTCAGCTTGGCTGTTAGAGCTTACAGAAGAGGTTGGCAGATTGAGACTATGTAGATAAAAGAGAAAATACAGGCTGCCTAACTTAGATCATTCTAGCAAATTCTTAGTGTTGATTTTTTAGGAAGGCAGCAGGCCAGATTTTAGGCCTATAGTTGAAGAATTGTGCTGTAACTTTGCTCTCATTGAAGCTAAACATCTAAACTGGTTTCTATGGGAGCTGTTGTAGTCAAAGAAGTGCCTATTACTACCACCTGACATAATGTTTTCAAAATTCCTTAGCAGTGAGCAGCATCTGATAGAAACCAAACTGCTGATTTTTACTATGAGCTCATTAACCTTCGTGGGGAAAACTTTTTGGACAAAAGTATAATGACTTAGGAAAAAAAATATGTATATGTATCTATCTAAACTTAACAAAGAAAAAAAGTTCTATGGCTGTTACAATTGTTCATCACCTGTCAGATTTACCCTATGCTTACAACAACAGTGTTACATAGACTTTCAAATATTAGTCATGGTAGGAGACAAAATTAAGTGTCAGTTGCCTACAGCATGTATTGATGGTATGTTGCTCAAATTAACTTTTTTAAGCCCCACAGGTCTCTAGGCTCTTTCCTTGCCTCATACCTATCCCAGCTTTGTGGCTGCAGCACACCCTTGCAACACCCACACTTAGCCCTGGGTCTTGGCAATGGATTGGAGAGCTAAAGTCTGAGCTAATCTCTAGCATTTTGCTGGTGGCAACATTTTTGGGGGTTGTTTAATCTCTTAATCCAGTCTTGGTGCTCTCTGTTGTGTTTTTGTTGTTGTTGTTGATTTCTTTATTCTGTTTTAGGAGATGATTTTGCCAAGTGTTTATGTTATGGAGGATGAGGTTTCATTTTGAATTCAATTAGGAGTGTACAACTACTTCAGCACTGTCCTCAGCTTCAAACTCTTGTTTGACCAGCAGAAAGCTCTGCTTGCTCTAAGCCAACGGGCTGACGCAGGACTTCTGTCAGTGAAGGGCTGACAAGGCACAGCATAAGATGAAGAGGGAAAAATCGACTTAGGGCAAAGCTGGGGAAGAAGGAGAAGATTTTGAGCAGAGTCGGGGAAACAAGCATGGCTGCTCACTCATTGTTTGGGTGGCCTTGTCACTGGGAGCTGCTGCTTGGCTGGGGTGACAAACTGAAAACTTCCTAGGTCTTTCTTTTGTCTCAAGGGGGGGTAGAAAGCCCTTCTCATTTTCAAGGTTTTCCAAAGGGAGGGAAGGAGGGCTGGTAGCTGAGTCCAGACCCAGGCTGACATCTTGGAGGAGCTGAGGGAGATGGAGTTATTTAGCCTGGAGGAGATCCAGGGGAGACCTTGTTGCTCTCTGCAGCTACCTGAAAGGAGAGTGTAGTGAGGTGGGCGTCGATCTCTTCTCCAGAATAGCTACAGACAGAACAAGGGGAAATGGCCTCAGGTTGTGCTGTGGGGGGGTGAGACGGGGGCGGGGTTCAGATTAGACATTAGAAAGAGTTTCTACATGGAAAGAGTAGTCAAGCGTTAGAATGGTCTGCCCAGGGAAGTGGTGGGGTCACTGTCTGTGGCGGTGTTCAAGAAACGTGTAGATGAGGTGCTCAGGGAGGTCATTTAGCAGGTAGGATGTTGAAGAGTTTATGGTTGGGCTCAGTGATCTTGAAGGTCTTTTCCAACCATAATGAGTCCATGATTTTGTGATTTGTGCTGGTGCAGCAGCACTGATCCAGTCACTGTTGGCATGGGGATAGCTTCGCTGACCTCCCTCCCATGTGTCCAGGGGAAACCTGCATATGGGTGTCTTTCCTCAACAAGGGCCTCCTCCACCCCTTGGCTCCATTGTGCCTGCAGACACCAGCTCCTGAGGGCGGATGTCCTGGCAGTGTGTGCGGCAGTGGTGTGGATGTGCAGCACCTATCTGCATGAGGCAAATGGACACGTGTTGCTCTCCTGTTGGGATGTGCACACCAGGGCAGGTGTGAGGCATAGGCTTGTGTTTGACTGTACATGTTAGGTTAAGCATCAGGTGCTTACTGTGGTACCAAGGAGGTGAAGGAGTGCCAAAGGCAAAACAATGTCATCTCCTTCCATCTGGGCAGTATTTGTAAGGAATGGCATGGAGGATAATGTACCTGTGAGGCGAAACAGGCATGTTAGGCACCGAAGGCCACTTATTTGGCTTGCGCATAGGAAGCTAAGGTGGTGATACCACAATTCTAGCTCTCTACTTAAGTAAAAGAGTTCTGAAAACAGAGAACAGAGAAAATCTAACAGATTTTAGAGTTTAACCATAAGGGAGGAAAATTCAGGCTGGAAATAAGGTGCTCTTTTCAAACAGTGGCACTAGAAGCTAAACAGGGTTTTAGTTTCATGATCATTTTACACTGGTAGAAACCAGCGAGGGGAACAGCCCTGCCTTTTTACTGCTTTGATCCTTATTTCAATTCCCACACAAGCCCTGTCTTGGAGATACTGGAAGAGTGTCTTCAAGGCTGTAGGGAAACTGGATGGTGAACTGATTCCAGTTTGTTACCCACTCAAAAGAGAAAAGATTTGTTTTAGCTCAGATTTTTGTCGAGATTTGATTCACTATTGTAGCGTAAACACTGATACGAGGTAATGAGCCAAATCAAAAGGCACTGAGCAGCTTGGAGCCCAAACCTCCTTTTGGGGGTCAGTTCTGCCTTGATGGTAGAACTACAGCCTAATCTTGTTCTAATTCCTCACTTTGTGTAAAATGGAAAGCAAATCTCTTTTGAAAAATTGTATTCTAGTTCAACTAGGTGGACCAATTCTGTGAAAAACAACTTGTTTCTGTGGTAACTGATGACAAGCCTCATGCTGTTTTCAAAGAGGTCCATTCCTAGTGGGTTCACTTGTGGTCCATGAGCAGAAAAACCAGCAACAGACTGGTGACAGATTCCACATCATCACATGGAGCAGGCCTGCAAGGAAACAAGAAATCCCTTCTTCCCATAGTAGGTAGAGGAAGCCTCTTTGGTTTGAGTCACTTAAAATGATTCAGGGTGGAGTACTTGAGAATCTACCATGCTGTGCCAAGCATGGTTTAGTAGGACTTCAACAGCCCATGTTCTCTGGTAATCTGAAGTACGACTTTTGATTTATTAATTTTTAGCTCAACATGAACACTCATCTAGTCTGGCTTTTGCCCTCCTTATTTCACTGTGTTACTTTTTTTAGGAACAGAGGTGGATATTGCACATAAAACAAACACAAAACAAAGTTAAGTTTTTAAAAACAATCAGAAAAACATCAGTCTTCTGCAAACCAGGAGTTTTTAAATAATGCTTTTATGCTCAACAACAATGAACTATAGAGATTTAAAGAGGTTGGGAAATCAACATTTTCGATGCTTACTTATTCTTTTAGATGAAGTCAACTGTAAAAGAAAAAGTGCTTGGGTAATGAATGGTAACTTATTCATGACTTTTTTGAAGAAGAAATAACAATGTGCCTTCTGTGAATATTAAGTAAAAGTAACCTTAGGGGGATGGGTTGGGCAGTGTGAGTCATGCAGGTTTTGAATTATTGATGTTCTACAATTGTCAGCCGTTACAAGCTTGCACTGTATATCTAAGTTCCTTCAAGGCAGGTGGAATAAGTTTCTGCAAATCCATATATGTTTCCACAAAAAGATACTATGGCAGCACATGATGGAATTTGTAGTTCTGCTGATTTCTGAACTCTCTCTCTGCAGAATGCAGCCTCTATTGCAAAACAGCGTATAGCCATAGTTTTCCCAGGGGCTATTCAGGCACACTTAGTGTGCTCCAGTCCAGTACATTTCCATGAACTACTTCTCATGTGCCTATTTTGAATATGCTGTGATTGCTTTATGAGTTTCATTAGGTATTTCTCAGAGCCGAATTTGATGAATGTTATGGTGATGGTTAAAAATTCTCTGACATATTATGAATTTGTATTTTCAGTCTAAGAAAACATAAAATGCAAAGCCTGGGATGAAAAACTCTCAGAAGTTAGGAGGAAGAATTAAATTGCTTGTTGTCCATTTCAGCTGCTTGAATGTATGCAATGCGATATCATTTCCAATTACACATCTGTGTGCTCTATTTTCTGTGACATGATGGCACCTTTTAGTGTGCTTGTCGGACAGTGCTCATTGACTGGGTAACAATTCATTATTACTGGTTCATTCTCAGCATTCAGTGTGTGGCCCAGGGCCTTATTTACTGCAAACCATCTAAATCCTGCAGAGGCCCCACTGTAATTGATTTCCTTAGCTCCACTTTGATTTAATTTATGCCACTGTACAGTATGCAAGCACTACAGATAAAATTCACTCTTTTGCAGAAAGTGGAAAAAGCTAATGGTCTATTGAAGACTGTAAGCTCTCTGAAGGGTGATCGAGGGAGATTCCAGTAGTCAATAGTCCTTGACTATGGGCAGGCTTCATCCCTATGTTCTGTGGATAGTAATAATGAGCAGGCACCCATTGACTTTGACTATCATGAGGAGACTTAAGAGGCCATCTGTACAGGAGTGACATGCATCACATGCTCAACAGTAAGCTGAGGGCAACCTCTTTCTCCTCTGTGTTCATCTTTTAAGGGACAGGCTGGATGTCTTAATATCAGCACTGCTTGTTGGAAGTCCTGGTGAGTGTTTTACCCTTTGCTCTGTGGTCAGAGTGGCTCTGATTCCTTCCATGGCATCTTAAGCTTCACAGTGAGCACTCGTGCTACTCCAAGGCCAAGTTCTAGACACCAGCTTCAGGGCACATTGGTGAGGAGGGGTGGAAAGGACACGCAGGAGGACCTGTTGACCAGCTGTGCTTCTGTGGATCAGCATGTACATGAACAGCTGTCTAATAGATGTGGTATCATTTAATCCTAACTCTTACTAGGCCTACTTTCAGGATTTAGTGTGAGATGATATAGGAAATAGTACGTAATTACTATTAGCAAAGGATTATGATAAGAATATAAGTAGTAATTTAGCATAAATGAACAGCTATTGCAGGCAGTTTATGTCTGCATAGAATTAGATAAGCTTAAATGAAGTTAAGCAATTGAGAATTATCAGAGGTGCAGAGAGGATACAGAGGAGCTGGGCCAAAATGTTAGAATAAATTCTTTGCTAGATAATAAATATATTTTCTTACCTTACTCAGAAGAAAACAAGATCATATGTTCATATCCAATTATCATACCTAGCCTAGGATATTTTATATTGTTAATCAAAATAATAAGGGATACCAAGACTGTGTTCCTCTGACGCAAAACCTGTTTTTGAGCAGATGTTCTCATATGCAGAAAGCCAAATGCTTCTTGAGACTTAGCTGCTGAACTGAAATAAGTTTATTAGGATTTTCTCCCCTCCTTAGGTAAGTTTTTACTAGAGCTCTGAAAACACTTGTACTTTTGATGCGAAGTATCTCTCATCTGGAGAGGCAGCCTGCTGCCTTCCTCCATGTACAGCACATGTATAAACAAACCGCCGCGTGGCCATGGCTGGTGTGCAGCAGGCAAAGAAGCTCTTCCCATCTTTTTTTACCCTCCTTGCCTGACTGCCAGCTGTGGGGAAACAGAGAGGGGTCTTTCAAAGAAGGCCTCCTCGTGCAGTCAGTGTTCCCTGACTGTTACTGAGGGCTGCGGCAGCTCCCAATAGTTTGGACACATAGTCTGCTTTAAAAAAAAGTGGCAGGGAGTTTGCGACAATCCTAGAGTCTCTTGGGAAACGCCAATGAAGCAAATGGTTCAATGCAAATAAAAACAGACAGGTCAGGAGGAAGCTTCTCAAGCAGAAAATGCCAGGGCCAGAAATACCAACTGAAAAATGTGCCTTCTTTTTTTTTAATATAAAGTCTATACTAAATTAACCTTACTGGTTGTAACCATTTCCTCAGCTCCCATACAGCAGTCTTTTTTCATTTGCTGTTATGTTTTGTTTACATTCAGAGGTTTTCTGGGCTGAGACCTATCCGTTTTATGTGATTACAAAGCTCCATGTATATCTTGGGAGGTGTATGAACAATAATAGTAAGTTTCAGCTCAGGATAATCTGGGCTGAAATGCTACAGAATATATACTTCAAACATCTGGAAGATGCTTGATGAAATATATATTTGATTGGGGAATCCACCTGTGTGAGATAGGTGACAGAAGGTCAAGTGAACTCTCAGATTGGGAGTCAACCATATGGTGAAGCTGTTGCCACTTTTATTAAGCCATTGAGGCCCTGCAAAGGGCTAGTCATCCCCAGTCATCTAAAGTATAAGCCTGGAGTGCTGTATGAATAAAAATAAAATACAGTTGAAAATGCCTGCTTTTTGCTGAGAAAAAATGACAGTTCTTGATAAAATGGGTCAGCTGAAAAGTCTCTGGAGGTAGGATTCATCTTACTGTTCTTTAGATGTCCGAGAGTAGAAGTTGGCATCAGAGCTGCCCACCCGAAGCCTTTTTTTGCCCTAATTTAGATATCTGCTTGAGGGTGGGATGTATCATGCTCTGAAAAGCACCTCATTTGGATGAGGAGGCCTAGCTCATCAGTTGGTGACTGTATCCGCATTTGGGTAGATTAACTCTGACTTGGAGATTTTAACACATAATGGCAAATTGATAATATGAAGGAAGAAATTTGTTTCTTTTTAACTTTCACAGCAGGATGAAAGCTCTTCCATTTCTGGGAGCAATATTGGATAATATTGCTCTTCTGGATCTGGTGTGTCCAGGTAAGATACTATAGGAAATACTGTGCAAGTTAAAACCTATTTTGTAGTTTTGTGTTTGGAAATACCATGAAACCTGTCATAAGACAAGTCCTCATGGGCTTTTCAAGTTGACTCCTATCCAGAAGTCTGCCTGTACATGTCTACATAGGCATGATGTGAAGCAGTTTCCTGAAAAGGACAACAAAAACCTACTGTTGTAGTAGAGAGAGGTCTGGAACCAACTTTTCTGAGGCATGTTCAAAGGTTATACACTAAGAGATGCTGGGTCCAGGCGTGTTTGATATAGCCTGTGGAACTACATCACGGGAAATGTTTTAGGACTGGAGGTATCACAGAGAATATGTAGGGATGGAAGGGCTGCAGAAATGGCAAAGAAGCAGATTTGGAGAAACTGTAATGATCTGTAGGAGCAGTGACGTTGCACAGTGGCCAGAGTCTGCTGCAGATCAGTTCAGAAGGTACAAAGCCAGTGTGAAGCCACCAATCTTTCTCGCTTTCTCTCCCTCCACTGGCATGCCATTGCTCCTGGGAAACGCAAGCACGAAACTGGCCACAAGGCCTTGTGGGACACTCCTGGCAGCGTGTCCATGGCACAAAATCCCTCTTGCCTGAACTAGCTAGCGGCAACCGCTGTGCACAATCTGACCACACAACAGTGCCCATGACTGCTCTGTGACCTGGCTGTGCAAAGCTTTCACACCACTGTGCGTGGAAAAAAGCCTTGGCCTCGGAAGAGGCAGATGCAGAGGAGAATATAGGGTGTGATATTGAGCTGTTTATGGCAAGGCCTTCAAGCAAAATCTTTGATCCACAGGCAGCCACTGGTGCAGGTAAAGCAGTGAGTGTGCCTCATTGCCCTCCTTTAGGATGGCAGGATGAGCAAGTAAACTCCCCAAAGGGTGAAATAGGAGGAAAAGAGATGAGGCTTGGTCAGAAGATAAGCCATGAGGGATGGGGTATTTTCTGTGAACTGGAGGGTCTAAAATCATTGTCAGTCACTGTACATATGAGTAAAAGAAAGCCAACAGACAAAAACAGCTATGGGTGTTATCATGAGAAAAAGCAGATCTGACAGAAGGGGGAGACTTAGTAACTGTGAGCAAGAAAATGTTCTGCTGTCATTCGTTTCTACTTTGTTCTGGGAAGCAGGACTTTGTGGGCATACTCTGTAAATAGGATCTCACCAGAGAATCTCTCTGATGTTGTCATTAATTTTTTCCTCCTTTCATAAACAAGTCTAATAGAAATGAGATTTAACAGTATGGTAGAACATGCCCCTCAGGATTAAAAAAAAAAAAAAAGTTGCTTAGAGTTGCTTAAGTTGCTTGAAGAGGAAAATCTTGAAAGTATGATTTGCAGCACAGTTTTTATTTAGATCAGAATGTAGGATAAGATGTATCCCTATTTGGCTCCAACTCTTGACATGCGACTTAGAAGAAAAAAAAAAGGGGCCCCAACTGAACTGAGGACCTGAGAAAACTTAGGTTCCTGGCATATCCACATGAGACTTTCCAAGATAAATTAACAGCGGGCCAATTTATAGATGCGCAGCTGGACTTAGCTTTACAGACCAAGATGTGAAAGGAGCCTAAGAACACTTCACACAGCTGTGGTATTTGCCAGGGAAACTGAACCTTTGCTTGGAGCAGCCTATCAGGAAAGGAAACTGACAAAAAGTTGGAATCTGATTGCTAGGAGCTCAGTTAGTCAAGACTCACTTCTGGTAGGCATCAAAGACAATTGTAACTTGGTCTATGGTATTTTTCAAGTATTGGAAACATTATTAAATTTGGTTTCAAAAACAAGAGTGTAATGCAGAAATCCAAGGAGGCTGCTCAGTTAGTTGCTGGTGGGGTGATGAAGAAAAGCTGGCTAGAAGAGGGTTTTTATAAGTTTAAGTTGGGCCAAGAGAGAGAATCACAGTTGCCTAGTGAAGGTTCCCTGGAATCAAGCAAATGAAGGAAAGCTCAGGCTGCTGAAAATTGCCTGCATGTTTTGATTTGGATCTGGGAGTGCTGCAAGAACAGTGAAAGTTTGTCTGCTGAATAGGCAATGAGACTATGAAGTGCAACACAGCAGTAGCCAACAGCTCCAACATCGCACTTTTTAGACCTGTTTGTAGTGCAGGAGAGCACTGTCCTTCAAGGCCTTGAGCTTTTGCCCGCATCTTGGACTGCAAGGGGGAGCAAACTGCCCCAGCGTGAAACTTATTTAAAGTTCCCAGATGAAGCTTTAAACTGGCAGAATTTTCTATTAATCTGTAATCCACTGTGGCTTCTTTTTACTGTCACAGATGAAACACCTAAGATCTCGAGGTGGGAGAGGCGGGGGAGAAATCCTGAAAGTTCTGGTTTCTCCCAGGGTATGCAATTTATTTCTGCACATAATTGAAAATTGGCTATGACATCTGCTGTATCTGTCAGACACTAGCACAGACACTGGCAATTAGTAAACTTTCTCCTGCAGTAGCCGAGCACGCTGTGTCGTCACCACAGTGGAGATTAGAACCAGGAACCGCAGGCTCCGGAGAAGCCACCCCAGCATGGTATGATGTAGGGGCCCAGAGAAAGCCTCTCTCTATCGCTGGCAGTGCTCAGCTCACAAAATATGAACTTCAGCTATTTTCTCACATCCAGAAATCCTGATGTAACTAGATGTCCTTGTAGGAAGTGGGAGGTCCAGACAAATGAAAGATTTTAGGCATTCCTATTTGGGGAGCACCCCAGGGAAAGACTGTTTGAGTAATTTGTTTGTGCAGTGCCTAAAATAAAGGGACCCTGATGCATACTGTTAAGGGAATAGAAATAACAACAAGAGTAGTTTTCCCTTTTCAGAGGGGCTTCTTGCAGGATGGACATAGAGCACAGTAGGCTGGAATTTGACCTATGACAGATTGGCAAAGCTCTTTCTTTTTTTCTAAGTTCGTGTGGATAGACTCTTTTTGACATCTGAACATGACTCATGCTCAGTCAATGTCAGAATGAGGAGGAGTGTGAGAGCTGACTCTGCCTTTGGATACCTGCAGAGAGGTTTCCATTGAAGATACAGAGTGGGACACATGGATCCAGTTGTGACTTTGCAATTTCCGAAGTGCCGGTAATATATCCTGTCAGCTTCGATTACGGAGTGACACAGCAGGTTACTGGTTTTCAAACCTGTAACATAGCTTGTGTTTTCCCGCATGTTGCAGACAGGAGCTATTCTTTTTTTGGAGGATTCTGGCAGCCATGGATTTGCACAGCTGCTGCACCTCCAGAGGACGTGTGCGTGTCATGGGGCATTTGCTGAGACGTGAAGGCACTGACTTGAACTGGAGCTGAGCACTGACTGTTCCCAGCTCAGCCTGGCTCCCCTCTGCTGCGTCTGAGGAACGTTGAGGGAGAGATTCAGCTGTTAGGAGCTTCTGCTTTGTTCAAATACAACTGTGCCGCAAAGTAAACAAGTGTTTTCAGACCACGTGTCCTCTGTAACGAAGGTGACAGATGTGTGTTGCAGTGCGTTTTCCTCCTTTCACCTGCAGCCTGCCCTGAAGCATGCCCTGCTAAATACCCAGTGAATCTGACTTGAGAAGCAGCTGCTTCCCACTGCTTCACAGGGGCAGTGGGAGCAGCACACTGCCAAAGACAGCTGGACCCACTGGCATCGCAAGGTGCTTGCGGCATGTCGTTCTGACCACCTCGCCTTGAACCAGGCTTCCTGCGAAAAGCCCTATAAATACCTTGCTCAAGGGCTGACCAAACCCCATCTTCATTTTGTAGGTTTTGCAGTTGTGTTTTTTGGGCAGTGCTGTGGGCTCATGAGCTGATGAGCTGCTTGCCTAAGGTGTTTGAAAGGTCCGTGCTGCCTTCAGCGAGGGAAAGTTGCCGTGCCCTCGCTCTTCCTTGCAGTTCCAGCTCTGGTTCCACAGACGAGTCCTCCTTTTTTTTTCCCCCTGATTGTTCTGTCACTGGATTTTTTAATTAATGGATTTAATATGGCAATCATAATGTGAGGCAGTAACAGAGACACGCTGGCAACCAAAACAAGTGAAAACCCCTGTAAGATTAATGCTCTTTTTCTTTCTCCCATGGTAAAATGTCAGTATTTTAGGAGAGAAAATGATTTCAGCTGTGCACAGAAGGGTTTTTATTTAAGTGACCACAATTTCAGAGTTTCCATTGTGTTCCCATTCGCCTTCTCCCTTTCTTTATGAACATGCTAGTATCATTTATTTAAAATTCTCCCTGTTTTCATTGGAATGTAGTTAATTGACTTGGAAGGAATATAATCTCTTGAAGAAAAACATGCTTACCATGTAAATAGCTCCTTCTCAAAAGGTCTGCAAAAAAGCAGATTATGTACAAATTCTTCGAATGCTCTGTTGTGCCAAACACTGTTGGATTTGCTTGAATTGGTCAGGTTCTGGCATGAGAACCTGACATTTATATGATTATTAGCTAATGTATAGCTGTGACAGTCTAATTGCTAATGCTCTTAGTATGGCCATACGAGCTGTTCACAGCAATAGCACAAACCGCACGCAATTTGGCTGGTTTCGAGTTTAAGCAGGGAAGTAAAAATTACTGTTTTTCAGGCAAAACTGTTTGGCCCATGAACCTTTCATCAAATCTGCAAGAATAACTTATTTGTTTTTGGTTCCCCCCACCCCCTTGCGTACACACACCCCTATATTATGGATAAACTTAAATGAATGTTGTGTTTTTGTTATGTAACTTCAGGTCAGTGGCTGAAAATTGGGCATATGATAGGTTTCATAGTTACTGATTGACCAAAAACATTGTCTGTGTGTGTATATATAGGCACAGCAATGTATCTTACTACTGTGGCCTATTGTTCATGAAATGTTAAAAAAATTACGGTCCTTGATGCTGCATACTTAAGACTCAGACCTAGATTTACTGGGCAGTTCGGGTAGGAGGCGGCTAGCTAACTTTGCTGTAAAAGTTTGCGCTGAAAATTCAGCTCCCTTACAAAGCTACCTTAGAGAAAGCAGGTAAGATCCCATTTCTGGGCGTCACTGCGCAGTATACGGTCTTTATGGGACCAAAGTGGCAGGCTTCTATCTTGTGCCCATTTTCCCCAAACATAGTGCTCCTGCAATGCTCTTGCTCTGATCAAACCCATGCAGAAAATGTTCCCTGTACCTACTGAGGTGTTTCTATGTCTGGGCTTCTGGTGGACGGGCCAAAATGTGGCAGTCTCATGCTTGGTGGCACCACAGGGCTGGCATTGGCACCAGCTTGCACTACTGTGCTTTGGCCAGAGCCAACTGCAGCCAGCTGTGCCAGCTGTGCACCTCAGCCCAGCTGGCAAGGCACTTCTTTTGGAAAAGAGGAGCCTGAGTGGAAGTCACGGTCATACTGTATCCTCAACAAGGTGAACAGGCTAAGGCAAATTGTGCAGGTGTCTGTGGCCCTCCTCTTCCTCACGGCTACGTGGGAGGAAGGGAAAGGCAAAGCCACCTGCTCCCAAGGCTCTCTGTCATCCCTCAGCAGGGTGCTGCTGCTGCTGCCAGCAAAGATCACTGTCCCTTGGATGCCAGCAGGACCAGCAAACACAGTATTTCCTGTCTCTCTCTCATGGGTGTCTATCTTGTTCTGCCCCATTCCCCCTCATGCTCCAAAATTCAATCTTGCCTACATTGCTGAGAAGTCATTGGTTAGCTTTGGGAAGGAGACGATTCTTCTGAAAGTTGCTGGTGGCACCTCCGTCTTGGAGAGGAACAAGATGAAGATGTACAAATGTTTTTTTTTTGGCATTTTTTTGGCTGACTCAGCACACTGCACTTTGTGGCTCATGCTTTAAGGCATGCTGTTCTCTGCCTCGTCGTGGGAACGCAGGCCCCAGTGTCTGGGGATGCTGTGATCTCTCCGTAACAACCCAGCACGAGACGTGGCCTCATGAGGTGTAGCTGTGTCCTGGAGTGGCTCACCATAAGTCGAAGTATAATGAATGGAGAAGCAGGTCAGCAAAAGAAATTCATGGTGTAGGAGTTGCTATGTTTTGACATGGTTGATCTAGTTCTCTACCATACTGTGATCATGTCATTGCTTTTAAGCAGCCAAGTAGCCTTAGGGAAATGAATGGATGTCTCAAATCTGTTGAAAGAGATGCCTGGCAGCAGGGGAAGTTAGAGCACTTGTGCTTTGGTTCTCCTAGACCGGGGGTATATTTTAGCTGAATTCTGCAGTTCCACTCTCCAAAAGTACATAAACAAGCATGTTTTATTCACACACAGAATTACTGTTTTTTTGTGCAGTTAGAGGGAGGCAGGCAGGCAGGGAGTGGCTGGTCAGAGAAGGGCTTTTTGTTCTCATTTTGCCTTTGGCAAATGCTCCTTGTCCGTCTCCAGCAGGGTCTGTAGAGGAGTCGAGGTTCTCTGATGAAAGGTGCAGAGCGCAGCAGCGCTGCAGCCGGTTCTGCAGACATGGAGCCCATGCATGCGCAGTGCGGGCCTAGCTATGGCACACACACAGGACCAATGCTTTCTGCCTAAAATCATGGCTTCCAAAAAGAAGTGAAACCAAAAAAAGGCATTTTTCCCCTCCCAAGCAGCAACTTTTCTAAGCAAATCATTTTAAACAGCTTGAGAAAAGTCAGTTCTACAAGTCCTCGGTGCAACCTTCTACCATTTTCTACCAGCCTCCCTTCAGCATAATTAGAAATCTTCAGTTTATAACCCACTCTGTTGACAATTCTCTCTAATTTCAAATACTCTCCAGGTCAAATGCTCAACTTGGGGGTAGAGCTGGGGCAGGGTGGGGAACAGGGAGAGGGTGTAGTTTACAGATATTGATACCTGGTGGGATTAAGAAGCTTGGAAGAACTAGCCTTTGTAGATGCTTCAGGCAACCATGCAATGCATGCACTTTCCCCCTCCACACACCAACCGTGGGCACTTCTAATCCCCTTTACTGCAATCTTCCAGCTGTTCCCATCTACAACATGAGGAATATTCCCAGGGGGATATTCCCACATTCACAAGAGCAGCTGAGGGTGGCCGATGTCACTCTGAGGATGGGCTGAAGGTGCAGACAGGAGCACCTGAGAAAGGAGCAGATGCAGAAGAGGCCTGGGGAGAGCAGAATTTAGGAGGTAAGGCTGAGTGTTTTATTGCAGACCAGAAGGGAAAAGGATGGAGGGAAAAGACAGAAATGGATGAGTTAGCAAGGTTGTTATGAGGACTGTGAGACTGCTGTGGAGTGAGAGCTCCTGGGACCTAAGGCAAGTTCAGCAATATGTTAATGATTATTTATTAGGCGTATTACAAGCCTGCATGGAGCCCGAGGCTGGGACCAGGACGCTGCTGTGCTAGTTCTTGTCTTTCTCTTCCAGAGCTAACAAATCACAAGGCCAGCCTTTTCCTAAGGCCTCTGCACTAACTGTGCCTCTCTTCCCTTCGAACTCCAGTTTTTGTGTAAACCATTTCTAACATACCAACTATTTTATAATTAGGCTTTTGGAACCAGGCAAACTGAAAAAAAAAAGAAAAAAAAAAGAAAAAAAAAAGGAAACCAGCAATATTGCAATATTTTGATTTGGCTTGTCTCTTAATTAATGAGCTATTGAGAATGTGAATAATGTTTGCAATGGACATACAGCAAAGTGCTAGGTTTTGTGCTGTTTGTCTGACTTTAATCAATCTTTTCTGGGGGTAGGTTTGTAGCATCAGTCTGGCATGTGGGGAGGCTGGTGCCACAGTGGGAGGAAGAGGAGTCCTGAAAGTCATAGCAATATGCTAGTGGTCCTGTTTTTGCCCAGGCTATTGCTCCTGACTGTGAGCACGCTCCTCCATCACATATGCTGCTGGAAGTGCTGGGTATAGAAAAGGGGGGAATTAAGGCAGATTTTTTTCCCTTTTTCAAGTTGCTTGGTCCTGGTGGTCCTGGAATTAAGATCAGGTTGATTAGACTCCTGAAGAACTTTTCCAGTGTCAAATGAGCAAAGGTTGCTTTGGTTGTTGAGTTGGGGCAATATGGCAAAATGGCATCGAACTGCTAGTCTGGCTGCTCCTCTATAAGAACACCCCTCTAACCAGAAAGGAGCCTGGTCTAGCCTGTTTATTTTGAATCACGGGACACCCAGGTCTCTAAGGAGTCCTAGTACCTAGCCTGTTGCTTACAGTGCAAGGTTGAAGTTAGAAAAAACAGTGTCCAAGATCAGCCCAGGTGGGTGATATTGGACAGCAATGGAGAAAAATGGTCACTAAAAGACTTTCCGAGCCTTCATGGACCTCTGAAAGTGATAAATCAGTGAAAGAGAACGTCACTGAAGGCCATTGCATGAATTAACAATAAAATAAACCCTTTATCTTCAGCTCAGGAGGTATAAATTTCTGGAGATTGGAAAAGCATATCAAGAAGTTATGATATATGTTTATCTTGTTCTTATAGTTCTCCCAAGAAATATGCCCTTGGCCTCTGCCAGAGACAGGGCATGGGACTACATGGAGATGTGCTCTGAACTGATATGGGCTGTTCTTAGGTTATTCCATGTTCCCAGTTTTCTACTGTGCTTATCACACCAAGTCTTTATTAATCATTAAAATGTTCTGAGTTGGAAAGTCCGTCAAAGAAGCTAATTAGTATTACTATTAGGACAGTGACAGGTCTTTGAGACCTCAACAGTAGTCAGTTCTTGTTTTACTAGTCTCGATACATGTTCATAGGATGCATGTTTTGCAGAAGAAGAAAATTTGAAACTTAACTGCATATTGCTGCTGGTGTGCAAAGGAGAATTATTTTGGTGCTAGCCTTGTGAGACTGGAAGTGGCTTGCCCTAAAGGGTCATAGCTGCCCATGATGTTCAATGGATGGAAGAAGAGAAGATCAGGTCTCTTGCAAAGTTGCATGGATTCCTTGAGGGAAATTACTGTTCTCTGATATTTTTCTGAAGAGGGAGTCTCTCTTTTAACTTGTGGGCCCTGCCATGATGCTGGAGGACAGCTTGCATGCTCTGGGGGAGTTTGCCTGAGCACTAGGAGACCGCAGCAGTGCCCAGGGCTTCTCAGCAGGTTCATTTGCTTGGGCAAAGCAAGCAGCCACCTTGGGTGCTAGGTAGGTAGGTAGAGAAGCAGCAAAATGGCTCTTGCTCTGCTGCCCGTGCCTTTGCCAGAGTGCTGGCATGGTGAGGTAGGTAGCTGGGTTATGTGGAGCAGGGCTTTCTGCAGGGAGGCTGCGAGTGCTTAATGCCCAGCTGGGTGTCCTGCCATGCGGCAGACCTAAGGGTGACTTGGGAAATGCAGGCAGAAGTCTGCAAGCTTGGCTTGGCTTGTCCCTGTTGTGCACCCCAGTGCCTACCCCGGATCCCTAGATACTCACCAGTCTTTGCAGCTTTGATGGCATGCCAGCAAAAGAAATTACATGGCTCTGTGAAAGTTTGGAAGTCAGTGCAGGCATGTTGGGATGCAGGTTCCCCTCCTCTGCTGCAGGCTGACATTTTTCCTGTGCCACATGCTCTAGGTGACCCTGTGTGTGCAAGGGGGTTGGACTAGATGACCTCTAGAGGTCCCTTCCAACCTTAAGCATTCTACGATTCTATGATTTGCCAATTGGAAAGAAACTGCAGCAATAGCAATGAGCAAAAGCAAGTTCCCTGCACTTTCTGGGGACGCTGTGCCCTGACTCAGCTGGGCATGTGGGCAAGCGGGTAAAACCAAGTGTGTGCTCAAGGGCTTTGCTTAAAGACAAGCACATGCCTAAGTGCTGTTCTGAAGCAGAACTCTAGAAGTCACAAACAGATCGGTCAGGAAGTGACATATTTTTCTTGCTATAGCTGTGCTTGGTCTCTCTCAGTGTGAAGTTTTAAAACTTAATAATTTCTCTAATAGGCTTAATGCAATAGGGCATATTCTGCTCTTGAAGCACATACATGGTTCCTATAAAAGGCAGTGGAAAGTACATAAAAATTCAGTAGTTGCCCTGTCCTCTAGAGTCAGCTTCTTCATATCAAACTAGTCGAGCACTCTAATTCTCCTTTGCTGATTGGTTTGCAAAGTACAAGCCAGCATGGCTTTGCTCAAAAAAGACTGTCCCCAAATTATGATTTATAATAATCTAGATTTATTTCATTTCATCTTTAAATTCATGTCAAAGCAGGGGGGAGTGGTAGTAGAAAACAAACATTTTTCCGAAACAATAACAAGGACATCGTTATGATAATTGCAACATAATTTACTCCATCAATCACATAGTTGTGTGGGTTTTCTTCTTTTTGCTAAAAAAAAAAAAAGTGAAGGATAAATGGTTAGAAAGCTATGAAAAAACAAAACAAAACAAACAGACAAACAAAAAACCCTCATGAATTTTTAGCCAAATGTTTGTCTGTTGTTAATTATAAGAATCTGAATCTGCTGGCTGACTTATGGCTATCTTTCCACAGAGAATAACAAACCATATGCCCCTTAACTAGTACTAACCTGCCAAAGTTATGTTTTTTTGCTGAAAGCAATCTGGAGTGGCTAGTGCACTCACTGCATCTGTTTTGCAGATTAAGAGAGAGGAGCACAAAGAAAACTATTGTACTCTTGCTTTTTTTATTGGCATGTCATGTAATAGCCAGGAGGAATATCACAATGGTTAAAAATTGAGATGAAAGTGATGGGAACCTGGCAGGATTATTTTTATTAAATAAGTGTACCAATTATAAGCCTATTAAAACAGGTACTAAGGCCTGGAAAATATGTGACTCTTACATTCCTTTCAGTTTTTCTCTAGTCTGTTTTTGTACCTTGATGGCCTTCCTACAAAATGCTACATGTATGCACAATTAAATGTACATTAAGTTTCAACTTTAGTTGTTGGCACTCAGATTTGTTGTTCTTTAACAAAGGGAAAAAGCGTATTTTCCACAAATTTTGTTACTTTACTAGTTCGTCAACTGTCCTTTGTATGGCTATTGGCTTGACTTTTAATCTGTAACAAAATTCTTGCAAGAAATTGTACTGTCTCACTAAGAAATATTTCTTAGCCCGTTAAATTTGACCGAGGGGGAAATTGCAACATCACTTGCGAAAAAAAAAAAAATCTTTGTTAACTTCAATTTATTGAACTGCTGCTAAGCATCATCAGTTCATGACAACCCAATGAGAAGAACCCTGGACGTTAAGCCTGCGAGCTTCCCTCATGTGAATTAGCCTCCTCCTATATCAATGAGATGGCAGAGTTCTGCTTGTCCCAATATTGAGGGCTGCAGGTCCCCTCTTACACCTAAGCAGCCTTATGAAAGCCAACCTTCTCTTCAGTGAAATGAGCTCTTTACAGAAATGAAGGGCTGTGCTTTTGTTTGGTGCAGGGGTAGATTCTATATTTGGGTCAGAGCAGTTCTGCTAACCCAAATTTCAATCATTTGATAACTTTTTGCTAAAACCGGAAATCCATTCTGGATTAGTATCCAGTCTTATCTTGTAGGCAATCAGCAGTGGCCTAGTTTTAAGTTTTTTGAATTTGATACTCCTTTATAATCTTGCACAGTTCACAGAAGCACTTAAATACATGCGTACTTGGAGCCCTGACATGCTGACCCTTACAGTTAGGCTTGTGGTAATGTGCATGGCTGGAGAGGTTTGGTAATGTGCACAGATAGATTTTTCAAGCTTGCATCAGTGAAAGGAGAGTGAAGGTTAAATTTTCCCTGACAGGCTTCAAATAAAAGATGAACTCTGTGGCTACGGGCATTTTCTTCAGCTTATTTTAGTATCATTTATCCACTGTATCTTTTCAAGGTTTATGTGTTCCTTATTGTGTTGATTCTTTAGCACTGCATGCATTTGAAACGGAGCACAAAGTAACAGAATAAAAAGGCGTTTTTCCAGTTCATTCCCTTCTTTCTCCTCAGTGAGACCATGAGTGGATTTGATTCTGTCAATGAATTAATGAATGAATGAATGAATTTCTTGTTTGGGTGACAGATCCGAAGTATGTCCAGCCTCCAGCAATTTTCCATGCATTTCTGTAGCAGCATCCCACAACCAATGATAACTTGCAGAGGAGGAATGAGCTGCCTTTTCTTATTTTTATTTTTTCTTTTGCACTGAGCAGGGTAACAAGAAGTTGTTAGAAAACTCTAGAAAAGCTGTCACTGTCCTGTGAGTACTGACTTTTGATGAACCTCTGCCTGAAGCAAATACCTGCCCTCAGCTGCTTTTCTACCCAAAGCCTCATCTCTTTCTGCTGTGACCTCTCTTCTCTGGTCTCTCGTGCCTTTGTCTTATAAATCCCTCTTTCTTGTGATTAGGATGTTTTGTTTTCACTGTGAAAAGAGCAACAGACATTATTGTTGCCATTGCTATTTTTATCCGGTGGGCATCCAATATATCAGTAAATAACCAGCATCTTAACATACTCAACTCTTCCAAACATAACAGGAAGCCCCCACCCTAAAGAGTCAAAGAATAAGAGCAATACTATAAATTCCAAGCAGCTGTTGGACCCCCAGGGATGCCCTTAAACAATATTAACCAATCTTGGGGGTTGGTGACCTTTGAATCCTTTGGTTATGCTTAGCAGCCTGACTAATGTGCACACCCCTTCTCACGCTTAGAAACTCACAAACTCTTATTTTACCTGTTAAGAGCTCCCACTGGGGAAGTACCCTTAAATGCCACTAGAGATAACTCCCGTCATTATGGTAACCAGTGCTTTACACGTGCCAGGTTCCAGGGTGTGTTATCTCTTAGTCAAAGTTTTTTTTTATGTCAAAGGATGTTCGAAGCAGGCTTGAATTACTGTTTTTCCAGCATTTGAGGTCTGTGGGCTCCACAGGCTGACCCAAGCTGGGCCAATCACAGTCCTGCCTTGGAGGCCTTGGTAGACCCAGGGGAAAGAGCAGCATGGGGCTGTGAAGTGGGAGGTCAATGAGTCTGGTGAGAAGCATGGCTTGTGCCATCCTAGTGGTCACTCAGCTCCTGTGGTCTAATGAGAATAATTTAATTTGCTCCTTTCTCTAAAAGAAGCTCTGAGTCACAGCACTGAGACGCTTGCATGTGTTGGTGATGGATTGTGGTAATGTCCTCTCCAAAGACAGGCACATACAAGGAGACTGGGGAGTGGTTCTCCTCTGTTAAAAAAAAAAAAAAAAGGAATTGTAGAGGGACACAAATGGGTAGTTATTTCATCTGCTTTATAAACACAGAAGAATTGTTTTCTGAGGCACCTCTTTCATGTGGATTCTCTTGGGTTTAGTAATACCCTGCAGTTGCATTAATGTAATGTGCATCCTTCACCAGTCTGCCCATTTTTATGAAATGTGGATAAAATTAATATCTTTGAAGCTCCTGTCGAGTTTTGCAAATTGGCAAATGTCAAGTTATCAGAGAGAGTGGGTGCAAAAGCCTTGTTTTCTTAGAAACTAGGATAAAAAATCCATTAAAAATAATAATAATAAAGAATTCATTACCTGCAGCAGAGCAACTGCAGTTAAGGTGATTTACCAGTTTTAAGTTAGGCTCAACAGGTGTTCTAGAGTTTATGTAAAAAGCACACTTTTTACAAGATGTCTTCTCCTATCCCCGGTTCCTAGTGTATTTTTTTCTGAGCTGTAAATTGATGACTGCATTCATTTTAAGAAAACTGAATGATACATTGTAAAAGAGGAGGACATTTACAGAAGGTTTTGTAAATTTAAGGGATGCCTTGGACAGAAAGGAAGAAAGGAAGGAATGAAGAAAGGAAGGAAGAGAAAGAGAGAAGGGAAGAAAGAAAGAAGGGAAGAAAGAAAGAGAGAAGGGAAGAAAGAAAGAAAGAGAGAAGGGAAGAAAGAAAGAAAGAAAGAAAGAAAGAAAGAAAGAAAGAAAGAAAGAAAGAAAGAAAGAAAGAAAGAAAGAAAGAAAGAAAGAAAGAAAGAAAGAAAGAAAAAAGAAAGAAAGAAAGAAAGAAAGAAAGAAAGAAAGAAAGAAAGAAAGAAAGAAAGAAAAGAAAGAAAGAAAGAAAGAAAGAAAGAAAGAAAGAAAGAAAGAAAGAAAGAAAGAAAGAAGAAAGAAGGAAAGAAAGAAAGAAGAAAGAATGAAAGAAGGAAAGAAAGAAGGAAAGAAAGAAGTCTAAGAAATTTGCAAAATCATAAACTTGAAGCTTGTCCCTTCTTTGCAAAATGTCTCAATCGTTTTGAGTAAAAGCCAAAGTGGTTCCACTTTCGCTAGAAAATATTTTACAGGAATGTTTCAGATAATATATATATACATATATATATACATATTTCAGTATATAAAACTATTTAAATTGTTTTTTTTTTATGGTGGGGAGAATAAAGCTTTAAACTTTTTTATTGAATCATTTGTTTCTTTTTTTTTTCTAATTAATGTTTATCACACATAAGGAATTTATTTATTTTTTATTATTTTTTTCTTATAGACTGAAAATAACCCTTCTAAATCCTGGCTCAGCACGATATGTACACATACAGCTAAACAAGCGGCAGTTTCCACTGAAGACACTCATATGCTTAAAGTTCAGATTGTAGGGTTTTTACAAGTGTTTCTTTAGAATTATGCAAAACAAAACAAAGCAAAACTGAAAAGAACTGTGATACTCTTCCAAACAGCTATGTTATAAGAGGAGTTAGCCAATTATTAGTGGCCAAATTAAGCAATCTATAATTTAGTCCAACCTGATCTTCATCTTCTTCAGTTTCTAATGACTATGCGTGGGTTCATGAACTGCATAGGGGAGAAAACACTGGACCTATCATTCTAAATTTAACTTGTCTTTCACTGAAGACACTGTATACAACTCACATCTGTTTCAGCTTGATTATTGTATTGTTTTCATCCTTTAGGAAAAAATCTAGCAAATAATTCTCATCCTGATCAGAGAAGTTTTACCATATTTATTGAGTGACAGAACTGCTGGTGATCAAAAATGGTATGCTCGTAAGTCTCCAGGAGGGAAAAGCATCACAGTTTTGTTCTATAAGAATTTGTCACAGCTGGAAATTATTTGCATTGCTTCAAAGCCTCTCATACTGTGAATGCTACATTTAGACAACAGCCAGGCCAATGTTAGGGGGCTGAAACATGGTTCAGCTTTTATACCGTGAGGGCTTCTCATGGATGCTCTTTCTCCCAGGATCCTCACCAGCTGTATCACCATCCCATTTTGTCCTTTTTCTATCAGCGGGAGAGCAAACGTGGTCCAGTAGCGTCGTGAACGTGCTACCAGCTGGTCACCAATGGCTGTAGCTCCGTGCTACAACCACATGTAGCTCCCGTGTGGAGATGCATGAAGCTTCCCCTTAAACCTCCCAATTCCTCTCTGTCCCAACATGATCCCAGGATGTCTGATGCAAGGTATTCTAGCCAAGTGAACTGCAGTAACTTCAGCCGCATTATCCTAGCTGACAAATTGACTAGGCAACAGTTAAGGCCCAGGAGAAACCTGTAGCTCCTATAAAATGCAGAACAAAAGGGTGATTTTTGCTGGATCATTGATTAGATGTGAGCCACCAGCAAGGTGCTGTGGCCAGGACGTGGGTTTGGGGACGTGGTTGGCAAGACCTTCTGAGCAGCCTTGGGCAGCCACCACACCTCTGTCCCTCCTTTCCCACACTTGTGCACTTGTATTGCAAATCCTCGGAGGCAGGTCGTGTCTCATATGGGCTGGTTATATAGCGCTTAGCACAGCAGGGACTCCCATATAGCTGCTTCTGTAATAAATAATAGCTGGTTTTATCTGGAAGACCTATCCAACGTAGAAAACACAGAGGCTCAGAGAATGCTTTGAAAGAGGTAAAAGGTATGGATATAGGCCTAGGAGGAAAACAGGAGGAAACTTAAAGGATTATTACATTTTTACACAAAATAATGAACTTAACCCAGCCTGTCCCTTTGAAGTATGATTGCAATTGTGTATATGGAACTAAAGGATGAAATAATATGCAGTACTAATGAAGACTTGTAGCCCCTGGCCTGTGAAAGCAGAGAAAGGCTGCATGCATAGGGGCTCCAGTTACATTTAGCGAGACATGGATCCGACGGACACCTCATTGCCTCGTGTTACACAATTATCCAGAGACAGATGCTAATAGACAAATATTGTGCTGCAGGAGTACAGCGAATGCACTGTCACATGATATCTTCATCTGCTTCAACCCCCGGGTCATAGCTATGAGGCCAGGACTTGCTGGTGGGTTTGGCACAGATCTTCAGGCTACTTTTTTCTTATTTTTCATATTCTCACTTTTTTGACATATAAATACCTATGACAAAGAAATTCTACTTAAAGCCAGAGGAATTGTAGCTAATGACAATTAAAAATTCCTAGCAATGTCTCTTGAAGTGTCTTTTTCTCACCTCAAAGGCAAATGAGTGTCCACTGAAGTATGAGTCTAAAATACTGTTTTGAAGCAAAGAAGGCTATCTTGGACATGACAGGAAAAATAACTCTGCTTAGTGTGAACGTGAGGAGAGTTAAAGATGGTTAAGCACTCTAGCATTCTTTGGTGGGTGTGCATACATGTTTGTGTGCTTGTGCACGCACACATTTTATTAACCATGCACAGTGAAAAAATCCCCCAGCATATGGTAAACTGTAGAGGAGAACAAAGAAACCTTTCTGCAACGTGAAAGGGAAGGAAATAATGGTGTGAGGAGGATGACTTTACAAACAGAACATCCCCAAAAGGGTGGAATTAAAATAGAAAAGAACAAGTTATTTCATATGTAATTATGTTTCTACAGCTGCAGCTTGAGAGTCCACAGGAGACGTATCCTTTCCTGCAAAAGAGGCTAGAAGGCTTCAGCAGTTTAAGCCTGGGTACAGGGAGGAGCTAATCCCATTGCAGTATGAGTAGCCTACTGAGCACAGTTTGTTATTGCAATTAATATAAGTCAGTGCAGAAGTATAGCTGATGTCTGAGAGACCTCTGATAGAGAGAAAATTTGTACCAACCATATGCAAAAGAATAGGAAAAGACCTTTGAAGGATGCACTGGTGTGTGATTAGCAACAGAAGAACTGAGAGGTTTGATATTTGTTAGGTGCTGGCTGCAGTTGCTTACTAAGACACACTACCAGTTCAGAAAAAAAAAGCCAGGTTCATGCAGTACAATTACGAACAAATACTAAGAAGATAAAAACATTGGTTTTGTGATTTTTGGCTTATTTCCCTTCCTTATTCTGCCCCTTTTCCCAGTTCTCAGATATGTTTCTGGTCTCTGTCCAGCAATTCATTTTTTCTTCACATCTGTTCATTGTTCGTTTGTGTTCTTTCTGATTCTGCCTTGAGTTACCTTGCCTTATTCTCTTCCTTTCCTTTCTCATTTTATTTTTGCTTTTCTTTCTCTGAATTCCTTTTTTTTTTTTGCTTAAGTTTAATTGCTTTTCTGGCTTTGTGCTTTATTCTGGTCTCTCTCCATGACCTCCTTATGAGAGCAGAGTCTCAACTGATGTCATTTGTCGTAGTGTTCTTGGCTTCACCAACTGCTGAAAATTGCTACAAGTCTTGGAAATACCCTGTCCTTTGATTTTTATTTTTTATTTTTGAATAATTTAGGAAGTTGTTATCATTTAAAAAAATTGGTACATTTCTGGTACATTTGCAGTTACAATGCTGTCTACTGCAATTCCATCTGAGTCAAGGATACTAAGTCTATCCTACATTTTAGAGAAAGAAAATCATGCAGTGGGCATTTTATACTTGTTCCTTATTCCATATAGGATTAGTAGCGTAAACTCTGATTTATGGTCACATTTGATTTACACTATCTGCTTTGCCAGCTTCCATAGCTGTTTCAAACAGCACAATTAAAACTTCAGATAGATAGTGCTTATCTCACCTCTGCATAGCCATTTAAATGTTAGCTGTCCAGCCTATTGCGTGGGGGTCAATACAGAGGGTCAATATAGAGCGAAATCTCTCTCCCTTTGGATGTTTTCAGTAGCTTTTTGGAATGCTCTCGCTTGCTGCATGGGAAGCTTTAGCAAGTAACTTAGTCCATCTTGTAATTTTTTTTTTTAAGCTGAAACTCATTCTTCACAAGTTGTCCGCTGTGCTACTTCCCACTTGCCCACTACTGATTTGTCTGTAAGGAAGTTCTAATGCACTTGAGGTGATTCCTATGCACAGACTGAATCAATTATACAAATGTTGTCAGCAGGGTTACGGTTATTGTAGTATTATAAATGCAAGATGGTTCTTAACAAGTAATTTATTTCAGGGCTTGGGAACAGCTCATCTATAGTACAACTGCATAAATATAATACAATTGGGTGCTAAAGAAAATGAGATAAAAAAAACACAAAACTCTGATAGAATATAATTCAATGTTACACTAATCTGTAATTAGACTTGCAGTCCACTCAGTTTTATAGTATTTTCCAGTTCTTTACAGTTGCATTGCTATATATTTCAAAATATATAATTAACAATATGAAAGCTAAGATCAGCTGAATTTGGGAGCCATTGTCCTTCAGTGTTTGGGGTGCACTTTACTAGGCTGTTTTTGGGAGCAAAGTAATAACTCTTCTGGCAGGTTAGTTTTTGCATGGTATAAAAAATATACATGTTTCAGATGGTACAAAAAAACTGCTGCCTTTTTACTGGTTCACAAATAGTTCCCAGAGGTATTGAGTTAAGTCTGAAAAAAACATCAACCCAGATAAAGTTCTTGAATAACAACAGCACTGACTTAACAAGGAATTACATTATAAGGCAAACGTGCTATGCAGTGCAGACAATCAATTTCTCCCTTCCCTGTTTCTTTCACGGGAACTTAAAGTTAATGGCACATTGTGTTATGGTGAATTCACATAATGATATCACCAAGCTTTCTTGGAATTAATCTTTTCCAAACACACTTCAGTGCAATGCTAAGTTACGAAAACTTTCTGGATGGAGGTTGTGTAAAAGTCGTTTTGTTGCAATGCACACTGAGCGCAAGCCCCGCTTCGCCTACGTGCTGTACTGCTTGGGGACATGCACCAGTGCTGCACCTGTGGGGATGGGGATGAGGTGCTCGTGGCTTTGGGATGCTCTCTGGCACAGTGAGACTCTGCCATGTTCACCAGGTCCCCCACCACAAGCAGTTATCCCTCTGGGTTTTGCAAATTTATATTTGGCAAGCATATACAGCCAAAGTGTACACTGCTTTTACTAGTTCAGAGTCCACTTTAACTGAAAGGGGTTTAATAGGCATAGTTTACAACAGAATGTAATGTAATACATAGCCTGTGTTTGCTCAGTGCCCCTCTCTACCCTGAGCCCATGTTAGAGAACACCAGCAACATGCTTCTCGGCTCAAGGCTGGGGTGCCTTCTAAACCAAAACCAAGTTTTTCTGATCATAGATCAGAGCATCTTGAACTCCAGATGAAACAGTTGACCTTAGCGGGCACTTGGTAGGTGGAGGTCTGCTGATGTAAATGGTCTAAAACCTCTTTGAGCTAGGAATGCTGCTTTGCCTAAAGCAGAAACAAGCAAACAAACAAAAACATATAACAGCGGCAAGGGGAAAGACCTGCGCCTCAGTCTGCTCTCAGAAGAATTATCTTAAGGAAGGATATCTTGGAAATGAGCCTGACTACACAAGCAGACTTTGCCTCCCCATCATCTGGCACAGAAGAGGATGTGCAGCATTTGGTGCTCCCCAAGGAGGACACATTGACTCCCCAGAGGGACAGTTCCCTGTGGTGATCCAAAATATTGTCATTTGATTGATTTAGCAAGACCAAGCCTCAATATGGTTTGTTTTGTATGGAGAAACAGGAGACATTATCCTGCAACTGTGGATTTCCTTTGGATTTGGTTGTACTGGGTGATGGATTTCCAATATACAGTTAATGAATATCTGCTTATGTCATTGCTGACAAAATTCCTTCCTTGGAAACAAAGATAATTTTTTGTTGACTTTAGGCTGTGCCTGTTAAGAGTGTAAACAGTTTACATCTATTTCCCATTCAAAGTACCTAGAACCTGAAGGAGCATCAGCCACGTTATCATGAGCACATCTAAAGACTTTTTGAAGCGTAGATAAACCAGGGCTAGATTCTACTCCTTCCTGTGCCTTTAGCACTGCTGAAGTTAATGGGGTTGTGCATGCTTGTGTAACTCAGCGCAGAATTTGGCCTTGCAGATGGGCGTAGACTGCATTATAAATTAGAACATGATACAATATGTAACCATGACAAATGTTCTATTAGGAGACCAGACCAGACTTCAGTGCCAAACTTGTAATAATTTACCATCTGGCTGGTCAGTTTGGGCTTCTTGGAGCAAATTGGAAAAATGAAAAGCAGAGATTGTACATTTAATGCTAAGCACTACATTGCTATATTTACGTAGAAGTACTCCTGTAGGGCTAATTTCAAGCAAAGTAACAACGGGGGCCTTGTTCTATAAATACAAGGGCAACATTTTAATGGTGCTTTCAGTCCATAATGATCAAAGGATATGAAGTTTATTTTAAAGTTCTCTCCTTACCTGCTGACCCCTCTGCTGGGAAAGGAATGATGCAATTAGTGAAGGGCTGACTTCATAAGAGCAGGATTCAGTTTTCATAAACACCCATTTCTGCTGCTTATGCTTTGAACTCCGAATCTGTTTGGTCTGGAGGATCTTCATGGGAATCCCATACAAATAAGTCTTCTTTTTTTTTTTTTTTGTGTAGTATTCCTGTTGCCTCCTACTACGTACGTAAATCGCGGATAATAATTATTGACACATCCACTGCAGAAGGAGGTAGGCGACACCGAGCACTGTCAAAATCCTGTGGGAAGGCTGCGTTGCCTGCGCCTGAGCAGTGGCTGTTTCCCCTGCAGGAAAGGGGTCAGTAAATGAAGTAACACCAGGCCACCAGAGCTGCCAATATGGTGAGACAGTCCTCCAGTAATGGCTGAAGAAGCCTGCTTTTGGAGCATGGATTTTGCCCAGAGCATCAGAATGAGTCCCTGTTGACATATAAGCTTGGAATGAAGCTAACACATCTACTATACAAATTTCTTCTATGGTAGGTAGAAAGCTGCCATTTTCTACCACTGATTTGACCTTCATGGTCATATTTAATTGATCATAACTGTCCCTCTGTCGTAAAAGAGAAATATAAATATGTTAAATTGGACTTGTGTTCCTTGAAAAATTGAGAGCTTTTGAGAGAGATTAAAGAAATACAAAGATTTCTGAGGGACAAGCAAACCAATAAAACAATTCCAGTGCTGTACATGATCTGGTTACAGCTCTGTGTACACTCCCAGCCTTGCTATGCAAGTCAGAAAGAACTGCCGTGGTCTACACAGAGCTAAAATAAGGGCCAGGATCCTTTAAAAGGTAAGAATTATTATTTCCTGTAAAAGCTTTACAGATTTTTCACATTGAAAATGAAGGTTCAGCAGATGCATGTTTTGTCTTCCCAGTTCCCCCCTTCTAATCTTATCCAGGCTTAGAGCAGTGAGTGCATGCAACAGAAAGAAAAAAGAAACAAATGGACAAACAAGTTAGAAAAGACTTTATGAAATGTCCAGAATGAGACTTTTTGATGACCTTAAGCTGCTCTGTGATTGAGAGGCAGCTTCTCTGATGGCAACTTGTCTGCCTAAGAAGACGCTTATTTCAGTGAAACATTCTGGGTGCTTCTTGCTTGGATTTGGTGGCTTGTGGGTCTGAGCAGCCTGGTGCTGCCATGAGTCTGTGCAGGATCATACTAGGCTGTACCAAGGTTTCAGTCTAGGCCAAAGTAAATCAGAAAACATGTTTCAGACTCATTTAGATGCAATCAAAGAGCATAAAGAATTATGTTTGCTCTCAATTTGAATGGGTTGTTATTTTCAGGCAACTGGTTTTAAGTTAGGAGATCTGCCTAACTTAATGGGATGAGACCCAGCGGTATAATGTCTGAGTCAGGTATTTTTCTCGACAGGTTTCCTTCAGAGGGGCACATAAGTTTATTAACACAGTTAGTAATAGTGCCAAATCTGCATTCTCAAAGGCAATTCATACTGCTATATCCTTTACATCACCAGGACATAGCTGTGCTTTACGACACTGTACTGACCCTTGTTCTGTTTTTTTTTTTTTTTTTTTTTTTTTGTGTGTGTGTTCTCATTTAAAAAGTATTAAGAACAACTTGGCAGAATTATTTGGCTCAGCTAGATGCTACAATAGCTTAATCCAGTTTTTATTATACTGAGACTTCATTATATAAAGCAAGTCATTTTGCAGTGAGAAGTGAACCTCGAGGAGTTTGAGGTTTTGTGAATGACAGACAAATTAGGGGATCTGTGAAGATGCTGTGTGCTAGCAAACCTTTTACCACTGCAGCATTCATCCACTCCTTTCTGCCAGGGAGTGGTCAATTAAAAGCTGTGGCTAAAGGGAGCCTTGTGTGTCAAGGAGAAAACATTTTGCAGGGCTATGCTGGCAGAGATGTGTGCCCTATATTGCGTAGGTACACTGTGTTTTCAAAGGAGAAATTGACACCTCAGCCTCTTTGCTTCCATGCTCTCTGTACACTGATTTTCGTTCTGCCCACTTCTTGCTCCATTTTCATCATCTTTTTTTTTTTTTTTTTTTCTTCCTCTGGTTCTAGGGATCACAGATCCAAACTTTTGCTGAGCCCCAGTGTGGTGGTTTTGTTATACTGGCCACGATGCTTCCAGACACCTGGGTCTCCCCAGATCTTCAGTGTGTGTCCGTTGTTCCCAAAGTTATTTCTCTCATCGGTGCCTGGAGAAGCAGCAAAAAGCTTCTGCCCCACATTTTGTAGGGAATTTGTACTCTTTGGTGGGTTCTGTCCTAACCATTGGATTTTGCTATGTCTACAGTGATGGGGATTAGAAGACTCAGTTATTTTCTATCATCCATTAATCTTCTCTTCCTAGGAGCTGAATAGTGTGAGCTCCTTACGCCTGCTATTGTAAGAGTCTTGTTTCTTTTTTCCCAATGACTGCCCCATTCTCAGGCCCTCTTTTTACTTCTGTTTAGCATTCCCACATCCTTCATGAAGTGTCATGTCAAATTCACCCAATTCCCTCAGTGAAAAACACAAACAAATCCCAAGTAGGAAAAAAAAATCACTTTAACTTTCCTAAAGTGAAACATTCCCATTTTTGAGATTCATAGCAACAAACAGCAAAAACAGTGTGCTTGAATTTAACATAAAAGAAAATGGAACTGTTTCCCTTTCGGTCAAATTAAACATCTCACATGGCCAAATATGTTTTCCACCCTCAGTCCTTTGGTATACTGCAAATAAACGAAGGAAAAGGAACAGGTTTCTATTTCAGGTTGATTTGCAACATCATGAGAATTTTATTATGAGGTGCTATTTAACTGAAGTGTCAGGAATATGCTGCCTTTCTTTCTTGGAGTCCTGGACACTGATTGACTGCTCTATTTATAAGAGACTAACAAATACATCCTATATCTCAGTCAGCTGCCAAAGTAGCCTAATGTTTTAGCCATGGTAGTATCCCTTTAAGTATACAGAGGACATGTTTTGTTTTCCGTGTTGTTACCAAATGGCCATTCCCCCCCCCCCCCGCCTAATTTACACATCTTAGATTGCTAAAAAGCAAATTACTAACCCTGTTGAGTAAAGAAGTTTCCTGTGGAGCCAGTAATCATATAAATTTCACATAATACAGAATAATTCAAGAAACACTTTGAAGTTTCCACACGAGGAAGAAAGCCATAGGGCACTGGTCAGTCATATGTTTTGGTACTGCCTTTATTTTTAGAAGTTGCCATCAAATCAAATTTTTAATAAATAGATGGAAGACAGATACAGATTTTTTTTTCTAAATCCCCCACTACAGTGAGATTCGCATACCACATTTTTCCTTCAGGCAGAGAAGACACTGGGGTTTGATGTAGGTTTCTGTGGAAAGTTTCCTTCTTAGAGCCCAAGTTGTAAGAGATTATTCAGCTTTATTAGCTCCCTGTCCAGATCTATTAGGACATTCGTTCCAGGTCTATACAAGGATGGATTGTTCTTTGCAGTACAAATACTGGAGTCTTGTCTCATCTATTTTTACATGTCCCAGTTAGTAGAAACTTGTGCTAATTCCTTTTGATGGTCACTTGCAAAGTCCACAAAAGTGCTTTCTTGCTTTTGAAGTTCAGTGCTAGATGAGCTGGGACTTTCCCCTGGGTTTCTGTGTAGAGAGGAGCAGCCTGTGTGACCTAGTGGGACAAGAAGGCCTACTAGAGTTATCTTCAGTTACTCAACTTCAGTAACTACCGGCTGTGGCAGTAGTTGAACATATGTTTTGCTGTACTGTGGAATAGCTCTGGATGGATTTATTGGTAGAAATCTGAAGAAGGCAGTACAAGTGATAAGGTAATGTCAACCGGAGTTCCTCATTTGTGAATTTCTCCTTCTAGATTATGACTTAAAAGTGGTAAGTGTTATACAAAAAAATTCAGGGCCTGTTTGAGTTTATAGGGAGAGAGTATAAAATAGCTCTCACTCTCCCAAATCTCAGCTCCTGACAATGAAAATATCAGCACAGGGCAATATGTTTCTGGCAAATCTAATGTAGTTGCAAGGAGGGTGAATCTAAATGGAAGAGAATGAAATACTTTGTTCAATAGCACATAAGCTAACACTGAACTGAACACTGAGGCATCGCTACCTCTGTATTTTACATATTGCTTTTTAGTATTGTTTTTTTTTTACTTTCCTATCTTATAGCAGCTCTGATTTTCATATTATTTATTGCCAAAAAAAAAAAAGTTAATATGATTCAGTTATTGTGGAAAAGAAAAGATTTCATTTGGCACTGAAACAAATGTTTTGCTGAGAGGCCAGTGTATCAGTAATGCATGTATTGCTTAGTGTGCTGCAGTCATTTTTTATTGTGTCAAAAAGGCAGCCATATCTTCTTTGACCAGATTTTTTTGTGCCGCGTATTGCTCAATAGTTTGTTATTTTCCAGATGTTCAGTAATTTATTTTTGTTAATATTTATTCCATTACTACTAGATACAGTAGTCAGACTTGTGAGGGGGTAATTTCTGGGACCATTCAATTTCCTGTTAACTGCTATTCATTTTTGTTTTCATTATTATTAAAGCATCTAGTAACCCCACCATGATCAGGACCCATTGTGCAAAGCACAATATGTACATTTAGGAGGAGATAAAATCAAGCTGTCCAGTGTAATAATATAACCTCCCCTTTTATTGAAAAATGGTATTTTGTTTTCTTCTGGCACTGTAATTTCTCTAGTCCCCCACAATGAAGACAAAAGTATTGACATGGCAAATTCATTGAGTAATTCCTTTGATAGACTACCCTGAACAACATGCAGCTAAGAAAATGCATTCACATCTCACATAATCCCTCTCACATTCTTTTCCAATACTTTTCATCATTTGGTGAGCATTTTCTTCATGTTTCTAATCAAGTATGAATATTAGGAAGGAGACTAGCACTTCTTTTGGAAATGTTTGGAATTCAGTCCTTCTTCTCAGCTGTTGAAAGATGTATTTTCTAGGTAGTATTTCTTTACCTCTCTAAAGCTGTTTGTATCTGATTTCTCTTCTTTCATAGGATAGTGAGGGAATTTTGCTCCTGTCACCAAGTTCAAGGCTGTCTAAAACCTTGAAATGGAAGGCACTGAAGGAGAATATAGTTGTCCTCGTTGTGAGGTGCAGGGTGATCATAACAAATAAATGCGATCAAAGGCCTAAAGTTAGCTCTTGCTGAGCTCTGTGCTGCCAGTTCCAAAGCCTTGTTCTTTGGAGTTAGCCAGGCTCTGCCCTACCTATTCAGTGACCTGCAGGACACAAACACCCTTCACCTCTACCATCTGTCTTTAATTTTGCCTTTGTTTTTGCTTAGATATTATGCCACTTTCATAGTTTGTGGCTGTCAACTCCTGCTTCAGGAACACCTCCAGCTGAATCCTATGGTAGCCAAGCTGGATTCTGAACAAACATCCATGACAGACAGCAGTGGAACAAGTTTTCGTTTATTTGTTTGTTTGTTTTTTTCCATATAACCTCAGTACCATGGTTTAGAGCTAGGATCTAAGGTTCCCACAGGAACTCCTTTGGAGTAAATATGCTGTTCTCTTTTTCTCTGAGGGTCATGCTTTGAATCCACAGCCCTTTTTGAGGTGCAGAGGACGGAGCTCAGAGCTGTCAAACCTCAGGCAATCACATGATGATGGGAGTTGTGGTTTGCCCATGCTGGGCTGAACACCAAATGGACAACTTAGCTTTGCTGCCTTGCCACAGAGCTTCATGCCCACTCCTTTAGATCTATGCTCTTTTAGCTCTATCAGTTGTGCTCACTCTTTTCACATACTATATCTCAATAAGCAATAGCCAGCAATGAACAATGTTCATGGCCAGCTCAGCTGTCTTGCTCAGCCTGCACATATGGGCAAATCCATGTCTCCCAAGAGGCATCCAGGAAAGTGGGCAGCCAGAACAAACTGCTGCCGTGAAATAGCTGCCTTTGGCCTGCTTCTGCTGGAGCTGGCTGCAGGAAGTATTCTTAGCAGGCGGCTGTGCTGGCTGCCCTCCTTCTCCTGAGAGCTTCTTGGAGTCAGTACCTAGGTACGTTGCAAGCCTGATGAATTGCTCTGGACGTGCTGGTAGCCCATGAGATTTCTCACATTCTCTGTGTCCTTGTGCATCCCCAGTGGGATGTGATGGGAGAGGGTAGGCCAAACACCCCAGAAAGGAGATGTGTAAATCTCCTTGGAACTGGCCATGAACGTTAAAAGTAATTTAGGAAGTCTTCATATTTCTGTCCTGATCCCCCCAGTTATCTCAGATTCCAAACTTGCAGTGCCAGAAGTGTATGAGAAAAAAGTATCCCCCCTGGGTAAATCTGGTGTGTGTTGACTATTGCCTAGCTAGGTATTTGTCAGTAGGGCTATCACTGAAAGCTAGTGAGTGTTTCAATATTCCATTTCTGAGGCAATTTCCTCAGAGACAGTAACTAACTCTATAAAGTGTCTCTCACTCAAACTCAGTTTGATCCAACAATAAGCCCATTCTGGCGTGGAAACTGAAGAGTATTTGAAAAATCGCTTGACTTGAAATCATGGTTAATAACTATATTAGTGGTGTTTAGCAGGATGGCAAATGTTTGGGTCTTCTCAGATTTCTTTTTGTGAAAGGAACCCAGTACTAAGAGCTTCTTGTGGTCCAAGGAACATATTTTCCACATCTATAAATTTCACACAAGAAGCAGAGCAGTCATGTAGCAGCACAAGTTTTGTTCCCCACAATTTCTCAGTGGCGGTTTTGCATCCATGATTAAGGTGTCTGTTTCTACTGCATACTTGTTATATTATCTTCTAATGACCTAAATGTTTCATTTTTCTGTCATGGAACTCAAATATATCAGCATCACCTCTTAGAAAAAAAATCAAGAAACCGCATGTCAGGTCTTAGAAATATGAGGGATGTGCCTAAAAGCAGGCCTGTATTCAAAAGTTATGATGGGCTAATGGTATGGCAGGAAACACCACTTTGTCCTCTTGTTGTAAGGGTTGTAAATCAGACTGGCTGAATTGCAGGGCTAAGAATGGCTACTATTCCTTATCAGACCTGGAGGAGTCGTAGCTTGAATTTTGGAAGAGCCTGGCTGAGGTGGCCACAAAACATGGGAATGCTCATGAACAGCAAAGCTCAATCTCTGTTCTGAGTAGACAAAAATGATAGGAGGGGGTATTAAAACTACCAGGTAAGTGAAAGAGTATTACTTCATCTACTTAGGCTGGAGGAGCAGAGAACATTTATCACAGGGGCATATATCAAACGGAACTCGTTTTCTGCTCTTCAGCTTCTGACATGGGCTATGAGATCTGCTCCTAAGTTTACCTCTTGCATTTCCAAAGAGCTGATGTTGGCTAACAGTTTGCTCTGTGAAATATGCCTTACAGCCTCAGTTCCTTTGAGCGGATCCCCTCTGGTAGTAAGAAGTTTAGTTTGCTAGGTGATCTGGAAATATGTTCAAGTCCTGTCTTCCTTGTGCTTTGAAGCACACTGCTCAGTGCCAAATGCTTTATGCTTAACTTGTTGCTCTCCAAGGCTTGGAACTAGTATTAGTTTTTGTTTCCCCTTTCTTTTACCCTCTCTATCTCAGGAGCCCAGGAAAATGGTTATAAGTGTTACAGACTTTCTTTTTTTTTTTTTTTTTTAAAGTTAATTACAAATCTCTGTACATCCAGTTTATACAAAGGACTTTCAAATAATCGGTGATTAAAGCAAGAGTTGATTTATGCATTTAGCCATCTGGGCTAGAATTTAGGAGCAACTGCTAATAGTGGGGTTGCAAGGATATGACAAATATATAGAGAGGTCATCTGCTTATAAAAATCAATATATAGTAACAACAAATAATTAAATTACAGCTTTTTCTTCTTGACATGAATCCCACTCTGGCTTGGAATTCAACTACTACTTGCCTAGCATTGTTCTTCTCCTTCCTCAAATTACCTGCTTTTTTTTTTTTTTTTTTTTTTTTTTTTTTTTGTGGACTATCAAAGTCACTGAAAGCTATACAGCTTTTTTTTCCTGAGTGTTTAGGTTTGTAACCTTGTGTAACCGGGTCTGAAGAATACAAACTCAACTTCTTTCTTTAGGATGAAAAGTTGTAAGAGGTAATTTAGCCAAAGATACAGGCACACAGACAAATTATTTAAAATGCAGTGCAATTCTTCAGGTACTTCCTGTGAGCACTTTCTTACCCCGTGGTAAACAGGGGTCTTCCCCTTGCTCTCAGGGAACGTGTAATGGTGGAGACAGAGAGCTAACTTGAGCTTCCCGAGGGAAGAATATGTGTGTACACACAGGCTGTTATTAGAGAACAGCTGACATGCTGGAAACCCACCCCAGTTTACACCTTGGCAGCTATTCCCGCGCATGTTCCCTCAGGTACTTTGGGGACTGCACTTTCACCCGGTTCCCGTTCCTCTCCCCACGCACCGCTCACGCGGCTGACACCAGGTTGTTGTTGGCCCACGGCCGTGGTGTGTTGCTGCTGCGCTCCCTTCTTCCACCCCCTCTGCTCTTCACTAGCACCTCATTTATGCTGACATCCTCAGCCTCTTCAGTTTCTGCCATGTCCGAGGCAGCTGACTTTCCTTGGTTCCCTTCCCACTCAGAGCAGCAGCTATATCTACCTTGCCTCGCTTGCAGCTCAGAGCATTTGTTTTCAGCCTCCTTTTCCCTGCTCAGGAGAGCTGCTGCTGCTGCCCAGGAGGACATGGTGATGATGCCAGGAAGACATGGTGATGTCCTGGTCCAGCTTGGCTCCCGTGTAGCACTTCCCTACCACCATGCCTGGCAGCTGTGCTGCTGCAATTCAAGAAAACCCAAAGTCTCCTTCCTTTACTCAAGGGCTCCTCTTTAACAGCCATCCTGACAGAAAAGCAAAAGCATTCTTGGTGCTGTAAACCTACTGAACAAGTAATAACTCTTTTATAGCTTTGCTGCCCTTGCTGTTAACAGGGAAGTGCTAAGTATCTGTATATTCTTACTTGGCTACTGGCCACCTTTTCATTTTCTACGGCAGTTGTTTTCTGATCTCAGAGCTGTCTATTGTAAAACCATATTAGGAATGTTGCAAGCTTTGTGGTAGATCTAATAATCACTGTAACTTTTAGTTTATTCTAGCCTCTGTAAATATACTTACAGTTTCTTTCCATTGCAGTTCACTTTTTTTAGTACCTGCCAGTTGCCAGTCATTCCTATTCCCAGACCTTGTGGGAATTTGTTAGCTGCAAAGGGCTGCGAGAGAAGCAGGAAAGAGGGTGAGAAAATGGACAGGCAGGAGCACCTGGAGTATGTGGGTGGCATGGAAGTTGCCTCTGGCAGTAACAGCCTGGTGTGGGAGAGGGAAATATTTTGCTAGATTGTTCATCTGTGCTTTCTGCTGATATTTTGGACATGTTTGTGGATACAGTAATGTGATGTGCAGGCCTAAACGGGGCAGAGAGTCTGGGCAGGCAACTGATCCTTGATAACAGAGAAATTCAGGCAACAGAAGGAAAAAACAGACCAGTGGCCAATCTGCTAACACAAACATATAATGATGTTGATCAAGCAGTCTAGGTTCTTTCAGACTATGAGCTGATCCTGAAGCCTTCCTCTTGTGCCTTTGATGGTATGGCTAGTATTACAGGTTAGGATGAGCTATTGGGAATGGCTAGAGTAACTCTGTTTTGTGTGAGAGCAGCCCAGGCAATTTATGAACCTTTAAGCAACGAGGAGGCCTGTTTGCAACCTTAGGAGGAAAGACATTTTTGAAAGCCTGGAGGTAACTCTGGATGCATGTCCATCACCATTTTGAGGCATTCCCATGGGCATCATGTCATGAACAGCTAGCAAAGAGGCCTACTTCTACTTGCTGAGCTGCTGCCCAGGGACCCAAAGAGAGGTAGGGCTAAACAGAAGAGAGAGCAGATGGCTCAGGAACAGTGATAACTCCCTTTCCCCTTTCCCAGGTAAATGTCAAGTTCCGGGTACCTCATTTTACATGAAAAGTCTTATTCATTGACTACACCTTTAAAGAACTTGCTCAAGACTGTAGGTGGATTTGGGAGTTCCTGGGGAGACATCTTCCAAAATCAACAGAAAACGTGATCCATTAACATCCTGCTTATGGTGATGTCCACTTTCCCTTTTCCTACCCATTGCACAGGGTTCTCAAGGTAAGCAAGGACCGAGGGGACTCTGGTAGGTGCCTCGTATCCCAGCAGGTTGTGTCCAACCATGCCAGCACGGCCGTGGAGGCACGGCTTCCAGCAGAAGGGGTCTGGTGAAGCAGCATTAGGTTCTCACTTGAGAGCCAATTTGTGAATGACTTACAGACCCCCGTTTCATTTGTGCACCAGATTGTTTATCTGGTCTAAATGAGTATGCACAAAGTATCAGTTCATCTTCCCTGCTTTAACATTGCACAGAGGATGACTAGCATAATAATAGCTCACTTAACACTATTCGTTTGGGGATAGCAAGGAGATTCTCCTTTTATCCTGCTTGTCAAAATGTCTCATAGGAGATAAATGTTTATTCTTATCAGAAGGGCTTATTATAAAAAATGGATATTGTTTACAATAAGCTAAAGTCTACTTTTTTTCTTGTACTGGTTTTTAGAGCTTTATTAATGAGAAGCCCATTGAGCATTTTAAAGTTAAACATGCTCAGTTGCCATTAACTATACATGAATTGTAAGCATTTCATGCTTTTAAACTTAAATGCTTAAATGAGTGTATGTGTGCAAACAAATGAAGAGGAAAATAATGAAAAAGAAGTATCTATCATGGCTTTAACTCCTGTTCTCAAGAACAGTATGCAGTATCTATCAACATATTGGTACCTGGAAATTTCATGCAAGAGATCAGCTGTGTGACTTTTAGGATCTCTTGTATTCCAAGATAGCCACGCTGGACTATTGCAATGCAGCTGGAGGTGATAAATTTGTGCGTCATTCTGACTAACTCCATAGCCAGAAGGACAAAGGGACTTAACAGGATGGAAGCATTTTAAAACATGAGTCATCCAGATGTAGTGATGATTTTCTGTCCTAGTCATGAAGGGTCTACTTTCGGTTAGAAAATGCAAACAAGGAAACAATAGGTTTACCTCTATATGAAGCTATTTTTTGTGGGTTATAGTAGTTATTATTTCCCAATACCTAGTGGTGTTCCAATATGATAGGAATTTTCCACTGTTTTGGAAATATTAGAGAATTCCTACATTTCCAGTATTTCTTATCAGAAATCAGTGAACTGTGCACAACTACACCCCAAAAAATAAAAAACCTTGACATTACTGGAGTAGTCCAGGTTAACCCAATGGAAGTCATGTACTGAATATGTTATAAGACTAGAAAAAGAATGGTCCTAATATTCCCCATGTTTGACTGGATGGGAGGAGAGAAAACTTAATTGACTCAAACCTTCAACTGAAGAACCGTTCATTGGGGTAATTCATAAAGAACAAAGGTTGACGAGTTAGATACCATGGAATCAAAAGCCACTCTTCTCCCTCTTGTGATGATTAGAATAGACTGGAAGTTTCCTCCCATAGTTGCTTTCAGGGTTTGTTGGCACACAAACAAAACCTGTGTGATCCAGATCCTGATGGTTGAGTTACTGGCTTGGCATACAGGAATTCTGGTTTCAAGTCCCTTCTCCGCCTGTAGCAGAGCTGACATTTTTCATTCCAAAGCTTTGCTGTACTTCAGTCTGGGTGACTTCAATTTAGGACTCCACATGCCAAACAGAGTACCACAACCATCAGGCTAAGAAGCATTTGTCTTGAAATGGAAACATTTCCATAAAACCCTAGTGCTGCTGACAAAGCGACCTACTTAGATGAAAAGGCATTCATCTGGATGTATTCTGGCTTTCTCTAAAATAGAGCCATTTGGAGCTGGTGACAGATGAAATACAATTGTGCTTTGGCCATGCCCTTCACCCTGCTGGAAGTTGGGAAGAGTTAGTGAAGACCTGGGTGGGGACCTTTGAGATCATCCATGTCCTAGGACAATTTTTAAGAAGGGAAGCACCAAGCAGATTTGAAGTGGGTCTAGGGACATTCAAGTGGAGATCCCCTTTGTTAACACAATCCTCCCATGACACATAAGAAGAGGTCACCTCACCTTTTATTGCTGTACAAACTCACCAACCTTGTGCAGAGTGACCTACTCAAGTGACAGATGAATGAATTTGAAACTGGGCTATTTTATTCTGTGTTTTGGTATTCATTAGTGAGGAGTTGCCTGTCCTAAGAATAAATCATCTCTGGACTGATTCTGAGGTCCTTTCTCATTCTGTTTTGGTTCAGCCCTCAGTGAGGTAAAACTGCTGTTGAAGCCAAGATAATTTTCTTCTCTTGGTGGAAAACTACAATGATGTCAAGATTTGGCCCGATAAACTAATGATAATTCTCTGCATTTTACAGGCTCTGTTTATACTATGATCTCAATGTATTTAAAAGATTTTAATCACGCTTCAGTACCTGTGTGTGAGCTAGACGGTAAGTGTTCTGGCCAGCTAAGGCAGAAGAGGCTAACAGCTTCATCTATGACTGTGCTGTACGTTGAGAACCTTTCATCAGTCTATTTTTTTTTTTTTTTGCCTGAATTTGATTAATGCCTGTACTCAATATCAGAGAGCTGAGGAAAAAAAAATGAGGACATATGCACGTATATGCACATATTTTTATATAAAATGGTGGTTCAGCACATGCACGTACAGATGGGTTTTAAGGAGAAATGTAATAATCATGCAAAAGGCCAGTTTTAACTTTGCTAAAAGTAGCTAAATAATGCCCCTGCCCTACATTAAACTATGCTGCGATCAAAGAGGGCAGATGCCAAGTACTTGTGGTTTTACAGCTTTCAAATAAATATTGCTCAACTTCATAGAAAAAAGAACATATGAACAGGGAGAGAATTTTCCCCCTTTTTTAAAAAAAATTTAAAAAATTATTTTCAATATTCTTTGTGGGTACAGGGGGGTATTACTGCTGCTGCTCCTCAAGATGTCTGCAAGTATTTTGGTTGTGAATACCGCTTGACCCCAAATTCAGTTAATTTAGATTGGCAGACTCAGTCGCAGAACCTTTTATGGGCTGGCAGATAGAAAGTCCTGGCAGATCTGCTGTGGAGCTGCAAAGTTCCATACCCAGCTGAAACTTTTTTTTTAATTCAACACTGTCATTTTTAAATAACAGTGCAGTTGCAAAACAAATTGGCAGGTAGTTACAAACTGAATACTGCCTGGGGCTCTGTCTTTTCATTTTGCTGACCAGTGTGCCTGGCCTTCAATTTAGAAAAGCACCCAGTAGTTAAAAAGCACTGGTGAAACCTCATAATGTAGACCTAACTGCGTTGGTCATGGAGAGGGAGATAGCCTGCTCTAGCTTGTTGATCCCTACAAACTGATTAGCATCATGATAGAGCATCATCTTTTAAAAATAAAAGTGCCCCTAAAGTGTCTATCCAGCTGAGCATGGACTTTCCTGGCAAAGTTTAAGCCTTCTTGCCCGGTCCCATATGAAGCTTCAAAGTATTTGGGAATATTGAACTGGAGGGACCGGTTGAGTCATTGACTCTCAGTCATCTGTGTTGTCTTGGGCAACCACCTCATGTGATCTTTCCTGGACAGTAGATTGCATCAGACACATGTGTGACATCTCTTGTAAATCAACACAGCTCCACTGAAGCTAATCTCTGAAGCCCCAGTTTATAATAAATGAGCACATGGATTTGCAAAAGTACTTGCTGTTTTATTTAGATGCTTGCATTGATGTCACTCTCAGCATAGGCTTAAATTTAGGAGGCTTAAAACAAGTAGAGATGCTGAAGTTATCTCACAAAGTCCTGCATCACCACTGCATGAAGCCTGTAAACTGCCAATCTGCTAGTCAGTCAATCTATGAATATAAATTCCTTGGTTAATCTGTCAATAAGTTATATGTAATGAAATGGCCCAAAAGCCAAAATAAACAAAATGTTGTGTTTAGAAAGTTGCCTCTCTTGGGCTTTAATGCTGCATTGGCGAATGCAATTTTCATAGGTTAGGTTCTTCAGATGGTTCTCTTGAAGGAAAAAACAGAGCCCAGGAAGCACCAATAGTACCATCTATGAAGGCATTTCAGGTCCTATGAGTCAGGAGGATGCAGAAGAAGGTGTGCCTCAAAAGACTGTGATTTCCCAGTCATTAGCCCTGAGCAAAAGTCATGTACTTGTGATCACATGTCATTTGGGTGGGCCTGAGGTGCCCTGTTAAAAATACTGTATTTAGATGATGCACAATGAGGCTGCAGAACAGAGAGTGCCTTAAAAACTCTCCGAGGACCTCAAGCCGCAGGACTTTTTCAGCGGCCAAAGAGCGGCCTTTCAGAGGCCAAAGAGAGTACAGCTGTACAGGAGGAGTTTCCACTTTTCTGTGAGTAAGGACCACAGACCTTAACATCCACTAAGGCCATGATAGACCCTGCAGTGGATGCTTTAAGGCCAGTGTCATTGATTGTTTAGGTAATTTGGTCACTTCCTTGGGAAAGATCTGCTCAGGATATCTACTAGCACCTGCACTTACTAGTGAGCACAGTTGCTTTTCTGTGTTTTGCAAACGACAGTCAAAATGCTATTCTGGCTGTTCCAGTACTAGGCTTGACATAAGTCATAGCATAAAGAAGTGTTTTTCTGCCTTTATCAAGAGTGTGATGCTCTTAAAAAAAAGAGAGAGACTACTAGCACTTCTGAGAGCGTCTCACAAAGTTGACTGCTTTGCTGGAATTGGAGCCTTAGGTGTAGTGCAGAATGGGGAATTTAGGAGTGTTTATTCACTGGGATTATCAGGCTAGTGTCACACATCACGAGAGACATGGACTATCCCATAAGCGAGGGATGAGACTGCTTCAGTGGGGTCTCATTAGTGGACTAGAAAGCTTTGTTGCTGAGGGGAAAGAAAGAAGATCATAAGAAACATAACAAATAGGCAGATCCTAGTAAATTGCTATTGAGGTTGACATGCTTAGATGCAAATTAGATCAGGGGTTCCCTGTTGACCTCATTGCCCAGAAGCAATTAAAGCTCTAGGTAGGCAGAGGTGTTGCCCTTATGCAGTCTTAATGCCGAAATAAAATTTTGTGGCCTCTGTGACGCAGACTAAAATAACCTGATTATCTTGTCCATTCTTAAAATCCAAGGCACTGACCTTCCCCAATATATGATTCATCTATTGCCAGGAAGGTGAAAGTCCAACTATTAATGAGTTGCTTCATTGTGTACAGCCTTCAAAACCAGGCCTCTGCAATCAGCTCAGCTGAACACTTTGGACTTCTTCCCATCACTTGATCCTAATCATGAGTCTGCACCTGGTCCAGCTTTCTGTTTGGGACAATATGTTAAAAATTCATTGTTGCACTTTTTTTTTTTTTTTCCTCTTTGAATTCAGTGAATGCTTATAGGATGAGAACTGAACAAAGTCAATGAATTGTGGGGGAGAGACACAGGCACCACTCATATTCAGGAGAAACAAGGAGTATCCAGCTGTATCCTGCCTGCCTACTTTGATGTCTTTGGCTGAGAGAGCGTCGAGTGATTCAGACCACCTACTCTCCAGACCCCAGCTCCCTTGGTGGTCAAAGGGGAAAAGAAACAGTGACTCTGGCCCTGTGCACCTGTAGTGTGCCTCGTGAGTCCTTCTCTATCGAATGCAGAGGGAACTGCTGCCTGGCAGCCCCAGGCACTACATGGTTTCAAGTGTTCATCACTTTCTTGATCTTAGATGCTGTAGTATGGGACTGTGTCCACCCGAGGCATCACACCATGCATTTTCAATGCATATTGCTTTGAGCGCACTGTGTTTGTGTTCACCTCACTATTTCTAATTCTTGTGAAGAGAAGTATAATATTAACCTCAGACGCTGTTCTGTTTGCTTCACCTACACACACATTTAAACACTTCTTTCTTTCTTTCTTTCCTTCTTTTTCTAAAAACAAGAAGCATGAGAAGTGGGAAGACTGAAAAAGCAAGGCACTTAGAAGAAGATGCTTACTCTACTCCTCAGCCTTTGGAAGGAAATGAGGGCTCAGATCTCTGACTCAAGTATCTCTACACGGTTGCAAGTCAGATGAGAAGCAGAGAAAACTATCATAACTACTGCAGACACAAAGGAAAACTACAGTCAAAGGCAGCTTATCTGCTAGGGCCTGCCCAGCTGTTGCTTATCATCCATGTTGCATCTGGCTTTTTTACACAGTACATCTGTTTAGCATAAATAACCTATTTTATTGGTGTCCTATGGTACATCCAAACAATGAAGAGAAGAAAAAAGAGAAACCGTAAATAAATTTTACAATGTCAGTAAGAGCATTCACATTAAGGGAAACTATTTTGAGTGAATGCCAGTTCTTAATAAATTGCTATTATTCTGGTGTTTTTATAAAGACCACAAGGAAAAAAAGAAAAACCCCAGAAATGTTTGAAAAATGGAAACACTGAATGTTGCTCCTCAATCACTCCTTTTAATCATAAATACTTCTAGCTGTTCTCCCAGCAAATGAAATGCCAAGACTTTTTTTCTTTCAGTGTCTATCTGAAAGCCTGTGGCATAAAAAAGGACCATGAGTCACTAGCTGAGCTTCCTGAATGCTCAAATATGGGTTTGAACCCATATTATCAGTTCTCAGTCTGAGAAGGCTTTCTGGCAACTTGGGGTTCATCGCACACCTTTGCAGGCTCTGCAAAGGTGCCTGTGCTGCCTCTGAATGAGCAAGCTCAGCCTCGGGAGCTAGCGACTATCCTGTTCTTGCCCAGAGTACTGCATTGAGGAGCAGCAATGCTTCTTAAGCAGGTTTTGCTGAGAAGGACGCGCATAGCCTTTAATTCCCTGTTACTGACTCCTCATTTGATGTAATTTCTCAGAAATATGAAAGGAACCAAAAATGGTTCACTTCACCAAGACCAGAGGAACTCTGCTTAGCTGTCAACCCAGAACTAAAACCCAGTCTTTCTGAAATATCACCTCCTAGCTACTCCAGGTTTAACTCTTTAGGCCTCTGTGGAACTTGTACCTACCATGTGGACTTGGTAAGTAAATTTCTGAAACCAAAAAGGTTTCATGGCAAACCGTAAGATACGTGCGGATGCCAGCAGCATACTGCACAATGGGAGATACCCCCTCCCACAGAGTTCCTGTCATAACATGGGGATTAGAGTTACATTTCAGGGATTCCAGCAAATTCTTTTTTCTTTTTTTTTCATTGGTGATGCCATTAAGACATATTTTATTACGTCTGTTTTAAAACTTCTTTCACTCTCAATGCTTCACTTGGTTAATGCTTGTCTTCTGCAGGGATTCTGGAAGCTGCTTCATTTGGCTGGGATTTCCACATTAAGAAGAGCTGATGGAGGACCTTGATGAGGTCTTTGCTGCTGTAAGGCCCCAGCATTGCAGAAGGGTGTGTGGGTGCCTTGGAAATCTTAGAAACATTAGAAATATGATAGTCCTAGTTGGTGCTGGAAAATCAAATGGCAGTGATAGATGCTATTTTGAAGGTCATGTCCCAGTGGGCAGGCAGCAGCTGAGAAATAATACCAGAGGATGGGGATCCTAAGATTGGTGACAGTATTTTCCCTCCAAAGAAGCTTGCAAATACATTAGCAGCAGCAGGATTTGCTGGGCAACAAGGCTGTGGATGGTGCTAGGTCTGGGGCATCTACAAACCAGAATACGTCATGTCTAATTTCCTTCCAGTGAGGCAGGCCCTAGTAGACTGTGACATTTTCATGGGAATCCTGCTATCCTCTCTTTTTCCAACGTGCCATTTGGATCTATACCCAGACAATTTGGGGTTTGGGCAGAAAAAGCAGTTTTGATGGTAGTAGAGGTGAGAGGGCTCATCCTGCAGAAGCATTAGAAAACCAGCACTCCTGGTTGTGGCCTGCTGCATCCACCACAGGATGTCCTAAGAAAGTGGGTCCTGAGCCTGAACAAACTCTTTTGCCATTTTGCACACTCTAGAAGTGTGTTTATAATGAAATAAGTCCAGAGCCCGGGGACTTAAGGGATCAAGGGATGTTTTATGAGCTCACATGCTTGCTACATGGGGCAATTTTAATGAGTAATTGATTGCTAATTATATGTGCTGCTTTGTGGTGAAACATCATGGTACTTTGATATGGACCAGGAACTGAAAGTTTCTGTTGTGCTTATTTTTTTAAAAAAAATTGGCCTTCTGATCTATATGGGGTATTTTGTGCCTGATTAATCTTGTGAATTGTCTTGGGTGAGTGTTGATTTACTCACTGAATTCAAGATCAATTTTAATGAAGCTCTTAGTGTGTGCTGGTTTGGGGACGCAGGGTGCCATATTATTGGTTTGTCTAGATTGCTCACTGTTTTGTTAAGACTTCAGTAAGAAAACTTCTGGCATAGTGACAGCTTCCCACTTCTCTACAATTGAGCAGACAACAACAGAGCTTAAACAGACAACAGACTTTATTAAACTCACATGTACATACATAACAAGTAGACACTTCAGTACAAGCTTGACCTACTGGCCAAGAGCAACAAACAAATCCATTATTTTTTAACTCTCAAACCAGGTGCAATCAGGAAAACAACAACTTCAGCTGAAGCTCCAGGCTGTAAACTAAAAGAGAAAAACAAAGTGCAGACATCTTGAAGAATATTGATATCTGATCCCTTCTTTGCCACAGCTGTTTTCTTCCACCCTCTCTCTCCTCCCACAACTGGGGCAGGACAATGTAGTCATAGAAGTCTTCTTTGGAGAACGCGAGGGCACAGAGCACTGGGAAATGCCTTGTGAAGCTCTATGTAACAAGGGCAGGAAGTTGGGAGGCTGCTGGACTTCTGGTCCAGCCGTGTATGTCTAGTCATGGCTCCTAGAGTGCTGAAATCTCTACAGGCATTGTAAATCTGCTGTGCATATGCTCATATCAGGAGGGCTTGCAATGGCATTGTAACCATGAGTATCTGTACTGATGCAGCTGAAACTGTGGTGTTTGTTTTTTCCTCTTCCGCAGGACATGGCCGTGCCCCTTGGATCAGTTGGCTGCGTGTTAGGAAGAACATCCTGCCTGGGCAGAGCAGAAGTTAGCTAGGGCTTTGGAGCTGGTAGCGCTGGGAGCACAGCAAGGGGAATATTTGTTTTCAATTTCCAAGCAGGAAACCATAAGCAGATTGAACTTGCAGAGAGTACAGTGTGGGAGAATGCATGGAGACACAGAAGGAAGGAGTTGCGGGAATGCTGGTGGAGGACTTTTCAGGCTTTGGCATACACGGCTGCAGTTAGCCAAGCAGTGAGGTACATCACAGCTCTTCTCTCCGACTGGAGAGCACCTGTGAACTGCTGTCATCTTGGGAAATGGCAGCTGGTCCTTCCGGGGTAGTCAAGTGGGTGGTGCTGGCAAGAACGTGAGCATCAGCTATTTCTCAGTGTTTAGAGAAGACATGCAGACACACACTAACTTGTCATGCTCTTTTTAATTTGATTTTTTTAATGACAAACCAGCCCAACTGTTTAATGTCCTGTGCACAAAAAAAGAAATGAGAAAGCAATTATTTTGTTAGTTGAGGGGAAAAAGCCATTTGCTTTGCTTTGCTTCAGTAAGGAAAACATAAGTTGGCAATTACGGGGTCCAAAGGACCACAGAATTTTCTACAGTACCAGCTTCCAGAACGCTGATGTTTCTTTTCCAGTATGATTTAATAGCAGGATGAGACAAAAGGATACGCAACGGGATTTAAAGGTCCTTGCTCTCCTGAGTAGTCCCTGTCAAGCCAATGGGTAAATGTCTGCAGAAGAGGACCACACTGAAGTTCTGCTGGTAGGTGAACAGTAATCTTGCCAAACAAGGCAACCCATTCAATCTGTTTTTGATGATTTAAAACTGAGCTAGAAAATGTGAATCCAGGCAGGAACTTGGCATTTAAATTACCCACTTGAGAAGACTTAGCTTTTTTTTTTTTAATACAATTTAAAAAATGATAATCCTGAGGGATGTGAAAGGAGTTAGGGCATGGAGATGACAAGAAAACAGAGTCCTTTCATATGCTGCTTGACATTTCGGTAATTTTTCAAGTAGCATTTTTGACTTTTTAAAAAAATGTAGAACTCTCTCAGACAAATTTGCAGCATGAGCAGACTAAAGTTTGATCTTTTCAACATACGTGCTCTTGGTCTAGAGAGATGTCCATGTTGTTGGTAGTGTGCCTATACACTCACCTGGCTTCAACCTCAGGAGATGCTAGCATTACTAGAAATGTTGCAGCTGGTGTACCCACGCAGAAACTAAGGCATTTGGCTAAGTCACAGAATCAGAATCATTAAGGTTTGAAGGGACCTTTGGAGATCATCTAGTTCAACCTCCCTGCACACGCAGGGTCACCTAGAGGCACAAGACTGGGTCCAAGTGGGTTTTGAAGATCTCCAGAGAAGGAGACTCCACAACCTCTCTGGGCAATGTGTTCCAGTGCTCTGTCATCCTCATTGTCAAGAAATTTTCCCTTAAGTTCCTGTGGTACTTTTGGTGCTTCAGTTTCTGGCCGTTTCCTCTTGTCCTATCACTGGCCACCGCTGAAAAGAGGATGGCCCCATCCTCCTCACTCCCTCCCTTAAGGGAGGATATTGCCATAAAATGGTAGCTCACAAGCATCAGTTACAGGAAAATATTGTCTGCACCACAGGTGTTTGCTGCTTGAAACAGGAAGGTGGTCTCAGTTATCCCAATGTCACAGTTTTTTACTACTGCGGCTATGTTCGTATCAGTCATTGCATGTGGCTGATAGGAGCTTTTGTAAGAGGTGGCCCTTATGGTGTACAACTTACCTTGGAGAGTTACAGTTGTCTGAGGAAAACTGCATTTGCTAACTCCTTGCCTCAGGGAAAAACTCTGGGTTTTAGGGTTTTTTTTTTTTTGGTGCTCTAATAATCTTCTAAGGGGATGAAATTATTGGGAAAAATCACTGGACTTCATATCAGGCCCTTAGAAAAGACTGTTATTACCTGGATTTAGGTAGAGCTTCCTGACACATTCACATTTCTGTTTTTTTTAGTACAAAATGTATATCCCCTTATGCACTGACAGCTGAATAGACTTGGTTCAGTTGCTCTCCTGTTGTGTGACCCTGTCACATCCCAGCTTCTGATAATGGGGAAGACTCGGTTCATTTATCACTTCCCCCAAATCTACCTTGAATACTCTTCATGAGAGCTTTAAATATGCATGTGGTTTGTTTAAGTGGGGAGTGAGAACAGGGTTTGATAAACGTGATTTGGTACCCCTGTATGTATATCATAGAATCATAGAATCATAGAATGCTTAGGGTTGGAAGGGACCTCTAGAGATCATCTAGTCCAACCCCCCTGCACACGCAGGGACACCCAGAGCACGTGGCACAGGACTGCATCCAAGCGGGTTTTGAAGATCTCCAGAGAAGGAGACTCTACAACCTCTCTGGGGTTGCACAGACAAGAGTGACTGTGAAATTGTGCTGTGCTAAATTAGCCCCTCTATGTCTTAGGATTCATCCACCTCCCTTGCCTATGCTTAACTCCCATGGAAAGTCCTCTTTGTTGGCATGCCAACTGTTGTTTCCTAGCACACTTCCCCTGTAAAACCCTGTTAAGTGTATATTGTTGACTCTCCAAGAAGGTACAAGACCTGCAGCGAGTAGTTACAGGGAATGTGTGTATGCAAGGCAACTCATCGTTAACCAGAGCTTTATGCAAAGAATTCTTAACTTCATTTTTTGTTGCTTCACCTAAAGGAAAGGTCAAGAGAAGGTGCAGAGAAAATGAAAGTCATATAAAAGATGGAATAGCTTTTTACTGTATTGAGGGATCTTCTATGCCTTGCTTGTTATGTAAAACCCATCAGAAGGAGAAGGGAATAAACAAAAGAATTTTCTTCTCAGCATGTACTGGGACCCAGCACTGCAAATAAATGCATTGTTAGTTGAAATCAGTGTTTTGGTTTCTCCCTTCCTTTGTGAGATGCTGTAGAGGAAGCAGATTAAAGATTGCCAGCTTTCTGGCAAAATATAGTGGTGGCATCATAATGACTTCATTATGGTCTCTAAATGAGCTAACAGACTTATAATGTGTTCAGGAAAAAATACACATTATGAACATATACCCAGGTGTAGGGTTAACCCCTTCTTTGGTGCCCCTTGCTTTGAGCCCAGCTACAGCAGCTCAAGTCAGCTGAGCAGTCTACTGGCTGGGCAGTAAAGGATTTAATTCAACAACAGCTGTGTGCCAGCTAATTGCAGCTGTATTTGCTTGAGAATTCATCTATAATGCAAACAACGTGGTAGCTGTTTGTTTGTTTGCTTGCTTGTCTGCTGGTGGCTGGGAATGCTGCTCTTACGTGGAAATGCTGGGGATGTGGTACAGAAATTGTATAAGGTTCTGGAGCCCAAACCTTCTATTAAAAGGGCTTTCAGAAGTGGCTTATATGATATACCCGTATTTTTACTTTTCTGAATTGCTTTATGTGTTGTGGAAAGCTTCTTCCCTGGTGTAAACAGATTTAGCACCTAGGAGGGTCAAATTCTGCTCAAACTCTCCACCTGCCTTACTGGTGTTTCCTTACGGATGGCACTGAACCACTTCCCTGTTGGCATCACTGGACTTTGATTCTTACTCTCCTGGCCACCTCCTCTCAGACTTCATCACTTTCTGCTTTTAATTTGCTGTTGCTTGACTCTCTCACTTGTTTTAATTTCCAGATTATGTAAAAATCTTCAAGAATCTCTTGGGGTTTTTTTTTTGAAATTTTCTGGATGTAATAATAAAGGTAAATATATGGTTTCAGAATGAGAGCATGGATGCACAAGATGTTCTGAAGACATCTGGTAAAGCTAACATTTCCAAAACAAGTGGGACTTTTATTTCATACATAGACCAGCTATGAAACACTTGTTCGGAAATCTCTGATGCTGCTGCCTGGTAAGTGTCCTGCACAAGAGTTGATGCTGGTCTCGTATCTTTACTCTATGGTGGGGTCTACACATATAGTGGAAATGTCTGGGATGTACACCTGTCTGTTAGCACTACTGCCAGGTCTCATGGCATCTGCCAGAGGTCCAGAAATCCCAACAAACACAGGAAGTCCTGAAAATGTCCTGCAATGTCCTAAATACAGGCAGAATTCCATAGTGGAAGAGGAGTACATATTTAGGAAAATATGAGAACATTGAAATAAAGCTGTCTTTAAAATACAGCTACTGTATCTTGTTCCATGAATAGTCGAGCTTAGGTGTCATGTGATCTAATGGATTTATATGTAGGAAAATGCAGTATCTCATGAAGTTCTTGTGTCACTGGCATCATTCATATAGCCACTTTCTCTCTCATATGATGTTTAATACAGGGTGAATTCATACTATGGCCTGTGGATGATATGGTAAAGATGAGGACTCTTCTGGGCTCTCTGTCTGCTTCCTGTCCCCTATTTTCATGAACTGTATAGAATTTTTGTATCTTTGAGATGACTGTTCACCTGTCAGATATGGATAAACTTCATTGTTGGATGATTATGACAACAGGACAGGAGACAGACACTTACACATAGATAGTATGACCGTATTCTATTTCCTTCCTTAGGAAATGAGGCCAGAATCTGCTGGCACAGCTCATGTTCTTTCACCTTCCAGTGAACTGAGTCTCTCTGGTGAGGTAATCTGCAAAGTTACTTCATTATTGCCTTTTAGATTTCCCTTCTCTGGGTTTCTGTTACAAGTGTGGCTGGAATAGCTGCTGCTGACTTGCTCTGTAGTATTGTTTCCTTACTTTTGGGCTTCTAGTCTACATCCATCTGTTGACTATAGTCATAGGCTATAACCTATGACTAAACCTATAACCTGGACCAGAGTTAGGTTGGGGTTTACATTGTTCCTAGTACCATAAGATCCTAACCTGAAGTCCACCTTTCCTACCTCTGGCACTTGTTTGTATTACAGTGGAACAGGGCTGTATCTAAAGAGGTAACAGTAATAATGAATCCATCCATGTTCCAGCAGAGGAATGGTTCATCATGCTTCTTTGAAGGTATTATGCCTAAAGAAAAGGGACCCATACTATATGTCAAATGTTATGCATTCATTCCTCTTTCTGTCTCTAGGGCAATGGAAGCAGGAAACTAACTGGACAACAAACCAGTTAGAAGGTCCATTGCTTAAACCAGCTTGCACATAAAATGTACAAGAGAATGAGAGACATATGTCTAAAACACTGTTCTGCAAGACCAAGATGTCCAGGGCAGTATCCCTCAACCTTGGCCACTAAAAGTCACCAACCCTTTCTCTAAAAAATGTTGAATTTCTCGTGCAATATTGCCAATGGTTTTCATTTGCAACCAAGTAAAAATGAAATTATACCACAAATACTCTTTTCTCATTTTGATTTGCTCTACCCCTATTTCTCTGGGTTCTATGGTTGTTTCCACGTGTGGGGTATGTTAAAGAAAAGTCTAATTACAGCCTATTGCACTCACTAGTAGAGCCTTATCACTGGTCTTTGGTGAGCAGGTTGAGAATGCCTTAAAGGAGCCAAACACAGAGCCCAGAAGTCTCATCGATATGTTTCAAAAGGACTAATTTTCTTAAAAAACAGCAGCAATGCTTGACTCTTTTTGTTGGTCAAAGCCATGTTTAATAGTCCTCTGCAAAGACAAATTCCCGTGGGATTGTCTGTAAGCCTGATCTATGCAGATTTACTGTGTGCTGTGTTGTCCTTGCCAACACTGATGACCATATGCAGATGTATGTGTGAAAAAAGACAGCTGGGACTGGTTTATAAACAATATATATGAACAGTTTGTCCATAAAACAAGCTATTGTTTATGTTTATGATGGCATCACTACTAAGTCTTCTTTTTAGGGTATCTCTAAGAAGAGGGCAGTTGCCTCCAACGAGTATGTAAGAAGTGGCTTGGCTGTTCTCTGGAGATTAGAAAACAGAAGAAGCAGCTTTCTGACTGAAGGTAAAATTTAAGGTATTATTGGCTATTATCCATATCTTCTACTCCTCTGAGACTGCAGTGAGGCATGCCCAAGGGTAATAAAAGCTGTTGATCTGGCATGAATAATTCCTGAGATGGCGTTCTGTTTAAACATTCACTCCTTTCAAGCTATTTTTCTGCTTTAAAATTGCTTTCTAATACATGTAATTTAAGAGTTTTTCTAACAAGCAGAGAACCCTCATTATATGTAGGTATCATTCGTGAACAACAAACTCGTCTTAGAAGGGCATGTGCATTTTTTTTGGAGTCACGAGCAGCTTCCTTTTTAGGAACCATTTATTAGCATAGATACTATGCCCAAGAACCAGAAGGTTGTTTTTTGCTTCCAGTGAGGGTAGATATTCAGGCTAAGATTTTTGGATAGATTCTGGTATCTGGGAATTTTAAGTCACCCAGAAATGGTGGCCTGTATACTTTTCCATTCATTAAAATGACCAAGAACAAGACTGGACTTGAAATGCTTACAGGCAGAACCTCAGTAGTGTGGGCTGATTCGACTGGAACAGTCCCAGTTCATACCATATGGAGATCTGGTCATGCGGGCTAAGACTATAGTCATTGATTTTTTTCTTCCTCCCCATTTACTGCCACATCTTGAAAAAACTGGTGACCAGCTCTTGCTTTGTTCGTGACTGTAGCCCAATTGCACTGCAATCTTATTGTTTCATATCTTCTTCGTCTTCTTTTTTTTTTCTGTCATTTTTCCTTGGAAAGTAGAGGAAAAACACTGCATACAATGCCTCAACTTCCTGTTCCAATACTGTGAATGTTTTATGGAGATCAGCCAGCTTTGTTCCTGGTAGTATGTTTGCATAAGATTTGAATGCAGACTTTCCCTATAGGGACAATGAACGTGTCGCCTAGGAGAGCAGCTGTTTTGCATATCAACTCATCTACTAAGCTGTTCAATGCCAAAAGGAATGCTCTGTGGCACCTGTGGAGGGTATTTCATTCATACTACTATAAAGCTAAGTGGCAGCTGAGTTTGCATGGTCCAAATACCTTTCTGTTTGCTACAACCAACATGGAGAGCAAATTCATCAGTAAAAGGGAAACAATTGAAGGAACTGAGCACTTTCTGAAAACAATAAGTGGGCTTTAAGGAAGGTATATTTGAGGGTAAAATTCTTGTTACTGTGCACCACCCCTTATGAGGATACAACACCCACAAGAAATATGCAGGACTAAGTGGGAACAAGACTGTTCATGTAGGAGAAAACAAAATTATCTTGTAACAAGATAATGCTACAAGGCAGTCCTAAGTCCTTTGAAGTGATACAAAAACTTTCACTATTTCTAAACAAGCTTTGGATGAGACCTGTGAGTACAAGTGAACGTTCTAGTGAAGCATCATAGAAGTGGAATTATTTATTTTCTTTCAATAAAGTGACTAAGAAGTCATGTTCATTTTGGGGAAGGCTTTCTATCTAAAAGATTTCATAGTTGTTAGGCTATTATACAAAATCATTATCTCTTAAACATGGGGATGGTACAGATTCTTAAAAATAGGTAAGTGAAATAAAATGGAAAAAAATGAACTGACCCAAATTAAAATTGTGAAGGTCAAGATGACTGTAAAAAGGAAAATGAGACAGATTGAAGGAGATCTAGATGTGAGAAAGAGGATGTGTGTAAGAGGGCCTAGTTAGATGAGGAAATGAGGGCCTCAGGAAAAGAACAATAAGAAGATTGATGAGTTGGTGAGGGGGACTCTTCAAAAGGATGCTGAAGAGAAAGAGAAACTGAAACATTATTTAGAGAATCTGGGACATCTGTGATTGTTTTCCAATGCTTACACTATGTTAAAAACGACAAGTCACTGGCTGTTTTCTGCATTTGATATTTGGAGGAGATCCTGCGTTTTGTCTCTCATTCTTTTCTGCCTCCCTTGAACTTGCATAACATCTTAATAGAGTCTCAAAACATTTTTGAGAAAACAAAGATTGAGGGATTTTTGTTATTGTTGGTAGGTTTTTGTTCAGAAGAAGCCCAGCATTGACCTAGGGTTGTTGTTCCCAGTGAAGTCAATGGTAAAGTTCCCACTGACATTTCATTGGAGAACAGTTGCAGTGTCACAGAGGCCTTTTGAAATCACTGCCCTCTGCACGCTGGATAAATCAAGAGCAAACGATGCTAAAAGGATCTTGCAGCTGAATTTGTTTCTGTCCCCATTTTTGGGCCGGATGTGATAGGAAGCGCTTGTGACTAGGTGGAGAGCATTAAAGTGGTGCTCTAGGTGTATGCACTTTAGGACCTCAGAGGAAATTCTTCCAGCAGAGGTGCAGAACAATCAAATCCTGAGTTAAATGGAACTGCCCATTGTCTGCTGATGATTCAGCCACCCTACAGGTTTATTTGTCCCTATCCTTTAATTGCTGTTAATGTTGTTCATATCAGCCTGAAGTAATCTGTTTTTCATCTCCTGCTTTTTTGGTACTTTAGATATTAGATATCCATGTCTCATTAAAGTTCACTAGGAAACTACTTTTACTAAGTAATTTTATTTGCATTATAACGAACAAGGTCTCTGAGGAGATCCATATATTTTTAATAGTCAGCTGATATTTTCATAAATTACATTACAGTCTCATTTATAGCAGTGTTTTCCAATATTTCCCAATTTGTCTACCGCTACAAAACTTTTAACAGACATGCAGCATAGCATGAGCATACTGACAGACATTCTCCTCAATCACTTTTCACACGTCTTGCAGAAGTAGTTCATATGCTGTCATAGATCTATAGGCCAGAGGGTGATCATAACTAGTTTAGAGGGTCTTTTAAACCTTTCGTTATTAGGCAATAAGCAAGCCTTCTGGAAGAGACAGTGACAGCCCTGGACAAGTGGCAAGTTAAAAAGATAAAATCTGAGAGATGAAATACAGGCACTAAGGGAGAGGTTATCTGTAGCCCCTTTACCACCTGGTTGCCTAAACTGTCTTTTTTTTTTTTTTCCTAGTTTGCAAGCAACAGTGCCACTAGTTTATATTTAGCACTTGCACTACCTCTGTCATTACTTCCCACTAAGGAGAAGGGTAAGGCTAATCTGTGGATTTTAAAAATAGCTCATGTTTTGTCAAAGCTTTTTTTTTTTTTTTTTTTTTTTTTTTTGGTATGCAAGACACCTAGCTTCCAGAATTGTTGGGGAAATACTTGAAAATATCTGAAGCCATATTGACGACTGAATGCATGAAAGTTGGTGGAGTTTATCTGACCATCTGGCCAGCCACAACATACATTTGCCATTTAATGACTGACAAATTGTGTCACAACTAAAAACTGTCCTCAGGTAAGAATGCAGTCTAACATATCCGAATGAAACTAGGTTGACATGTAAGTATATTCTGAATGGGGTCTTGGTTTCCCTGTTTGTCTAAATACTTACCTATCCCGTAAGAGTGTTGGTGAGGACTCATTGATTTGTACTGATAAAACACTTTTATGATCTAAAACACTGCATGTGTTAGATATTATTAGCATAATAGTTCAAAATCTTCAGATTTTGTACATTAGCTGGCTTTGAACAGACATGGAAATACCATGTACCCCATGTGTACCCCTTGTGTAGTTATGACAGTGTTCTGTTTGTAAATACTCAGAGGATGAATATATTGAAAACACAGGTCTATTTCCATTGTGTTTAGACTCCAAGGCAAACCCAAGCTCTGAGGTTGTCACCCTGTGCAACTACAAGAACCTGGCACTCCAGGTCCTAAAGTGATGTCATTGCTTCACTTTGTATTGTATGTGGTATATGAAATGAAGGTATGTGCATTTCAGGGCACTGATTGGCCAAAAGAATAGGGAAAAAAATGAGAGGTAATACATTTCTAGTGATCTGCTTGCTGAAAGTCTAATTTGACATCTTGTATGAGGTAAGACAGAAGACATTTGTCTTAGAGCAACTGCAGTATGGATTCTGCTTCAACATCAAGCTGTGCTGCTCTGTTAGGTTTACATTTCTTTTATGCTTGCTTTCCCCCATCCCACATATTTCTGCACAGTTTTCTTATGACTTAGTCCAGGAATATTCATGCCTGTTCATCTGCCCCAAGCTGAAGCCCTGTCTCCCTCGCAACCCACCAGATTTTCTTGTCCAAATACTTGGGATTGCAACAAACATGAAGCCAATGTCTTCTTTTGTTTTACTTCACATTTTCTTAGTCAGTACTGTTGGTTTCTTTTCCTGCTGTTGTCTGGACCCTCTGTCTCATGTTTACACATTGGGCTCAACAGCCTCAAGGTGCTGTGCAAGGCTATGTTTTTCTTTCCAAAATTACAATCAGTAGAGATTAGCAGCTGCCTCCTCCAAAAAAGGCAAGATGCTATCTATTAGCTGAGTGAGAGTATCTTCTTGCCATATGAGAGAGTGTTGCTCTGGCTGAGCTCTGGGCTTTCCAGGAGCCAGTGTGCTGCTTTTTCTCCTAAGAATCAGTGACTCCTCGCTTAGAGCCTCATGCTGAATCCAGGATTTGCCCCTGAGTCAGCTGTGGCATCCCCGATGCAGATTTTTTACTCACATTGTGCATCTCTTCGTTGGAGGCAGGTCCCCAGGTGTTCTGCATGGCATTGATCAGCTGGGACCAACCAAAAACAAGTTTTGTGTTTAAGGTTTACAGGACCTTATAGATGAAATTCCTTTGGCTGGCTTCTGTGAACTATATTTCAGGCCTTTAGAAAAAAAAATGTCCATCCATTTTTGGGAGGGGAGAGGTGTTCAATTTTTGGTCTGTGTGGGCTTTGCCAACTGCTCATTTCCCCTTGAAGTCTGCAGGTTAGTACTTGCATAGGGTGCGAAGCTTGAGATGAGATCTCGTCCATGGTTATTCATTTTACAGTTCTATTAAAAAAAAACACAGGGGAATTTTCTAGATTCCATCCAATCCATAATAACTTTTGAAAAGTTAATTTGCTGCAGCTGCTTTATAACTTCTCCTAAGGCCACAACTCAACATGATTACACAACCGCAGTAACTTTTATGGCCGAGTGGAAACACTATCCTGGTTTTGTTGTTCTACAAAAGCCAATATTTGGTTTAAAGATTCCCTTGGATTTTTAATTCACTTTGCTAGGAAAGCTCACTTGCCACTAGTATTTTTAGAGACTTCACCTGCCTTTTTACCTATTTCTTACCAGGTTTAATTCACTAGGTCTAATGCATATTGAAAACTACAGTCCTCCAGGGTAAGTTTCTAAATGTGAAATATGTCATATTGTACCCCCTATTAGTCTCTACTGTGCAGGTCCTAATGGGGGCTCAGCTTAGAGACCAGTTCCTTCTCCCTGGTATCTCCGCAGTGTGTGAGAACAGAATGTCGAACACAATATCCAGCTGGCTGTCCTCTGGGTATGCTAATAAAAGTTCTGCTTCTCCAATCAGCCAGCTTTGCCCGAGGAGTCTGTCAGCAAAAATAAAAAGGATATTGCTATTTAAATACCATACAGTGTCTGCACATTGAAAATATTTTTACCGTGGTAGCATACATGCCACTACCAATAAAGGCGTATTGTTGTTATAAGTTGGCTGTTAAAATCCAGCCAGGACTAAAAATTGCCATAGAGAGTCTCAGCCTAGAAGGTATTTGTTTATTTTGAAAGGTTGTTTAAAAAAGGGGAATGAAAAATAATTAGTGGTTTTGGGCTCCTACCTTGAACTTTTCTGTTTAAAAAGGTCTTAGGTTATATTTTCTGGTGATTGGATGCTAACAGGAGGTTTGTATCCTTGAGAGAAGAGGGAATGAAAAACTATCAGGCAAATTCTGGGGATCATTTTTAGGAAAAAACCTCTAGTTGATTTTCAGATGAGAACAACTGTTAGACCTTTATGCCCAACAAGTGTTGAGTTTTTCACAGTTGAAAATACAAAAGGGATATTCAGTAACTATCCAAATCAAGTATAATTACAGAGGCATAATAAACATTGGTATGAATGATTGTTTTTGCATTTCTCTATTTGGATAAAGGATTGGAACACTTCCAGCCAAAATAAGCTAAACCTCTGATGTGCCTGACGAGACAGAAGTGTGCTCCTGGGTGCTCTTCATTCGTAGGTGGAAGTTATTGGCTCAGAGAGATGAATCGCCCCATATGGTCAGCCCTTTAAACTAAGGACAGACACCTAGATTCCTATGTAGATAAAGCTTAGAGACCCTGACAGCCAGAGAATAAAATGCTCCCCTGCAGTTTGGTGGGACATCTGCCTGGCTGTGTAATGATGGTCATATAGTTGCGGGATCTGAGACACGTGAGCCAAAGATTTTAAAAAATGGATGCCTAAAATAAGGGGCCCAAATCTATACTTAGGTAAATAAACAAACACCTGATTTTCAAGCTGCTGAGCACCCAGTGGCTTGGCCCCAGGTCTGAATACTTTGGCTTACGTGACTTGCCCAAAGCCACACAGGAAATCTGCTGCAGTTCCAGGAATAGAGCAAAGATCCTGCACTTTAACCACAAGTTGGCTATGTTTTATTTGCCAGCACTCATTCTCACAAGGAAACTAAACCAGAGATCTCACTATACCTAATGTAAGCTGAGTTACCTGCTGCTAATGAAGCTAGAAGCTACATGTGAGACCCCTTGAAAAGCGGTTGGGTGCTTTGAAAAGTCTCTCTCCCGCAGAATTAAATGTGAGGGCTAGAAGACCGTGCATCCCCTTCTCCATCATCTGCATCTCAGGCATCTGCATGAGTTGAAACTGTGCAGGTGCGACAAGCCACTGTGGAAGTGGAGGGGAGAGGTTGGGGACATCCTTTAGTTTCTGTAATGAGTTGCTTCTGCGGTATCCAGCTCCTTTCCCCAAAGATGATCCTTTTTGCCGTTGCCAACTGCTAGCACACTTCTTCCCAGCCTTGTAAAGATTGGCAGTCAAAGGCTGCTTGTGCCTTTGTGCCAGTCCTGATCTTTGGGACCTCACTCCTGGACCCTATCTGCTGGTGCCCATATAACTCAGGGCCAGCATCAGCTTCTGTGCTGCAACATGCTTGTCTCTGAACCTGCTTTCAAGTCCAGAATTGTCCTCATCCCTATTTGTGTGCACCTGCCAATGGAGAGGTAGCTACAGTAGCTTTTCTAGGGCGGAAGAGTTTGAAGTTCAGTGTCCATGACCTGAGCCCTGGTTGTTTTTTCAGTGGGCTGCACAAATGAATGACAGAGCACACTATGGGCCAGAGATTCATGAGACAGCCCAAGCTTGATTTCTCCAAGAAGGACACAGACGAATAAGTCATGTAGTGTGGATGAGGAGTATGCTTTAAGTCTGCTTTTAACTCCACCTTACTTCCCAATGTAGGGATGATCTTAGCCTGCTTTGGGGGATTTTCCACATAAATGTTACTGCTCACGTGCTACTGGGCTGAGAAGACCAGGTGATGTCAAGCGTGTTCAGTCCAGTTGAATCCCAGGCCTAATTGATGTAACAATTCATTGGTGCTATATTGCCTTATGCTATCAGGGACCTAGACTCTATTTATTTTGGTTTTGGTTTTATAAAACATCTAATTGCTGCCTTTCCAAATGCATTTAAGTGCACTTCCCATAAAGACCAGAATGGATTTCAAAATTTGTTATTTCATGCATTAGCTTGAGTTATTTTACAGGGAGCTGTACTGCAGGTGAGAAGTTGCTGCAGGAAAAAGGCATTGAGCCATAGCTTTATAAAGAAAATGTTGAGGCTCCCTTCAGGGTGTATGCATTTGCTATTCTGTAATGCTAGGCAGTGGTTTTCGAATGACGTCTTATGTAACTCCTGAGTCAAATATTCAACAAGAAGCTCTGTGTGGCAAACAAATAACCATAGCTAAAAATTATCTAAACATTATATACTTGCTGCTAATCCAGTAAGGAGAATTACATACTGCAAAGAAAATGCCTAAAACCATATTTCTTCTATAATGTCAAACCACACATTCCTCTCATATAGATGCCAAACGTGAAGCAAAATATTTTCTGGCTTATCCAAGTATAAGGATCATCTAAGTAATTTTCTTAATTGTTCTGATTGCCTGGTGCTATCTGAACAGATTTTCCTATCTTACAAAAAGAAATATATTCCACTCAGGACTTTTCCATCCAGATTTTCATCCATAAATTGGAAATTTCCGTGTTTCCAAACACAGAACATTTCAGGCTAGATAGTAATACTAAGGGCTGGGGGAGAACTGTAGGTGATAAGTGGGTTATACTGAAAATCCTATCTTGGTTTCAACAATAGGACTGATATCTTGATGCTTGCACTGAGGAAAAATGTGGATTTCCACATACTAACCATCTTTCATGAATTACTGCAGATCTGACAAATTCGAGTTATTGTGCTCCTCTTGGGAGATTTTTAAAGCCAGTTGTAACAACAGATTATATGAAACAGCTGGTCAAACAGAATGAGGAACCAGTTCATTGGCATTTGATGAATTAATAAAAACAGGCACAATACAAATTTCAGCAATAGCTAGCAATTCTCCAGGAGAATAGGAACCAAAAAGAAAAGAGCAGGAATCAAATTACTGCAGCTGTTTTGGCCAACAGGTAGGGGGTAAATATTTCTTCATGTCTAAGGCTTGAAAAATGATTAAGAGATCCCCTGGAAAAAAATGCATTCCTTGGAACTTATACAGATGATAACACAAATACAGTGCTTACATTCAGTAAGTTTCTGGCTTCTTCTTATTTCTTTTTAAGGAAAAGCCAGTGAAAGAGAGAAAGATTGTGCTTGAGATTGTCTCCTAATGAAGCAACACAGAAGGAGAGGCTTGAGCCTAGGAACGAGTAGCCGTAAGGATGACAGTGCTTTTAGCAGTTGCCATTACAGCTCCAGTGGCAAGAGAAGGACTGTGAGAATCAGTGTATATGACTACCTGAAGAAATGAAGGTATTTCACAGCAGCTATATCTTTAACTTCACAGTGCTAGGTTTTTCTTTAGAGGATCACAGGGAAGTTCCCATACTGGACGCTTTCTTTACAGGGGACAAACATGAGGAACTATACAAAGGTGAAATGTCAGGAGATGGAGCTGTACAACCAATTGACAAAATCAATACTAACTGAGTTGCCAGGACTAGATGACATTGACCCAACAGTGCTAAAGGAACTCGAGTGGAAACTCAAGTCAAACCGTGCTTACAATGTGTACTTTGTCACTGACATCAGCCACAGCACCCAGCAGAATAATGAGCCACGAGGCAAGTAGATAATGATGATTTCTGAAAAGCTTTTGATGAGGCCATTCACCAATAGCTGTTAAAAAAACTAATGTGCCATTGGACAAAATGGAAACAGGGGAAAAAAAAGTAAGAAAAAATGTCAGATTTTGCAACAGAGGGAGTCCATGAGTGGGAAGCCCACCAGGCTTCCATCTGAAAAGCGTGCTGTTCATCATATTTACAAGTCCACTATAGTGAAATTGTGCACCTTTTTTTTTTGCAAAAACAGTGTGAAAATTGTCTATTGCTTTACACAATAATTTGTGATAGTCACATCTAAAATGAACTGCGAAGAGTCACAGAAGGACTTGACAATATTGCATAACCAGGTAATAAGGTGGCACATGAAGTACAATATTGATGCACTCAAGAAAATATATATGGGAAAAACAAAAGATAAAAAATACCCTACCTATAAGCATCATGGGGATGCTTATATAACTAAGGTAATCCAGTACAGAAAATTGGTCTGGGAGTCACCCTGAAAAATCAGCTCTCTGTTCTGTGATGGTCAAAATAAGAGGCAGAAATTATTAGAAAGAAATTTAAACAAAACACATTACACTGTACACACATATCTATACAAATCTATTATGTGCAGTTGTGGCTAACAAAGCTAGAAAAAAAAGATAGAAGAGAGGGCAGTAAAGCTGAAGCCAAATATAGAATGGTGTCTGTAAGGCAGACTAAATAGATTGGAAAAGGGATAGAGAGTAATATAGATCTATAAAACCACAAAGAGTAAGGAACAAGGAAGGATTACTCATTTTTCTTGTAATAAAAGAAGTAAGGAAAGCTAATAAAAACACGAGGAAAACATGAGGCAGAGTTTTTTAAACAGTCCAACAGAAGCTCTTTTTAATGCAATGTGTAATTAAGTCGTGAAACTCTTCATCACAAAATATTGTACTATGGAGGCCAAAGGTTTAAATCAGTTAGAAGAGTCATGAGGGATAGGTTCATTTGCAGCTATTAAACACTGTCTTCAACTTCTAGCCCAAACGGTAAATCACTGATTGCCAGAAATGCAGAAGGTATGTTATGGGAAAAGCCATCTTTGACGCCCCGTTTCCTTTACTCTTTCCACAGATCCCTCTCTGACTGCTGATGGAAACAGCATGTTGCTCAAACCCAGCAAGACTTACTATTCTATGTGAATTTGGTTTGGAACAGAGAAGAGAAGTGGTCAGCATAAGATTGTCTTAGGAGGCGGTGCCTTCATTCTCCAGCCCTGCAGACACCTCTTCTGCCCTCAATACGCATTAAGAGTAGCCTGAAGGTGTACACAACGGAAGAAGAAAATGAATGAATATTTCAGCAACTGTAGGTAATTCAAATTTCTACATTCCTGGAGTGTGTTCTGCTCTATGCCATGGGGAGACCCTCTGGGAGAGGAATTATGAATCCTTCAGAAGAAGAGGTCATTATCATAGAATCATAGAATGCTTAGGGTTGGAAGGGACCTCAAGAGATCATCTAGTCCAACCCCCAAAGACAAATGTTCTTAGCTGCCTCCCTTTTGGGAAGAGATTCACCTGTTTTCTCAGGCTGTGGATATGCAGTGGGGAGACAAACCCTGAACCTTCCCCCTGGAGCAAATCATGACATGGCAGCTGAAGAAGGAGAAGCAAGCTGTGCTTTTGAAGGCAGATTTTTGAAATGAGTGCCCAATTCAATCTCTGAGGTAAACCTTCTATTCCTGAGGGCTCCACAATAATTTGAGTAGTTACATACATCTCTGAAGGTTTTGGGGGGGGTTCTCTTTTTGGTCAACTTAGCACAGGTAAACCTATATCCATAATCTGTGTCCCTGCCTATGTTACGGGAAAGAACAGTTGCTCTGTCATATTTGACTAGCATGAAGTCAGCACTGAGTGAGTTGGAGCAGAAAAAACTATTCTTAACCAGTTAAGTCTTGCATTAGACTTGATGAACATTGACTAAAAATTTATCCACTTTACAGAGAAGACACCTAGAGGGTTTACAAATGGAAAGGGAACTATAACTGAATCTTCTGTCAGGGCAAATAGAGCTGGACATTGCTACTATGGGAGTAGCCATCACAGTGGGGAGACTGGTGTTAAGACCTCATTGGAAACCTAACTGCAGTGTATATCTTTATTGCATTGAGAAGTCTCTGACAATATTTGCTCATGCAGTCTTTTTTTCTTGCTTCCAAGAAATGGCTGAGTCCACACGGAGCTCAGGATGAGCCTTAGGTAACATAGACTATTAGTTGCTGAATGCTAAAGGTTCCTTTAAAGAATCGCAATACAGACCAAGTTATTAATATTATTCTTTTTCTTGGTGTTGTTTTTCACAGCACTGGGGAGACATTGTCCTAACTCTGGATTCATTGCTCCCTGGCAGAGACTTGTTATATGCTGGAACCCTATTACTGTGATGGTTCCCAGGGCTCAAGTGCATGAAAACAGTGGACAAAGACTGTGGAATTTCTAGTAACTAGTCAAAGTTCGCGTAAAGGTAGGAAGTATTTGACTGATACTGTTGGAGCAGGCATTGTTTTGCAGTGGTGATCTGAGCTTCCCCACAGCTGTCCAATACATCTAGCTCTGATCTAACATGATCTAGAGTATTGCATTGCCCATGCCTTTCTGAGGCATGAGACTCCACCAGCAGAAATTGTTACAGACTCAGCTCAGTCTTCTGCAGTAGGGTACATTATCATCATCACCTAAACACAAATAATAAGTGAAACAAAACAGAGAGCAGTACAAGACTTGAAGCAATTAAGCTTCAAACTCTTGGTTCTTTTGAACCAAATCCTTCAACTCTTCTAGAAAGGAGTAATTTTCAGGAATGACCTAGAACATAACTCAGTGGAATATATAGCTCCACCTCCCACCAGCAAACATTCTGAATAATTTAGATGCTCTACACCCACATAAAAAAAATAAAGCCAAATTTTCAATTGATCTTGCATGTACTACTTTTTTTTTTTTTTTTGAGGGGGATGGGAAATGTGATTTATATTTTTTAGTTAATGTAATAGATTTATTTTTTTTACTGAGACCTTCCTTTCAAAAATCTTACCTTACCAAACATGACTGATCTACTGTGCCTGTTTGGTGGAACTCTCTTGTGACACTAATCATTTCTCTGCATAGATTTATCTGTTTAGGATACGAAACATTAGCTGTTCCTGGACTCTGAACTCGGTTAGCAATAAACACTGCACCAAAAGATCCACAATTCTTTTTGCAGCTGGCGAAAGCCCAGTAAATTTTCAGCTGTTCAAAATGTGTAAGAACGTGTAAGCAAATGCTGCATAAAGGTTTTGGATGAAAATCTAACTATTCAGTTATCGGGCAGAATGTCAATCAAGGATTTTCCACCAGGGACTATGCTAAGCTGTTTGGATGGTTTACTGAATAGTAGTCAAATATTTCAGACCCTGAGCCTTTTCTAAAGTTATTTTAACAGATTAAATTGGAATCAGGGAAGCTATTAATTTTTTTGATCATATGATCTTATGTTTACTCTTGTAATCAAATCACATTTCCACCTTCTCAGTTTTACTAAGGAAATGTGAATCTCGAACTCTGCCTACAGTTAAAAAAAATACTGTGAGTTTACTTTATATGAAATTGCTTAATCAGAATGCAGAGTTCTATTAATCATATTTAAATACAGTCACTGCAAGCCAAATACTGACCTTAGGTTAAAATTCTAAACCATGTGGATATAGGGAAAAATGAGATAAATAGAAATGCAGCAATGAAGTGCCACAGCCATTGTCATGCTTTGGAAATAACATTATTTGAAATTGTACTATCTGTAGAGTCTCTGTGAGTGTAATAAAATTACTGAGAAACAAGGAGAAAGGAATGTGTGGATCCAGAATGGAAGTGATAACAAATTGCAAATACCAAGCTTTTGGGTCCAGGATGGTAGAGGTACTAAAATGCAAATCATAAAGTCATAGAGTAATTATGGTTGGAAAAGACCATTGAAATCACCAAGTCCAACCATAAGCCCCTCAACACCATGCCTGCTAAACCATGCCCCTAAGTGCCTCATCTACGTATTTCTTGAACACTGCCAGGGATGATGACTCCACCACTTCCCTGGGCAGCCCGTTCCAATGCTTCATCACTCGTTCTGTGTAGAAATCATTCCTAATATCTAACCTGAACCTCTTCTGGCGCAACTTGAGGCCATTTCCCCTTGTCCTATTGGTAATTGTTATGGAGAAGAGAACCACCACCGCCTCACTACAATCTCCTTTTAGGCAGTTAAATATAAAGCACAATCCATGCACAAACCTCTGTATTTTGAATACAGTATTCTAACCATCAGCATGAAGTAGATGTGGGAATGTAAAAATGCATATGTGCGACGTCTGCCACACTTAGTCTTCTGATTTCTCTTGTAATAAGAAACAGTGTCCAGAAAGATTCTCAAAGGCACAAAGAGATGTTTAGCTGCCTAGCTAACAAGAGCTTAACACAATTAAATATCTGCCTGGCAGCCCTGACACTGAAAATCTCCCCTGAAGGTGCTAAGATATCATGCCTGCCTGTGTTTTGATCATACATTTTGTCTAACCTAATTGAAGGTGCAGCATTGATATAGTTTAAACTATATGGTAAGCAAAACTGTAGTGGCCGTCGGTAAGACTGATCAGCACACACACCTCACTGGATGTCTAGACTGGTCGCTAATGCCTGGTTTAATATCCCATAGGTCAGTTTGGCTAGCCTTGCAGCTCCGGCTCTTCCTGGGTTGTGTCCTTAGTTATACTTGTCCTTAGGAGCACTTGGCTTAACCTGTTAGGGCAAGGAATGGCAGAAATCTTACGTGATGGCTCAAGTAATAAATCTACAGAGGGAAGCTAAGGTGTGGAGATCATTGCACACATGGGAAGAGGTGAACCAGCAGATGGCAGCTGGGATGACTAGGGGATGCAGAAGATTGTTCAGACTAAGGCTTTGAACTGTAGCTTGCTTTACAGGCTCATCACAGATACTGTGTGTGCTTACTGGGTGTTTGCACATGTATGTATGAGATAAGGTGAGGGAAAGCACAGTAGCACAAAAGCGTTGGGAAGAGTGGCTCTGCTCAGCACCAGTGTCTCCTTGGCAAATGCAGGGGGCTGTTCTTTCAGCAGATAAAACTTTTATTTTTCATCTCCTCTGGTCACCCTAGTACACTACCCAGATGTTTATTGAAAAAGAGGCCATGGAAGGGAATGGTCTGTCAGTCAGGTTAGCCTACAGCAGTCTGGACTTGTCCGTTTGCAAGGAGGTGAGATTGTACACGTGGCATGGGGCCAACCCAACCCTCTGAAAGTACAAAGTATTAAAAGCTAGTTAGTTTGAACTAGGCAGACTCCGTCCTCTCACACAGTGAGAGGATTTATTTTCATTGATTTTCCTTATGATTACCTGCATAAGAATTTTTCCAGAGACTTCAGTGATAGACAACTGACAGCATAAGTCACTGCATCAGGAGCAGGGCCTATATTTTTATTTCCTATCTACCAGAAGGATACCCATTATACAATCTTAAGGCTCAGACACTTTTATGTGCAGTTTTTACAATAAATGTAGATCCTTAATATCTGTTTGCAGCAATGAATTCCTTCCCTGGCTCTGTTCTGTTTTTATTTTGCTCTGATTTTAATGTTCTCTGAGTCCTGTTTAACTAACATTTCTGAGAATTGGAGGCAGAGGTGGGTTGGCATTTTCCTGGGCTTAGAAATGTCTGAGCTAACCAGTAAGTGAATGTGGGCCAGATAGCCTCAGAAGAACTTTAGTGTTGATGGGCCAAAGTCGATCTGCTGCAAACCAGTAGTTCCCCACAGATGGGCTCACAGGAAACTAGCATTTAAATTCTCATCTGGGTTCAGTCAAATCATTATAAGCCATGTTAGCTCTTCACTGTTTTATCTTTCAGAGCAGTAGCCAACAACTTTTCTAAGTTCAAACTGGCTCCTCATGGACGTTGCAGCAGAAAAGCTAAGTTCAAACCTCTGTTACTCTGTCGGTCTGTCTCTCCCATCCTCAATCCAAGATACTCATATCTTGTGCCTCGCCGAAGCAGAGCACTGTAGATCCCACAGACTTGCATGTATGTGAATAGGCAGAATTTGGCCTTGACCTGTGAAGCTGAATCAACCTTTTTCTTCTTTCTAGTCCATCACAAGTTTGTCCATGGGGATAGCTTCCACTGTTCTGCTCTTCATTCAACCACCAAGACATTCTTGAGGCCTTGGGATGCTATCCACTTGTGGAAACAAGGGGCCAAATGCCTTGGGGGGCTCAGGGAATGCAAATATGTAGTTGGAAGGTAGTCAACACAGAGGATCATGGGTCCAAGGGAGTGAAAAGTTGAAAGACACACGTGTATGATCCTTATTTCTCTTATGTATGGCCAATCTTCCCAATGTCCTGAAGGGCAGTGACCTGCTAGAGCCATACTCGTCTGTGAAAGATGATTGCCTTGGCCTTCGGCAGGAGAAACCAAACAGATCTTACACCCAGGCAAAGACGAAGAGAGAAAATGTCAGCCACTCCCAGCCATCATTTCCCCCTGTGGTGCTCTGAGAAGCAGGAGAAAAGGTCTTTCCACACTAAAATGGCATGCATCAAGGATGAAGGGAGCAGCAGTAACCCTGAAAGAAAAGACAGTGACTGCAGATGAGAAAAGATCAGCCTAAGCTAGACTATGATAAATGCGAGCGATTAGTGCAGGAGTGTGTGGTTAGGCAAGAAAATGTCAGGGGTGAGGTGCTGAAAGGAGACAGAGGGTAAATATACCCGCTGTGCACACAGGGAGAAGTATCTCAAAAGGGGAGCAAACTGGAGACAAGTCTCGAAGGAGAAGGAGTGGAAATGGGCAACTCTAAAGGAAGATCACCAAGAGGCCTTTTCTTTCGCTCTGTATGTCCCATCCCTCTGCCACAACTTGTCTCAGACCTGCAGCTGTCTGTTCCCTGCTAGATCCTGCTAGATGTTAGGAATACATTGCCATTGTCCTCATAAAGTTTCTCCTCTCAGGAATACAAGATTTTTGTGAGCGTGGAAAGCTCAGGTAGGGACATTCCTTTCATGTTTTTCTGTGGTTTTCTGTTTCATAACTAGTTTTCTTGATTTGTATGCTCCCATGTTTCCCTTCTTTTCTCCTCCTGTCTCTCTTTTTTTATGCTTTAGTACTAAGCATATTTTCACTTTCTTTCTTGGGCTCAGAATCTGCTGTCTCCTCTGAGGTCAAAGCCCAGCTTCTTACAAATGAGTGTGCTCATTTTAAAAGGGTATGTCGACTCTGGTCTTGCTAAAATTGTCAAGAAATCATTTTGAAAAGGCATGTAGTTTCATTCAGATGCCAGCAGACTTTACCCTACTGTCACATCTTCCTTTTCTGCCCAATTTTTTTCAACATTCAGACAAGGAACAAAAGTTAGTAATGGTAACATGCTGGTTGTAATAGGAACAATCAGGACATTGTCTGATATAGCCAGTGCTGCCACCAGAAAGTAGCACTAGGATCCATCTGACTGCATGCAGATATTGAGAATCTAGGCATTTATGGCAGAACAAGTCACCCTGTGTATCCTTCACAGTCAATAAAGACAAATAATCGCTTGCAGAGCACATTTCATCTTATCCTTAATCAATCTACTTCAGGACAGATGAGTCACCCTAAAAACACTTGTTCCTCTCTTGCCTAGGGTGAGCTGGTTAAATGCAGGTCCATGTTGTACTTAACTAAAGCTAATAGGATTCATCTCCCCGTGTCACTGTCTCAAGTATGAGTCCAAAATGGTCAACTCCGAATATCTCTTTATTACGTAAAAGACATCAAGGAGACAGTTGATAACAAGAGAGAGAGTTTGTTAGAAAGGTGGAATGGGTGTACTTACATCTCATCCAACACCTTTTCCAAGAAGTATCATCCCTGTGGGTCTCATTAAGGACCTTGATTCAGAGATACAGTAGTCTTTCTTTTGAACTTTTCAGTTTACCCTCATATAGTAGGGTAATTTTATCTTAACATTGGCAGCAATCTGCAGAATTCCCTATGGAATATATTGAAGCTACACAAACACAAATCCTAGAGAAACAATATTTAGTTTTCGAAGACAATTGAAATATTTTTAAGACCAACCACTGTTTTGGCCCAAAGTACGCACTTTCTGCATGGCAATCTTCAATTTGTACCAGATGCAACAGCAAAGATATTTACTACACATACCCCAAACTGCACAAATTCCTTTGTCTTTGTGTTCACTTAACCTCAACTTCCATTCCACATAACTTACTTCACCTCAACTATGTTTCTTGGAATAACATTGAATTTTGGTCAGTTCATTATTGGCTTTGTTTGTCTTTGGTGCACTGTGCGTTACAGCGTTGGCATGAAACATGAAATACTGCAGAGAAGAAATCCAATATGGTAATGCAATTATTTGCCTTCTATTGCAGGAATAGTTTCCATTATGGCTCCTTATTTTTCACACTCTCATAACTTTCCAAAACATTCACCTTTGGAGATGGAGTTTTCCGTGCTTGGCGCTTGCCTGGAGGTTATTTTGCCTGTGCAAGTGGAAGTTTTAGTAAAAGCTTTCTAGTCACTTTTACGTTATAGGAGAATGGAAAAAAAAAAAAAACATTTTTTTTTTTTTACAGCTTGGAAAGAAGAATGTCTGACCACACTTCTAAGAAGGGCAACAGTAAATCTGCTGAGGGTTGAAATTTGACAAGCACAATCAGTTGGAAGCCCTGATGTCCTATGTTACAGACCCTGCTTTTTGAGCTGATCTTTATGGATCCCAGTGTCTTTAGGGGGCTACTTGTGTTTAACAGCCTGCAAAAGCAAAGCATAAATGAACCCCACTGTTAACAACTAATTTCTGTCCCTTCTTTCCCAGCAAAAAACAAAATGAGGAGCTGTATTAACAACTCTGTCCCCAAGAGTCCAGAAACGCTCAAGGTAAATTTCTGATAGAGTTAACTCAGTCTCTTGGAATGTATTTAATAAGTTTGTGTGTAAAGGACTTGCCTTTCCAGTTAAACAGGGGATGAAGAGAACTGACTGGTATTAAAAGAGATGATATCTTTTTCCTGTCATTTCTTTTTGTTTTCCTGCTGAACACATCTACCTGTTCTGTGTGAAGGTCTTGGCGCTGCCTGTAATAGCTTATGAATCCTACATGAAGTCTAGGAAGTTAGGCAATTACTGTGTGACTGTATCTGGTTATTGGATTGTTGTCTGCTTGAATAAGTTCCCTTAGTTTAATAGCCAAGATGTTAAGAACAAAAGAAGGGAAGAAACACAATAGTTCCAGAAGAGCAAACTCTTAGCTGACATATCAGGATTTCTTAAGAACAAATGCTGGAGCTACAAGTTGTAAAGAAGCTACTTGCAGGCAATATACAAGTTAAAAATGTGGAGATTCATCACTAGTTATAAACTCTCCTAATGCTGAAAAGTCGCTGATGTGTCGTGGTCACTGATAGACGGTGCTTGGGAGACTGAAGAAGCTTGGCCTTCTAAGGACCCAGAGAAGTTCCAAGTTTTGTGTGAGATAAAGTTATTGGTTTCTTCATGATTTTGGGGAGACAGACACAGATGGAGAAATCTGAAGATTTAAAATTCTATTTTGTGTTCCTGCTGCTCATAAAACACTTTCAGGTTGTCTGCATTAATGAACAAGTATAAGTGATTTGTGATAAATGAGTAGCTTCCAGCTCACTTGAGTGAGAGGCTGGACTAGGTGACCTCAGGTGACCTTATGAGGTCTCTTTTAACCTGAATTATCCTATCACCCCCTGACCAGTTTGCACAGCATCCACTCTCATTTTACCGTGCAACTCAATAAGGAAAGTAATGCTGCCACATCCATGTGGTACAACAGCTCATTGCTTCATGGCCAGTGTCACTGTGGAGGTCAGCATGATCATGCCCTGTCTGGATTATTCTGTTGTTTCTGTGCAGGATGTGGCAAAGCATTTCCCCCATCTTGAGCTCACGGTTAGGATGTATATTGCCCTATCCTGTCCCCAAAATGTGGCAATCACAAAAGACCATTTACCACGGTCTCTCTGATCACTGCAGGCAGTCCTTTTGCACCCAAGTCAGGAGCACCATCTATGCATGTTGTGCATTCCACTTCTTGGAAGTCCTCCATTTGACTCCTGTAACAAATGTTTACTGTCTCAACTGTTGACACAAGATATGAGTCCCCATAATGTGATAATCTCCACTTTCATCTTTATCAGTGCTGTTTGATGCTCTGCAGCCTCTACCCAGATGACCATGGGGAGTTCAGTCACATCCAGAGCTTCTGCCCACTCTGCCAATCATGTCTCCAGGTGCCTGAAGGCTGCTAGGCTGCTTGGAAGATCACCTGAATGACGATACGAGTGCTGCTGGGACTACCATGCCTGCCAGGTTGACTGCCCCCTATGACAGGGCAGCAGTGGCTGCTTTCAGGCTCTACGAGTCCAGCCAGGCTGTGCTTTTCCAGAGAGCTCTCACCCAACCATGTGGGCAGGCATGACCTCCTGCCTTGGCCTGCTGTTCCTGTCTCGCTTGGGTCCCCATGTGCAGGCATGACTTGTGGCCCTGCAGGGACGGAGGGAGAGAGGTGAGAATGCCATAGCCTTGACCAAGGCCCAGCGCTCACCATTTTCCCCACTCACATGCGAGTTCTAAAGACCTGTCTGCATGATGCATGTACTTCCTGAGCCTTCATCTTCCCTGCTCTTGGCTCCTCTGGCTTTGGTGCCATGTCTATCCCTGCTCATCTGTCTTCTCCCTGGCACTTCTAGGCATGAGTCATGGGGCAACTTCTCGCCAGCCTGCCTGGGAAGAGCAGGGGTCCTCCTGCTCGCTTGGAGACAGGGATGGGACACGGCGATGGCACTTTGCCCACAGGATGAGGCACAAAGGGACAAAGGTAAGGGCCCTCCCACAGGTCAACAAGTCCAGAGAAAGACACGTGTTGTAAAAATACTTTCTGGTTGTCAAGCCTTTTCCTGTGGTCAAGTGCCAGCAAACTGCATTGGCCTCACACGGAGAAGCTTCTGGCAAGATGTCATTCCTGAAATGTGTACTGAAAGCCAGTACACATTATACAATACTCCAGAGACTGTCAGCTCTGTGGAGAGAACAAAACATCAGGGAAAATGGTCAACCCCCTTCCCCACTTCACCTCCCCTTAAACTGGTGACCAGCTCATAATAGTGAGAAGCTTCAGCTCCAAGTATTTTAATCCAGGCTTTTCTTATTTGAATCAGGGAGGAGAAAGGTGAAAGGAAGACAGATATATCAGGGAGAGGCTTGCCGTAGAGATTCTTCCTTCTCCCCGCTTATGTCTTGCTTAACTAGAAGAGGCCAGTGCAGTTCTGATTAGGCACCAGGAAAAAAAAAATCCCTCATAGATCGCTGGAGCTATTTGCAATCCCTGAGTCCATTCATATTCATTGTACCAGGAAAGATGGGTCATGATACTGGGTGGAAGACAGAGAACATAATCACAAGCCACATGCTGGAGTGGCCTTCTTTTTAAAACAAAAGAAAGCCCTAACAACCCTCTGGTGTCTATTCATGGCAGTGAATCCAAATAAGGACTGTTTGCCCTTTTTATTGTTTAACTGTGTGTGATATCAGAGCCTGTAAAAGAAGGTGCACAAGGCATCTCTCCCTACCAATTGATAAATGAAGAAGACCAGAATAAAAACAAGCAGAAGTAATGCCCCCCAGCCTTCAGTCACTCTGCTCTCATTTCAAGGAGCTTCTTGAGCCTGGTGGTCTGATTGCCTCCAGGTTAAGTGCCAACCCTTGATATTGAGGACATAAAGTAGAGCCTCTTCCCATCTTAATTGGCTGGCTTCTTAGAGCTATAGCTATGGGCCATCAGGCAACATGCTGATGGACCAAGCTGATCAAAGAAGAAATAGGCTGATTTGTGTAGGAACAAAATGACTCAAAAGAAGAAATCTCATTAGAGCTGGTAGGGTGTTACAAGACAGCTACAATTTTCCTGAGTAGCAGTCTTTTCCACTAGGAGGGCATATTCAGGGCAGCAAGCCATGATTTGCTATGTGTCTAAGCCAAAGGGCTGTGTGGTAAAGAGGGGAACAAACATTTGCACCTGGGTCTAAGACCAGGAGCTTGTCCTCCAACTTTCCACTTCTGCAGCTAGTGCTGCAGGGCTGCCCCCATGGCTGGCTGTCTTGGGCTCCTCCATCTTCTTCTGTCAGCATTATGTGGCTCAAAACAAACTTCCTTGGTTCCTTTCTTTTGCTGGGTAGGTCATATTTTGGGGAGTCATTCTAGTGTGCAGGGAAGTTGATGACCCTAACCTAAGAGTGACTATTGCTGCCAGGCTTATGGCAAGACTGCAGCAAGATGAGGCCATTGTCACATGGATATGCTGAATGTGTCATTACTATCCTCACTGAAAGCTGTGAGTTGTCCTTCAGATCTGCTTAGTAGGTGTTGAGTTATTCTTCTCTCATCCCAGAGCTTTCCTTGACTGAAGGGCTACAGACTTTCTCGTTGCCTGAAAGGCTTATGTGAAAGTCAACAGACAGCCTGAAAGGCTACATACTCAAGCTGAAGTATCTTTCCCCCCTCTCAAGTTTTTGCTCCTGCTTTTGGCATTGAAGTCCTCCTTCAACTTCATCTTTGCCCATCATGGATTTCCAAACTACATTTAGCCCAGTGACCAATCTGTCCAGGGATTTCTGCATACCTACAGTCCTTGCAGGTCCCCACTATAAAATCATGGCCCTGCATATATTTCTTCTTTACAACCCTCTGCCCCATTTAGCGAGGGCTGTGTGAGCCTTATCTAGCATCAGAGCTCCTGCCCTTGGATGTTAAGTGGCGGCATGTCTGGCTGGAGAGATGTACATGAGAGGTCCCTGTGCTCTGCTGGCAGTGCCCAGTATTTGAATGACACGCTGTATTTGAAGGGACAAGGAAGGAGAACCAGGTGTCATGCCCTGCATCACTGGTGCTCAGAGAGTGTGGCCTCAGTGGAGGTGAAGGGGCAAGTGAACACGGCAGAAGAGGTACAGATTGGAGGCAAGGTAAGAGTTGACTCACTCAAATCCTTCAGCCAGGGAGACTTTATATTTAAGGAAAGAGAGAAAACAAAACCCTACATTGTCACCTTATCACAGGCTTCAGACTGTAGTCCAGTAGGGTGAGACTGGACAGACAGGACCCTAATCTGTCTCAGGTCTGCTATTTGCATGTTGGGTGGTCTTGGCAATCAGTTTGCTTTTCCATCTGTGAATGGTGCTTACCTTTGTTTTCGGGACCTTTCAATTCTCAGTATGAAACACATTATGTAAACGAGGAAGGTCTTGTCTCAGTGTTATTTCTTAGCAATGAACACCAGACCTTGAATTTTGACCTTTCCATGCTATGTTGTTGTTTTATTTTTATTTTTTTTCATGACTATGTGTACTTGCCTCACCAGGCCTGAACGAAGTGGACTAGTAGCAATTGAAGGTCAGAATTATTTTTCTGCCAGCTCCAACCATATAACTAGGGACTATAGCAGTGCTGGAGGGGGGTATATTTATGGGCATGCAGATGAACTACCATTTGGATGCATTTCTGTTGGTATGTGGAGGGATGGAAGCACAGCTCTGTGGGGACACAGTGTGGTCACTCCTAAAAATGGCACTTGATGTGCATGAAATGAACCTTTGACTTTCTGTCTAAGTATATTTAGGCATAGTGCAAGAGTGAAGATGAATTGGCATGTCATAATAGTCAAGTAAATAGAAGAGGCAACTTGTAAGGTTATCTAGCTGTTGGCTCCTACTTTCAGCAGGCCAAATTTTGACGTGAATCAACTTGCAAAGATGAAAAATATTGACTCAGTTTTCTGCACTTTGCCTCCTGGTAACTCTGCACTTGATCTTCTTGGCCAGATTCAGCAGAGAGGCTAAGTGTATCTCAGCCAGTGTAAATCATGCCTCCTTCTATCTTGCTCCATTTGTAAATGACACCAACCTAGACTTTGCATTTGCTTCCACAACAAATGCACATGAGTAGGCATTTCTCTGTGATTTTTAATCTAACTGGGAAAGCCATTTCCATGTAAACTGGTCCCCTCAGTACATTTCAGTGTCCCCAGTGCAAGGTTCTGCACCTGGGGAGGAAAAACCCCAGACACCAGTACAGGCTGGGGACCGACCTTCTGGAGAGCAGCTCTGCAGAGAAGGACCTGGTGTCATGGTGGATGACAAGTTGACCATGAGGCAGCAGTGTGCCCTTGTGGCCAAGAAGGCCAATGGGATCCTGGGATGCATTAAGAAGAGCGTCTCCAGCAGGTCAAGGAAGGTGATCCTGCCCCTCTACTCAGCCCTGGTGAGGCCACATCTGGAGTATTGTGTCCAGTTCTGGGCTCCACAGTACAAGAGGGATGTGGAGCTGCTGGAGAGAGTCCAGCACAGGGCTACAAGGATGATCAGGGGCCTGGAACATCTGCCCTATGAGGAGAGGCTGAGGGAGCTGGGCCTGTTCAGCCTGAAGAAGAAAAGGCTGAGAGGGGACCTGATCAGTGTCTATAAGTTCCTCAAGGGAGGCAGTGAGGAGAATTGTGCTGGCCTCTTTTCAGTGGTGGCCACCAACAGAACTAGAGGTAATGGCCACAAACTAAAGCATCAAAAGCTCCACAGGAACTTGAGGAAAAATTTCTTAACAGTGAGGATGACAGAGCCCTGGAACAGGCTGCCCAGAGAGGTTGTGGAGTCTCCTTCTCTGGAGATTTTCAAAACCCGCTTGGATGCAGTCCTGTGCCGCGTGCTCTAGGTGTCCCTGCGTGTGCAGGGGGGTTGGACTAGATAACCTCTAGAGGTCCCTTCCAACCTTAAGCATTCTATGATTCTATGACCCTATGATTCATTAAGCTGTACAGCCTGTCTGAGCCTATATTGCTATAGCTATCCTTGCTACCTAAATTTGAGAGCTACCTTTCCTTGAAATTTTTCCAACAGTAATTTAGACTATCCTAGATTCAAGCCCTGTCTTCAATAGATAACTTACACACAGATAATATATCTACATCAAATCTGAAGCTGAACAACTTAAAAGCCCTGATCCCATATTTCCTGCAACTCATCAAGTTGGAAAGACATGCAGGAGATACTATTAACTCAACTAGGCCAAGTCCAGACTTCTTGACTGCTGTGGATGCTACTATCCTGATTTCTGAATTCAAGTCCTCCCTACCTAAGGAAGAACATGGTTTTGATGTCCATGAACTAACCTCTGGATTATCCCTTTGCTTAACTTGCTTATATATGCACCAAAGAGGTCTCATTAAACTTTTTTGCTGCAGCTAGCGGTAGTAGCAGAGGAGGGGTGCTGCATTGGACCATGCAGTGCTCTCCAGAATACAGCAGCAGTATTTCCTTAATACCCTCTCTGTTGACTGGCTCCATAAGCATGACAGTTGTCTTGAAGAATCAGCAACAAAACGGGAACACATCAGTTTGTTAAAACCTAAGGGTTTTAAGTCTGGATGAAGTTTTGACTCACTCATCTCACAACACAGGCACCATATCTCAGCAGCCCAGGCTCCATATAAACTGCTCCTGCATTTCCTCCTCCTCCTTCCCACCCACCTACCCGAGAGTCCATTCCCTTTCCAAGAGGAAGGTGTAATGTTTGAGTTTTAGTTCAGGTTGGAAGAAGACTAGATTTTGTAACAAAGAAAAAGATTCTATGTGAATCCTAGTTCCTATCCTATGTCCTGTCAATCCTATGTCCTTCCTAGTTCTCATTGTGATGCTGTAGAGACTGTTAATTTGGATTCCTGTTTAGCATGTGCATTTGAGATTATTGTTTTCCTCATTAGCATCGAAGATCCCATAACATTTATCAGGGATTTTCCTCTGGGATTCTGATTATCCTAGAAAGAACTCAGATATACAGTGATATGTATCAGGATCATATGCCACTGAAGATGATGAAGACGGCTCCAACTTCCTCAGTTTCTTCGATTTAACGGAATAGTTGATGTCAATCTATTATTAATGATGTTTGACATAACATTTGATCTTTGCTTCCACAAAGTTCAGGACTGTTCAGATAAGCCTTTGGTCCTTACTCTTCTCATTATGGGAGTTTCAGACACTCACGATGTAATATTAACGATAAATTAAAAATATTCCTCACCTATGAATTAGTAATAGGCATTCTTGTTTAAAAGAGCAAGGCAGCTCTAGGACACTAACAGTTATGTAGAGGACTCTCAGGCAAAGTGTGATCATCCAGGTAAAACAAATGTTGCGTGCAAGGTATGACACCATATAGGAAAAATAGGATAATTTTTTTAATGCATTTTCCATGGAGGGCTACATTCATATATCCGTCTGTACATAAAAAGCATGAGGGCTCATTCCACCCAGGCTCTATCTCTGGGTGGAATGTGCCCATGTCCTTCAGAAGCAATGTTCTTACTCTTCCTCTTGTATCGGCTGCGAGATGCTGTGGGGTGCAGCTCACGCTGTTCCTGCCTGCTGAGATAAGACTGCTTCAAAGTTCCAACTTGCTAAAGAAAATCTCACACCCCATGCAATGTGTCTGGAAGCTTCCAGATTGTTTAGTTATATGAGCAGAACTGTATCTATATTTTCAGCAAATAGCTTCTCAAACATAGAGCTTTAAAATGCATCAGCTTGTCAAAAGAATGCAGTAAAAACATCAGTTACTGTGAGAGCACGCTGGTCTAATAGTTAAGGCACCTTTGAGACTTCCAGACAGAAGTGTATCAGTGCAAGGAAAATAATCAAAATACCTGTAACTTATCACAGAGCATCACTTCTTCCTGTGTTGCCATTTTTTTTCACTGCCTACTTTGTTTCATAGTTTGCAGTTGTGTATAGAAAGAGTGTCTTTTTATATAGGAGGAAGCAGCTCTGGGTCACCATACACTGCTGACCCTGACTTCTGCGACTGGACTGTTGTCCAAAGAACATCAGTTAGTTACTCACATAGGAAATGGTATTTGGAATAATGATACCATCCAGGGTTGGTGGGACCTGCATCATCTCTGGTGTTCCACATACTCTGAGAGGAAAAACAAGGGACATCCATCTGTTCTGATTTATGGAAAAATGTCTTTAAATGAGATTAAATCATGTTTTGCTTCATTGGCAGGCACTCCAAAGACACAGATCTTTTTATATCTAAGCAAGTCCCGTGTCATTTATCATGAAGTTTAGCCAGAGTTCCAGGTCAAGCAAACGGCTTTGCGATGTGTGCCAAAAGCAGGCTGATATGCAGTCTATGAAGCAAAAAAAAAAGTGAATGATCTTCTTCCTGCAGGTTGGGCCTCATGATAAGCTGGTACATAGCTGACACACCATTCGCTTTAACTTGTTTTTTAGCACTTTCCTGGTATACTAGCTTTACAGTTCTTCTCAGCAAAAACGGGAACATTCACTTATCAAAACATCAATCTGAATTAAAAAAGCAGAAAACAAAGATTTTTTTTTTCCGAACAGTTTTGAAAAAAAGGTCTATCTTTGCTGAGAAGTTAAAGACTTCCCTTCAGAGGAGAAACTGCTCTCAGGGAGCCATAAGCTATGGGATTTGTGTTTTTATTTTAGTTATGCAAAAGATTATCATTCTATATGTGAGCTGGCAAAATCTAACCTCAGAGATAGAAACTCCTCTGATCCAAGCTTCTTATTCTTCAAGCAACTCATGTACATTATTGCAGTTGTTTTTTGAATGTTTGGAGTCCTCCACAAAGATCAGTTTGCCATAATGAGCACCTCCATTTCTCACTGCAATTTAGGATCAGAGGTGAGCTCTCAGCAGCACTGAGATCTCAGGTCAAACTCAAATCTATCACAGAGCACAAAGGGAACTGCATATCTGAAGTTATCTGAAGTTATTCACATATTAAGATGTATGAACTGTTTTCAGCACTTAATCCAGACCTGAATTCACATTTTGAACCCTGCCTGAGTTAAGGGAATTGGGATCAGAAAGGTCAAATCTGTATTCATGTCGAGCAAGACTCCTGAATTATGTCACTGGAATAAAATTTTAATGATGGAACGTAGAAAACTCACTGAAAATAGAGCCTTGCAAGCTTATTAACCATTTCATGATTGCAAATAGATAACATCATAGTTTTCTGACTGTTTCTTCACATCATAATATGTGGAAATTTTTGATCATTTCGTAATTTCATTGAGTGAAATATACTCAAAAAGGGTTTTCCATCCTACATATTAACATTTTCTTGACAGCCTGCAGGGTACATCATTACTTAGTCTTTCTGGGCAGAGAGAAATGTTCACTTGTTGAAATGAGGACCCCCATAGACAAAAAGGAAACATATAGCCTTTTTAGCCCACTGATAAGAAGTATCTCCTGCCGCCGCTGAGGAAACATTTGTGGTGCTCCAGAGGCAGTGAAAGTTCTTGTACTGACTTCAGTGAGTGCGGGAAGAAAGCCTGAATCTTTTCTAAACGTGAGAAATCTTTTACTTTCCATCAAAGCAAATACCCTGCTTGTAGAACTTCTTTGCTAGAAGCTGCAATAACGCAGTGCCATGAGGGATCTGATGTGAAAATGGGTAAATATCACATTTGGGTTTTGGATTAAGGTCTCAAGGATGCCTGTTAAGGACTAGTTCGACAGTCTCTCAGATGGTTGCTTAAGCCGGTTGGTTTCACTGTAAACTTCCGCAGTGAAGGAATAAGATCAGCATCCACCAGCAGATGGTGCCTCTGCCTGACAATGGTTTTTCTTTTTTCATGACCATTGAAAAATACAGCATCTCACTTGCTACTCTACTCTACTTGCTCTTGCTACAGTAAAAATTTTCACTTATGTCATACAAATATTATATTTGTGATAGGCGCCATGCATGCCTTCCTGCCAGCTCTTCCCTTACCTCTCTTACTCTGCTCTTCGTTGAAAGACAGTTGAGCACACAAGCATTTTCCTTCTAAAAATATGTGCCACAAAAAGTTTTTGTTTTGTAGATGTAATGCTGGGCTGCAAAACTTCCATGCTAAGAAAAGGAGAGATGGGGGATTGGTTTAACTTGGAATTTCTTTCAGATTAATTTCAGAAAGACATTTATTATCATAACTAAGCAGGCCATCCATCCCTTAGTCTGCTAATTCCCAGCCTCCAGGACAATAAACCAAACTTCGCCAGTTCTGAAAGTGTCTGCACCTGAGGAGGAAGAGGAGGCAAGCGGACAAGTAAACACCCATATGACTCCAGATTATGCCTACTAATATTTGTGGGCCCCAATACTAATTTTCAGTTGAAATCATAAATGTATATGTTACAACTAAGTTGCATTTGGAAGCTTGTACTGTTTTTTCTGCTATTACAATAACACACACACACACAAAAATTAAGATCCTGGACACCACTGAGTTAAGTCTCAATATCATCTTCTCTAAAATACACATACATGTATGTTTAATATATCTAGTCCTTTAGTTCATCCACCACTGTGTGCACAAGGCCTGTTTTTTCATGTAACAAGGTACAAGCTCAGGTTTAGCTGTGATTTGCTTCTTCTGAATTGGAGGGTTGCTCTTAATCCTGGGCTTGTAGCTTTGGAATGGGGACATGGTTCATCTCCACATTGCAAGTGCAGGACATATGACAAAAAAACAGGAGTTGAGTGCATGACTTGTATGCAGTATCGATTCAACATGTTGAACTGGAAAGTGGAGTTACCCTTTGTCCTAAAGATCATATAGTAGTGAGACCCAAACTTAATCTTGCTGACTGACTGTTGTATTTCTGTGCCTGACAATGTGCTTTGGGCAGCTTCATCCCCATCTGGCAGATATCAGGATGAGGACCATGGTTACCCCACCGAGAATATGAAACTTCTGGATACTGTGGGTCAAGGGAAAGGCAGGGTGAGCACGAGGTGCAAATTTTGTGAACATATTCTTACACTAATCATGACAATCATACACACACAAGAAGGTATACATACTCTAATAACATTAGTCTGGTAACATTCTTGGGCACTATGAAAAATCTGATTAATTTTAAGTTTGACTGATTTTTTTCTTAAAATGATAGTTTTTCCTCTTTCTCCTACCTCATAAATGACCAGTGAAGCACAGTTAAACTCAGTCTTCTTGAAGAGGGCACTTTGATAAACTGTATGCTGTGTAGGCCTGGAAATAAAAGAAAACATTTCTGTGACTTTTATGGGACTATTGTACATACCATGCCATGACATTTACAGCAGTCTTTTCCTGGCTGCAGTATTTGCATTATTGAAATTTAACATGAGTCAACAATTTGTGATTCTTAACTGTAGCTTTTACTGTAGTCTTTCATGAAGATGCCAGAATATGGTTTCTAGGACCTTGGATATTTGCAGATCCAGGAAGGTAATTAATCAGATGGAATCCAATTAAAAGATTACTTTCCTGTTCTCCAGATAGACTGTTATATGGACGTAAAAATTATCTGTTAAAATCCCTCAGGCAGCTTACCCAGAATAACCTTCCTTTGGATCTACTCCAGTTCCCAGTGGAGGCTCTGATTCAGGAAATCACCTTTATTCGGAAGAGCACTTAAGCAATTGCTTAAAGTTAGTCATGTACATAGGAGCTATTTTGAATAAGGTTGTACCTAATTGTGCCCCACATGCCTTCCTAAATTGAAATGGTCAATGGAAACATTCCAGCTGGTTTCAGAATGCTGAGACAAGGCTGTTGCTGTTTCTACAGAGAATATACCTCTTAATTGTACGGATTCTCATGGAGTTATATAGTATATGGTATCTTTAAAAATACACTTGTATATCTTCTTAAAATGTTGTCTTGGGATTAGATTCAACAAGGTCAGCCATGCGATTGCTCCTGGCAACATATGGCACAACTAGGAAGAAGTGTTTGTATGACCTGGCCTGCATTCCAGGGCACATATTCATGTGCTAAGTATTGTACCTGGCTACTAGCAGTAGTAACTTTGATCAGAGGAGCTGCAGAGCAAATACAAACCATGTTTTCTATGGTAAAGAAGCAGTAGGTAAACTACTAAAGGGCCTACTTTGAAATAAAGGAGTCTTTTGACAACAGCTTCCATGGCAACAAGATTAGGCCCAACACAGTAAGTGCATGTAGCTCATAGTGAAATGCGAATACTAAATTAAAAGCAAATAAGTGAAACAGGTGACTAGAACAGATGAAAACAATGAACAAAAGAAGCCAGCTGAAATCACAGCTGAAATAGGCATCCAAGTCTGAAAGGAGGATCATTTATACACCTTAGTGCTCATCATACAAACCTTAGTCTCACAGGCCAGCTCTTGCCTCTTTAATGTGGAACAAACTGGGGCACCATAATCACAAGCTAAACTCTGCTTACCCATACCCATCTTCCAGATGGAGCCCACGTAGGGCCTGATGACCATCAGGAGCATGTGCTAGCACCATGTCCAACGACAGCTATCTGGGAGGTATCTCTGGTGCTTCGCCCTTTTGCAGTGATCATTCAAGCCGGAATATTTGTTGCCTGCTTAAGTGCACAGCCAAAGGATGAGAAGGGTAGTGAGGAATCAGGTAGTGGGAGTTTGGATGGTGGGATACATGGGATGATTGTGGGCTTGTCTCTATCTGTAAAGCAGTTGTGGTGGATCAAGACTTCCCAAGGAACAAGAGCTTTTACTTTGATGCACAGGAATTGTCCTGGAGGCTCTGGCACATCCATGTGAAGACACCTACATCAAACGACTGGTGCAAGGAACTCACTTGGACTTACACAGTCTTTTTGAGAGAGTCTGTGTCCAGATGTTGCTCTCTGGAACAACAGTACTTCAGATTCCTGCAGGCCTGTGACTGCTCAGTTTGGTATGGGGAAATCAGCTGTTGGGATGGCAGCATTAAAGGTTTAAGGTGCTGTTATGAAGGTTGTTTACTTGGACACAGGTCTCATGTTGTGCCTGGAGTGGCAGGTAACTTTCAGAAACCAGATGCACTGGGGAAGGATGCTATAGTGAAAGACAAATGCTCTTACTGTGCCCCTAGAGCAGGCAGTGGCTATTTAACTATAAATATCTCCTTTCTCTACAGGGTGGGTCCAGCTCCTCAAAGCTAGTATGAGAAACACTGGCATGGCAAGCCAGGCACTGGCCTGTGGTCAGATGAAATGGAGCAATGGGGACTGTATTGCTCCCGAGTAACACTGAACAGAAATTTACTCCAGCTGGCAGGCACTTTGGGAAGAGACCCTGCCCAATGGAACCCCACACATGGAGCCAGACCAGTAAATTCCAGGGCCCTTCTAGTGCCTGCAGTGCAGTGGTGAAACCGAGTATCAAGAAAAGTGCAGGCAAAACAACACTGCCTCTGGAAGCACTTGGGTGCTGGTGCTCTGCGGGCATGCACATGTGGGTGGCTCTCATTTACTATTCCAGAAGGGAGGAGTTTTGCATGAAATGAAAGCTTAACAGGATAAAAGTCAGTTTTCACAACTGTTTTGCAGACATATAAGCAAATGGGCCCAGGGTCAAGGAAGGCTGAGGAAAAAAGAGATGTTCTTATGTTCATGCAATATATACCAGATTAAATGAACAATTTAAATGAGCAAGTGAGCTGACTTGTTTTCCTGCTTTGTTAGTGGACTTGAAACGAACTGTTGGCATTAGTTTTTAGAGCTCTTAGGTGATGCAGGGGTTCAGGATGTGTTTTGTTCTCAATGACCCCATGAATTGCTATGAGGAAAACACAGATTTTTCTGCCAAATTAAGTATCAGTTTAATGTAACTCTCTGGCAGTGATGTTTGGCTCATGAAATACCATTACATGGGACTGTGTAGGGTCCTCACTCTGTTTCTTTATTTCATCAAAATGTCCCAGGCCAGCCTTTGCTTCTCCTTTCATTAGCATGGTGTAAACAGTGACATTTGGTTCTACAAACACAGACCTTTATTAAACTCCCAACTGTGAGCAATGGCCAAGTTTTCTAGGCTATATCAAGGTCAACAGATTGGGGGAAAATAAACATTAAAAAAAAAAGGCAATGCAAATAATGGAATATGAATAATGTCCCCCCTGCTCCAATGCAATGGAATGCAAATAATGCCCCCTCTGCTCCAATACTATAGCTCTAGAGCTAACTTGCAATTTCCATGAAAACCGGAATTAATCAGCAGGATGCACGCAGCCGTAATGATCATATTACCTGATCATGATCACCTGCTGTGGATGCTCTCCTCTTCCTGCATGCGTGCATAACTTGAATCAGCACTGGTAACAAAGCTGCTTGAGTGCCACAAGATAAGATGCAGAGCTCTCTGTCTTTTCTTTCCTAATATGGGAGGCAGAATCACACTGCATGGCTGAGAGGGAAAGTGCCTGCTCACTAGCACAGCAGTTTTGAGCACAGAGGGAGGGAGACAGGCAGGCCCTTTGGCAAGCGCTTTAATTCTCAGCCTCTGCCAGTCCCCAGCTTAGGTATCCCTTAGGAAGGCCTGCTCTTTTGAAAGCACTTACATTCAGTGACTCTTGAGAAATGGGGCAGTGGTACCTAGCTAGCTAGCTGGCTTTCAAAGGGAGCCAGTTATGAGCAGAAGCCTTTAACATCTACGTATGAGGAAGGTCTTGATCACTGGCCAAATGTATCTGGTAAGCTATGCATGATGGAGACCTCTACGCACGGCTGCAAGCTGTTTTAAGGCACTGCTTGTCCTTCTACAAGTGAAATTGTCTGTGTACATATTCACATTGGATATGTAACAGCTTTGCACCCCTGGCTCTTGGTAATGCAGGGAAACAACTTCAGCAGGATTTGAAAGGCCATAGATGTCTTGTAATTTCTCAGGTGGGGCTCAAATTTAAACCTTGCCTTTAGTCCTCTCTCTTCTGAACTGCATTGCTTCAAAAGTAATGTGGAAACATGTTCTTGCTAAGGAGTTGCAGTGACCCTACAGGAGAAATGGCTGATCTCTCCTGTTCATGTGAATCAGACTGTTTATTTTGCTGAAAAATTGTGAAAACAGATGATTCACTCATATGTACCAGTTTTCAACAAGTCCATAGATCTGTAGACACATGAGTTAGTTAACAACAACATCAAGCCCCACAAAAGTGGCTATTGCCAGTAAATATTTCTCCAATTCTCTTTGTCTGTCCAAATTCCTCCCTGATTTCTGTGGATCTTGAGCCAGGAGAGCAGAACCACCTCGCTTACGATATGGATCAGATTGTGCCAAAGTGACAGTCTGTAGGACAGCTGGTACCAGAAGCTGGCTTAGATACTTGTGCACATCTGTCCTGACCCATTTTTCAGCTATAACTTCTACATAATTTGGGGCTGAAGCCTGCTTTTATGAGTTGGTAGGCTTTAACAAGCTAAAGGTTACTATCCTGCATCAGACCACAAATCCATCTAGCCTTCTGTGGCAACAGGGAGAACCTGGAGCACATGCACCCTGAAGGTGCCAGCTTGTGATCCCTCTTATGCCTCTCCAGAGCTTCAGAGCTTCAGAGCTTCCTACCGATGCTCTGGCTAGTCTATTGCACTCTGCTTTCCTACTTGCCCCATCGGAAGCTCTGTCTCATCATTGCATGTTATTGCCTGGGGCAGGAGGCTTCATTGGAGTATCCTGGTGACCCTTAGAGCCTTCTCTTTATGTCCTCACTGTCCTCATTCCTGCCTCTCCTCATACTTACCAGAAAGGGCTAGGAGAAGAGAAGAAATCAGTCACAGGAGTCGGCAGACCTAAAAGCCTAAGAAAAAAGATTAAAGAGGGGCAAGCAGGTAATGATGCTTCCTCAGAATAATCCCCTAGCCCTCCACATTCTGCTGAGCCAGAGTGATGCTTTTTCACTCAAAAACTCTTGGTACATTTTTCTTCTCTAGATCAATCAATCACTTTTGAATGTTTGCTAGCTATTAGTGTCTACAGTGTCCCAAGCAAAGGAGCTCCATTGTCTAGCAGTGCATTGCATGAAGAAAGCAGGGGACATGGCCCTTTCATAAAGGCTCAGAGGGTTAGGATTTGGATCCAGTTTACTGGCCAGCCTCTGTAGCTGGGTTATGAAAGGCAGCAGCATCAAGACTTGAAGCCAGAGTGAACACATGTAAGGAGCTGTCTCATTTCTCCAGCCTAGGTACAAAAAGGGCCAGACACTGCAGAAGGAAGAAATATCCATCTACCGTCGTGTACAGGTGGGATATCAGCCGTACCTGCGCCTCAGTTGTTGATATCACATTGTCTATATGACAATGGTCTTGAGTGAGAATTGGTCTTCAGATAACTGCAGGCAGTGAACTGCAGTGTAACTACAGACAACGGCTTTTAATAACAGCTGCAAGCACAGTGAAAATCCATCTCATGTTTAAGAGGAAACATGTGGGTACTTCAGGTTTATTTTCTTTTCTGAGAAAAGTATATACATTTGAGATGCCATGTCTCTCCCCTCCTGCCAGAAGAATGCTCTTCTCAGGTGGTGGTGGTGTGAACAGGTCAAGACCAGAGCTTGAAGCCAGTCTTGTATTTTAGGACCCCTTCATCTCCAGGGCATGCAGTGAAGACTGAGTTTCCACATGAGAGAGGTGAAATGCTGGGAGGTCTACTCTTGTGTCTGAGACTGCACTTCAGGAGCTCTAGTTGACTGGGAATGATATGGGCTGCAGGATCCGTTGGATCCAGTCTCTTGCCACATTTCATTTTGGCCAGACAGTTTACACACGTTGGTAAGAAAGTGGTGGTGAGCTGTGGAGGAATAGCAAGGTGCAATTTAGTAGCTTATCTACATTGTGTTGGACAGTGCTTCCCTCAGAGCTATCTTTCCCCATCATATGAGGGCAAAAACTGTTCTGGTGGTCACTGTTTGGAAAGGTGTTTATTTTCCCTCTTGCCTTTAGAAGTGTGAAGTCAAAGAGACAGACAGGTGAATCTCCTAAAGTTACTCCTGAGATTAAGCATTGACCATGGTAAAATGTCGGTGCCTTCTTTTTCATTTGAACATGTATGCAGACAACATCCTTATTTATTGTCTAAAGTTTTTGCTGCTGTAGCACAAAGCCATGGCAACAAAATTGAATGATTGCAGTCTCCTCCTATCCAGGATTTCTCCATCTCTATATCTTGGGCTGAATGGAGCAAAGCATAACATGTTTGTATCTCACTTGTTGTGCCATCCTGACCCCAGGCACAGACAGCACTCAGGATTGGACTTCTTCTGCCATGTTGCTTTTTTAAAGTTTTCAGAGTTGGAGAAACTGCTTAGAATTTGAATCCCTCACTATCAAGTGCATTTCATCTCACAAAGATGAAGAGTTTTACTCACATCCTTGCTTATGTTTGTACTGCCTCACAAAATATGTTTAAAATTCACTTTTCATTTGAATCCATTGATTCATTCAAATCTCACTTTTGTAGGAAATCATGCTTCGTTAAATATATTTTTCTTTAGTCCGTAAGAACCATTCCAGGTGGCTCTCTCTGTTGTCCATACTATTTTAATTGTTTCTACAAAACCTAGTAAAAATGTGGAGAGGGAGATGTTGAACTACTCTAATAATTAGAGAGCATAAGCATTCTAATTAGAGACTGTAAGCACTCATGTGGGACATGAGAAGCCAAGCACAAAGCAACAGCCAATATTCCTCTCTTGGTAATGAACTCTGAGAGTAACAGGATTCCAAAACGCATGGGTCGGGTTCAGCTCTTTTATTACTCCATGCCCCTCTGCATGTGCATGAACAAACTGTCCAGAATTTGGCTCACAGAATCAAAGGATAGTTGGGGTTGGAAGGGATCTGGAGATCACCTGGCCCAACCTCCTTACTCCAAACAAGGAGGGCAGGTTGCCCAGGACAATGTTCAGATAACTTTTGAGTATCAAGGATGAAGACTTCATAATTTCACTGGGCAACCTGTTCCTATGTTTGACCACCTTCACAGCAGATAGAACTTCCTGTGTTTCAGCTCGTGCCCCATTGCCTCTCATACTGTCCCTGGGCACTACTGACAAGAGTCTGTCACTTTCTTTGCACCTTCCCTTCAGATATTTATATACATTGATCAGATCCCCCCTGATTCTTCTCTTCTTCAGGTTGAACAATTCCAGGTCTCTCAGCCTCTGCTCATAAGAGAGATGCTCCAAGCCTTTAATCATTTTAGCAGCCCTTTGCTGTTCAGGGTCATACAGACTTAATAGATCAAGGTGTTCAGGGCATATCTGGTCTCAGTTTGAAAGTTTCCAAAGGTGGAGCCTCCCTTGTGAGCCTGCCCCTCTGAGCACCATATTGGGAGGATTTTTTTTCCTTATATCTTATCCCTTGCTACTTATTGTTATCTTTTGCCTCTTACCCTTTCACTTTCAACTTCCAAGATGAATCTGGCTGCATCTTCTCTCCATGCGGTTTAGGAAGGTCTCCTCTTAGCCTTCTCTTCCCCAGGCCAAAGAAACCCTTCTCTCAGCCTCTACTTGTACATTACGTGCTGCAGTTCCTGAACATCTTGGCACTCCTCTGCTGAACTTTCTCCAGTATGTCAATATATTTCTTGGACTGGAGAGCTCAAAGCTGGACAGAGTACTCCAGATGTGGTCTCGCAGTTGCTAAATAGAGCAGAATAATTTCCCTCAACCTGCTGGCTACAGTTTTATTAACACACACTGGTATGCAGTAGGACTTCTTTGCTGTCAGAGCACACTGCTGACTCATGCTCAGCTTTTTGCTCACCAGGACCCCCAGGTCTTTTCCAGAAAAGCATCCTTCTGTCAAGTCAGCATTAAGCCTGCATGGCAAGAAGGGTTTATTTCATCCAAATGAAAGACCTTGCATTTGTCTTCATTGAACTTCCTGAAGTTTCTGTCAGTCCATGTCACCAGTCTGCCAAGATCACTCTGCAGAGCAGCCAACCTTCAAACATAACTGTTGTTCCCCCAGGTGCACCCCAGTTGGTGAGGGTTCACACTGTCATATAGGAAGTTGAAAAAACAGTTACATAATAAACAACTGCAAACAAAATTAAATTTAATTATAAAGCAAAGACCTAAATGTCTGAGAGTAGAAGTCAAAGTTCCAAGACAGGTGGTAGCTTACATGTGCTATCTGGCTGCAGGGGCTACTCACATGAACGAGAAGCACAGAGTCCTAGAAGCACAGTTTCAAAACAGGAGAAAGGCCTATGAAGTAAAAAGCCAGCATCATTAGTTACCAATACTGTTATGAAAAAACAGAAGGCTGGAAAATGTCTCAAGATATAGTAAAAATCTCTGATTGTAACAAAAATCAATGTAAAGAAACAGCTCAGACCCAAGTAATAGGTAGATGTAACCTTGAGTAATCTTGGGAGAAAAGGTTTCAACAGTCACATTTAAAGACAAACTAAAATAACCTGGAGGCCTTGATAGGTCTTTTTGTTTTGGTTTACAGGTGAAGGCAGAAAGAAGCAACCAGATCAATTGTTAAAAATGATTTCACTAATGTTCTTTTAAGTGTTTGTATACACACCAAAAGGAATCTAGGAGAGGTATCAAGAAGGTAAAAAGTTTGAAGCGGAGGGGAAATTAATTCAGTGATTCAGCAGTTAAAGTTGAGAATATTGTGGTAAGGCTGTTACATATGTTTGAGAGGTTTTGATAGGCATGGTAACAAGTAAATCTTATTATTTCACCAGCACAGAAGTAATATTGAAGAAAATGGCATAGGTAAATATTAGGAAATACTCATTACTGCTTGACAAGCAAGCTTAAAAGTTATGTTTTTGTGTTTCTAAAAATTAATATGAAAATCCATTCAGCTGTAATATTGCTTATACTAATTGTGTTAAATATTGTCTAACTGTTCCTGGTTACATGTGATGTTCTTACTGTCAGTGATAACATTGTGTTGTGGGATGGACACCGTGCTCCAGTACACTCAAGAGCACAGACTTGTCGATGAACTATCAGTCATTATGATGAAGCCGGCAGATGGCTCTAAAAGTGTTATTCTCAATGATTATTAAATAAACTCTGATAACTAGAAATGCTATGATTATTATTTACTCAGTCTCACACTCTAGTCTTGGAGTCCACCTATCTGGACCTCTCTCTCCAGTTTGGGTACAAGGATATTATGGGAGACCATGCTGAATGCCTTGCTAAAGCCAAGGTGAACAATAACCACCCCTCTGCCTCATCCACTGAACCAGTCTTCCCATCATTTTGCCATAGAAAGCAATCAGCTTGGTCAGGCACCATTTGCACTTGGTAAATCTATGCTGACGGTTGCAAGTCACATTTGGTTCTTCACATGCCTGATAATGGCTTTCCGAAGAACTTCCTGAAGGTCAGTGTGGTTGACCAAACTGAAGGTCCCTGTGCAGTTGTTGACCTTTTCAACATTGAGTAGGACATTTGCTTTTTTTTCACAGTTATCAGTGACCTTCCCTGACTGCCATGACCTTGCCATTCTTGGGGTGAGGACAGGATGCTTAACCACCTCTATCACAGACAGGAACCTTATGTTTTTGCTCTTTCAAATGGAGAATAATATTAAGGATATCTCCTTTCTTTATTAATACATTGAGCTACCCATCCTTATTTTTAACCAGTACCATGTTGCCTGCTGTTGATAACCTTAATTCTCTGGAGAACAAATGTGACCTTCAGTGGGATGTGCAGCAAAAGAGGATTATTCAAAGACTCTTCATGTTCAGCTGAGAACAGAGTGAGCAGTTAAACTTGATGTCTGCTTGACAACATATTCATCTTTGAGATACATATGTGCAGATTGTATGGGCATGTGTGACTATATGTCTGCAGATTTTGGCCAGAGGCAGAACTGGCCAGGGACAGATGGCAGAAGATGCTGGTTGAGGAAGTGATCGGTCCTTTCACCTGGTTATAGGCAGAGATCCCAGCAACTCCTAAGCTGTTCTGCTTACAGCCCAGCCTCCAGGGCTTTGACTCCTCTGTGCTTCTATGGCCAGGCTCACGGCTCCACATATGGCATGTCTTCTAAAGCACCCCGATGACTCTCAGGGCCTTCATTCGGCAGGCACCAACAGGGTGCTTCTCTGACTATGCAATGCTGAAGACTGGACCGTAGTGGTCTTCCTGGCATATGGGTTTTATTAAAGCAAACCAAAGTGACTTGCTAGCTACCCTGAGCTCAAGGGACATATCTAGCAATGTGGAGGAAACACTGAGAGAGAAGCCGAGGATCAGAGAGGAAATGCTGCCAGCATCTCACCCCACTGCTGGGAGATGTTTATGCACACAGATTGGTCCAGAAGCAGCAGCAGCAGTAACCATGACAATGTCAACAGCATGGTACCAGCTCCCACAACGATTATTTATTCCTCAGGGACACTTTTCAGTACTATGAGCATACCTCCGTCTTTATGATATAAGCTGTTGACCAAGTAGTAGTCCATGTTTGCTTTTATCTTTCTCAAAGCCGAGCTAACCCTGTGTAACTGCTTTCTCTGTAAATCACTTAGGACAAGACTAGCTGTAAAATGAAAGCATTTTTAAGAGTGTCTGTTCCTCCCTCCCCATGTGTGTGTGGAGCATTTTGCAAAGGTCTGTCTCTCCACCCTAATTCCTTTCCCTTGGATATCTCTTGGATATGGATAATCATAGCCAGGAACCAATGCTGACTAAAACCAAAGGTATCTCATTCTACTAAATACACGGCTATTTCTGAGGTGTGACTCAGTGCCTTTCAGTTAGGTGTCAACGTGTGTTATTTGAAGAAAAATAAAATCGACATTAATTAATTCTGCTTTTTATATAAGTTTCTGTCTTTTCCTGCTCCAGATGATCATGAGTGAGGCACAAGAAGACAACAGCTTAGAGACACCCAGCCTGGTTTGGTTTGAGGGTCTGATTCCCACAACATGGGTTTCACAGTGGGGCTCATCACTAACAATCATGGTTCCTGGTGCAAGAAAATGAGAGGGAAACCACATCCAGTCCAAGGGAAAGACAGAGAAAGATGGGGCTTATGGCAAAGGACAGAGGACACATGAAACAAAGGAACATGAGAAAGAAGTATCCAAATACAAGGAAAGAGGTAAAAGACTCATATTGTCAACTTCCCAGTGGAAGGAGAAAAACATTTTTCCCTTCAGATGCTTCAGGTTGATCTCTTCAGCCTGTCTGGCTGACAGACCTTTTATAGTGCCTTTATAGCTCAATGTTCAGTTTCTTGTGCTCATATCAGCCAAAAGAATTATTATTATTATTATGTAGATCTCTTCTTTACTTGTTTTATGTCTAGCTCAAGAAAAAGTAAGCTGCCTCAGCACTTAACCCTAGAAAATGTGACTGTGCTTTTTTACAACATATGAAATTGCATAAGCATAAAGAGCAGTGTTCAGCATCTGACTGATGTAAGCTGTCAGCCAATATTTAACTTTCCAGGTGAGATTAGATTTAGCATTTCATTTAATATAAACACAAAGCATTCAGTACAATGCATTTATTTAACAGGCAGGTGCTTACAGCCTCGTACTAGCTGGAGGCTACCTAAAGTTTAAGATAGCTCTGCTCTCTCCAGGAGTATTGTAACCAGCAGAGTTTTAAAATCTGATTGTTACTGTGAATCTCATCAGAAAAGGGCAAGAAAAAGGTAAGTTTCTGTTTGTAATTTTTAATATCTTATTTAAAAAAAAAAAGTAATTTTTTGTACTGAGTTAAAGCAGAGAGATTTAGAATTTTAGAACTTAAAAAGTTTCAGGACAGTCTGGATTTGGATTTTTTTATTTTGATTATTTTCATTAGATTTCATTTATCCCATAAGTTTGAGTGTCTGTAAGTATATAAATGTACAAAGAGATACAAATGCACATTTATCTGTACGTGCCTGTGTGTATGTCTCGTTCTGTAGTGCTGATATTGTTAAGCTGGCCAAAAAAGCAGAGGAAAGTGGATAGCTAAAGCTAAGAACACGCAAATTTGAAAGATACAGTAATGTCTTACACGTGAGCTGCTCACCAGGGCTGAAGTAAGGTCATCATTGCTTGAAGATGGTGCTGAGACTGTGATTTTTGTGGAAGTTTTGCTACATGTTCGAGGTCTTGGAAGCCTACAGCTTCATCCACTGAGCAGGTCACCAAGAAGGACTGAAGGACAGGTATCGGGCAGCAGCTAACTAGCAGCCAGCTAACTAGGCAGCAGCTATTAGGCTGAAAGTCTATAGAAGTTTTTTTCATATTTGAAGGCTAATATGGTACAACGTGTTCACACCTTCCTCTTCACCTTCTGCAGGAAATACAGAAAAGGATAGTGTTTTTTTTTTGGTTTGTTTGTTTGTTTTCTTAGGAGCTTGGTCACTGGAGTTAGTGCATGAGTTTTTCTCCTGGATCTAGCCCAGTGTGAGTTGGACCAGCATTACTCCATGGATCAGAGGAATATTTAAACTGACAATTAATCTGTTGCTAAGGAAGGAAGATTGGGTTCCTCCTTCCTAAGGAGGAAGATCGGTTTAGAGACCTCTTAGATAAACTCAATATCCACAAACCCATGGGCCCTGATGGGATGCACCCATGAGTGCTGCCTGAGCTGGCGGATGTCATTGCTCAGCCACTCTCCACTATCTTCGAAAGGTCCTGGAGAATGGAGGAGGTGCCAGAGGACTGGAAGAAAGCAAATGTCACACCTGTCTTCACAAACGGCAAGAGGGAGGACCCAGGCAACTACAGGCCAGTCAGCCTCACCACCATCCCTGGAAAAGTGATGGAACAGCTCATCCTGGCTGTTGTCTCCAAACATGTGAAGGACAAGAAGGTGCTCAGTAGTAGTCAGCATGGATTCACCAAGGGGAAATAATGCTTAACTCACCTGATAGCCTTCTATGATGGAATCACTGGTTGGATAGATGAGGGGAGAGTTGTGGATGTCATCCTCTTGGGCAAGCTTCAGAAGCATGGGTTAGATGAGTGGACAGTGAGGTGGATTGAGAACTGGCTGGATAGCAGAGCTCATAGGGATGTGATCAATAGCACAGAGTCTAGTTGGAGGCCTGTAGTTAGTGGGGTTCCCTAGGGGTCAGTTCTTGGCCCAGTCCTGTTCAATTTATGCATCAATGACCCAGATGAAGAAACAGAGTGCCCCCTCAACAAGTTTGCTGACAACATCAAGCTGGGAGGAATAGCTGATACTCCAGAGCGCTGTGCTGCCATCCAGAAGGACCTGGACAGACTAGACAACTGGGCACTGAGAAACCTTATGAAGTTCAACAAGGGCAAGTGCAAGGTCCTGCACCTGGGGAGGAATAACCCCAGACACCAGTACAGGTTGGGAACTGACCTTCTGGAAAGCAGCTCTGCAAAGAAGGACTTCGGTGTCATGGGGCATGACAAGTTGACCAAGAAGCAGCAGAGTGCCCTCGTGGCCAAGAAGGCCAATGGGATCCTGTGGTGCATTAAGAGAGCAGGTCGAGGGAGGTGATCCTGCCCCTCTACTCAGCCCGGGTAAGGCCACATCTGGAGGACTGTGTGCAGTTCTGGGCTCCCCAGTACAAAGGGGAAGTGGAGCTGCTGGAGAGAGTCCAGCGCAGGGCTACGAGGATGATCAGGGGCCTGTTCAGCCTGGAGAAGAGAAGGCTGAGGGGAGACTTGATCAGTGTCTATAAATACCTTAAGGGAGAGAGTGAGGAGGCTGGAGCCATCCTCTTTTCAGTGGTGGCCAGCGACAGGACAAGAGAAAACGGCCATAAACTGAAGCACCAAAAGTTCCACAGGAACTTAAGGAAAAATTTCTTGACAATGAGGGTGACAGAGCACTGGAACACGTTGCCCAGAGAGGTTGTGGAGTCTCCTCCTCTAGAGATCTTCAAAACTCGTCTGGACGCTACCCTGTGCCACATGCTCTAGGTGACCCTACATGTGAAAGGGGGTTGGACTAGGTGATCTCTAAAGGTCCCTTCCAACTTTTATGATTCTATGATTCTAAGCAGGTGTTGTCCATCCATGCATTGCTTTATTCAAGGGTCAATAGCCTGAGAGCCTCAGCTGGGTTCCTTTTCCTACCTCCCAATCCTCTACTGCTTCACTAGCAGCTCTGAAATCCAGCCTTAGACAAAGAGCATTGGAAGCTGCAACTCCTGGCAGGCCTTGGTGTGAGGATGTCTGCACCATATGAAGCTGGGCCAGTCCCTGTGTGAGAGCTCTGCAGGAGAAGTTTATTGGAGGGAAATGTTTCCAGTGAGATGGAGACCTTATTCATGGCTTTACAGAAGCAGCTGGGTGACATTATAGTGAGCTTCGGAATAGCTGGGACAGGCATGGGAAAGATAGAGCTTTACAGCATTTCTAGCATCCCTTACCCCTTTGTGAGGATGGTACTCCCAAAGACCAGTAAGGTTATTTCAGATACGGGTCTATCTCTCCTTGTCCCACCTTTTTCTGTCAGACCATTTGGGAATTAGCTGTCTGGATTTTTGGTCCGCAAAGACATTTATGTTTGCATGGGTATGCCAGCATGCCCTCTAGATTGAATGTCTGAGATCAAATGAGAAATGAGAAGACCACATCCCTCACTGGGAAATCTCCTGTGCAACTGCTTGAATTGGTGTGGCACTGTGCTGGTTGCTACTCAGCCCTTAGGGGACCTGACATTCATCTTGTCCTTGCCGGAGTGAAATGCATTCTGTTCACTTGGTGTTTTGCCTCAATATCAAAGGCAGTGCACTTGGACCCCTAAAATGTGAGACAGTGAGGCCCACGGTCATTGAGCTTTACTGAGCAGCCTTTGGCTTCCCACAGGCTGGAAATGACCTGAGTGAAGAGAGGAGTAAGACTTTCTTGGATTTCTGAACACATTATACCACTCAGAAATGTGAATCATCAGCTGATCTAAAATGGGCACTAAGTTTTCATCACCAAGAGGCAGGTTTAATTTATTATTACAGTTTACTTGTTATAATGCTGACAAAAGAAATCAATGTAACTGTTATATTACAGACATTCAATTAAAATAAGTATCATTTGTCTTTAGCAGCTGTAACCTGGGAGGATGGCTGAAATACGAAATTTCACCCAAGTGGTGCAAGATATTTTCAAGGAAACATTTCTCACTTACATGAATGACTGGAGGAGAAACATGACCGAAGCAGCAGATGAATTGCAAGCTAAGGTTGATGCTGAAAACTTTGACTATGTCATCCTTTATTTGATGGTAATGATTGGGATGTTCTCCTTCATTATTGTGGCAATCTTGGTGAGCACTGTGAAATCAAAGAGGCGAGAACACTCCAAAGACCCCTATCATCAGTACATTGTTGAGGATTGGCATGGAAAGTATAAAAGTCAAGTTCTGAATCAAGAAGACTTCAAGAGTGTTGTCCATGAAAACTTTGGTGCAAGAGAAAAAAATAGCCCTGGATCACCCTGACATTTTGGAAACATCAGCAATGATGAAATTATAAAGCCACAAGTAGGGAATTCACTGCAATTATAAATGGGTATAAAACTGTTAAATTAACAGACAGGTCAAAGTAGAACAGAGTGCTGAGGAAACATTCAATCAACAGTGAAAACTCTGACAGGGCTGCCTGAGGGAACATCTAAGAAAAATGCATTATTGTGCTTTGCATGATGTTCTATTCTTCAATATAAATAAATAAATAAATAAATAAATAAATAAAACCTAAAGGAAAAACAAACTGAATTTTTAGCATTTTTTGGAATCCAGGTGTGGAACCAGGTATTCTCACCTCAGAATAACTAGCATGGCCAAAAATGGATCTCAACTGAGATCCAAACGGCATGGCCCATCTTATAAATAACATAAAACTGTACAAATAACCCCCACAACAACATGCTATGGTATGAATCATAAGAGGTAAGATATGCACGCATTCAAGCCAAACTGTCATTCTAATGATGTAGCCTGGCTCCCATTTTGTCTTCCTTATTTGTCACCAGAAAAGTTTGATTCATGGTCTTCTGAGGAAGCTTGTTTTATATTAGCAGAGCTCCTGAACAAGCAGTCTTATTCTGGGGACATGTATTGGTTTTGCTGGGCAATCTCCACAGGTTCAACAGCTAGCTTAAAGTCTGTTTTTGGCCATCTTGGCTCTTCTGAATGAGACGAGATGAGACTTTTTTTTTTTCAAAAAGTCAAAAAAGGAGAAAATTCTACCTTTTTTTTACATGTATATGAACCCACAGCATTAGAATATGGAAAGCAAGACAGCAGAGAAAAATCATCTGTTCCTTAGTGTGGGACAGTAGCTGGCTGCATCTTGTTTCTCTAATCCTTAATTGCCTTAATCCTGCCAGTAGTGTCTTCTAGCAATTTTTATGTTCTACTGTACATGCCTTTCAAAGTCAGGCAATCCTATTCTTATCATCCACAGCATCTTTGCTATAAGTACTTGAGATGAGCTGTAATCTCTAAACCATTGTATATGATGGAAAAGACAGACTTCACAAATGAAGAGGGACCTTAGACCTTTTTTCTGACAAGTGAAGAACACAGACTGACAGACAAAAGAGAAATCCATTCTAGTCTCCTTTTAAAATGAATGAGACTATCAGTAATCTTCTTGGCCAGATAAGCATAAGCAGATAAGTTTGAACGGATAGCTTACCAAAGTTTTAATAAATAACTAATAGCATGGGGGAAGAGCTAAGGTCATCCTGATGTATTGGAAGGAGCTGGTAGAGGTCAGCGTTTTGCATGGCACCAAGCACCAAAAGAAGTGTGCTAAGTGAGCTGAGTAGAGGGGGAGGATCCCCTCCCTCGACCTGCTGGCAACCTGGCTCCTCCTGAGGCAGGCCAGGATCCCATTTGCCTTCTTGGCCACGAGGGCACACTGCTGCCTCCTGGTTAACTTGGTGTCAACTAGGACACTCGAACCCCTCTCTGCGGAGCTGCTTTCCAGCAGGTCAACCCCTAATCTGTACTGGTGCCTGGGTTATTCCTCCCCAGGTGCAGGACGCTGCCCTTGTCCTTGTCGAACCTCATGAGGTTCCTCTCTGCCCAACTCTCCAACCTGTCTAGGTCTCTCTGAATGGCAGCACAGTGCTCGAGAGTGTCGGCCACTCCTCCCAGTTTGGTGTCATCTGCAAACTTGCTGAGGGTGAACTCTGTGCCCTCGTCCAAGTCATTGATGAACAAGCTGAACAGCACTGGGCCCAGTGCTGACCCCTGTGGGATACCACCAGCCACAGGCCTCCAACTAGACTTAGCCCCATTTATCACCACCCTCTGGGCTCTGCCATCCAGACAGTCCTCAATCCACTTCACTGTCCACTTGTCCAGCCCACACTTCCTGAGCTTCCCTATAAGGATGTTATGGGAGAGGGTATCGAAAGCCTTGCTGAAGTCAAGGTAGACAACATCCACGGCTCCCATTGTCCATCCGTCCAGTCACCTCATCATAGAAGGCTATCAGGTTCGTCAAACATGACTTCCTCTTGGTGAATCCATGCTGACTACTCCCTATCACCTTCTTTACCTTGACATACCTGGAGATGGTCTCTAGGATGAGCTGCTCCATCACGTTTCCAGGGATGGAGGTGAGGCTGACCAGCCTGTAGTTTCCTGGGTCTTCCCTCTTGCCTTTTTTGAAGACTGGAGTGACGTTGGCTTTCTTCCAGTCCTCCGGCACCTCTCCCGCCCTCCATGACCTCTTGAAGATGATGGAGAGTGGCTGAGAAATGACCTCTGCCAGTTCCCTCAGCACTCCTGGGTGCATCCCATCTGGGCCCATAGGTTTATGGGTGTCCAGTTTGCCTGCTCATTTATGTTGCTCATTTTCAGAAGCTCAAGCACCAAGGAGCTCACTGTTTCCTAAGCAAATGACACAACCTGAATATTTAGCATTGTTTGCCTAACAACAAATAGCAGGGCTGATGATAATTACATTTTACATTGTGGTCCCGAAATTGGTTCCTCACCCCCTGAGATGCCTGTAGGTCTGGGAAGGTGAAGGAGGGTATGAGCGAGGTATGTAAGGGGCTGCATTCTACTGTCAGTGGCCAGGACAGTGCAGATTTACTTGTCTGCATTTGGCAAAGAGCTGCGGGAAACCAGCAGCTGCTGAAGAGAGGAGGGAGCAGCTGTGAGCAGCAGCCTCACCCCTGCATTGCCCCTGGGGTCAGGAGAGCCTCTGCCCCACCAAACACTGGGAAATACAGCGGGAACAAAGGTGTGTCCACCAGCTGCATGGGCTCAGCTGCCACTGGCATGGGCACAGGCAGGATTTGGTCCCTAAAGGCTACCTGCTTGCAAGGTCTGCACAGCTTCTTTGAGGGTCTTGATCACTGGACACAGAAGCCTCCTAAAATACGAGGAGCTTATCTGTTCTATCTTCTGCTCTCCCTCATGGTTTCTCTTGAGGCTTCCTACTTCCGGGGACTGCTGTTTTGCAGAAAAACAGTGACCAGTGTTTTAAGGGGAGGGATGCAGAGGGCAGCTGCAGAACGACTGTGCTCTTCACCAGGAGCTCCCGCTAGCTAGAAAACATTACATGTCTGAAATAGTGCCCAGGTGGCAGCCAACAACAAAATGGTTGGGTTTGTTTTCATGTGTAACATCAGACCCTTCCCACAGGGGATTTTCTGACTGCTGGGGGCCCTCAGTCCACATCTGGGCACTGCCACCACATCCAGCCTCTGGAGCAGTGCCACAGAGGGGAGGAGGCAGCCCCTGAACCACCAGCACCATGGGAGCCCAGCGTGCGCCGTGGTGGCCTGTCAGCCCCGTCCTGGGGTGAGGGGAGCAGGAGAGGAGGTATGGTATGGTGGGGGCACAAATTTCCACCAAAAAAAAAAAAGGGAAGATTTCCACCATCCCTTCCTCAAAGGGGGCTGGAGAGGTTAAATGCCACTGTGAGAGAACTGGAGGAGGGGAGGCTGCCATGAGGAACCTCAGCACTGACATGCCCTGAACACCTGATTTTTCTTCTTTTCCTTCCTCCGCTGTTTCTTCTCTCCATCCCCCGTGAGCGCGGGCCTCTCGGCTCCGCTTGGCGCGTGCACGGCCAGGCCTCCCGCTGCGGCTGCCGGGAGCTGCTGCTCTTGGGAGGTGTAGTTTGCCGGCAGCTGGCGCAATGGCCGACGGCGAGGCACGGTGAGAGCGCGGCGGCCGCCTTCCCCCTCCTCCTGCGTTCCTGCAGCCACCCAGCACCAGCGATGGCGGGGGCCGGAGCCCACACGGTGCCCACCGGGGCCGAGCAGTGTGGGCAGGAGTGGGGCTGCCCCCCGCCTCTGTGCCAGCCTGCTCGGCCTGTGCTGCGCCTGCCTGCCCCCCTGCCCGCCCCTCACTGGCCCTCCGCTTGTCGCCTGCCTGCAGGCCTTGCTGCCTTCCTATCGGCTCTCTTCTTGCCTTGTTGCCCCCATGCCCCTTGCCCGCCATGCCGGCCTCCTTCCTGTCCCCTTGCTGCCCTCCTGCCCACCACGCTAAAGTGCGTGCTACTGCGTCTGTTGAGTTTTCTTTGTTTCCGTAACCTAAGCAAATAAGTAGGAGGGTTCTGAAGTTATCATATGTTGAAAAAAAAAAAAAACTTTTGTTTTCCTTAGGGGTGTGTGTGTGTGCAAGTCCCTGGCTGTGCTGGGTATCGCTGCTGCCAGGGCCAGGAAGGTGACAGGGGCTGGAGCAAAGCTGGAGTCAGGATGGAGACAAGAGAGGCTGCCAGCCCCACAAACCCTCTTTGCAGTGACTCTGGCACGTGGCTGGCGCAACTAATACCCTGGGGCCTGCTGGGGAACAGCCTGATGTGCTGCTGATGTTTTTTTTCTATTTGGTTTTAATCCAGGTGCCATTCTTGACATATTCCATCTGCTCTGTGCTTTCTTAACAGAGTTTGGAGCATATGAATGAAGCACTGCCAGAGGAATTATTTGTGTTTCCATTTCCACTTCTTCAGGTATGAAGACCTCGTATGGTTTTATATTTCTGATGTTCTTTTGATTAGTGTTAATTTTTAAATTACCTTACAAATCATGTAAACCAAGCAGTTTCATAGATCTTGCAGTAGAGTGCTGTCTTGCCAATGTACACGGTATGAGTTATAAATGTACATAGGTCTGAGTGCTTCTAACTTAATATAACTGCTGTGTCTTAGAGCAGTGGTTTGTGATGGATTCTTAGTGCAGCAGCTCTGGCACACCTTTGCTCCCGCTGCATTTCGCTGTAACCTTTGGGCTGTGCCATATTACTATGATGTGCTACTACATTTCCGCCTACCCAATAGTTTCGTTCATTTTGAGGAGTCTTGGTCCTATCCTAAGATATTAAAACTGAGGCATAATGCAGCAGGCCAAGCATAGTTCCTGGATCATCCACCTGCTGAAATTAGCATGTTTTGTGAAATGTGCATCTTTTTCTCTGAAGTAAGTGCATCAAAGAAAGCAGCAAGAGGAGATGGGTGGAACAAACCCCCTTTTCTAATTCAGTAGGTATTCAGCCGTCACTCTGTGCTGAATGCAGTCAAATACTTCACTACTTTCGAAGGCCTTGCAGCTGATGACTTTTATAGCTCTTCACAAGATGAATAAAGATGAATAAAATGGACGTACTCAGAAATCTTGAACAGACAGAGGAATATCTCAAGCCTCACTTTACTGCTGAGTGAATGGAGTTATTGGCAAGCTGACTGACAAGTTCAGCCAAGACGACTCAAGTGGGTTTGTGAGTCCCCGGATGCCCGTGTAGACGTGTTCTTGTGCACACAGACCAGTCAATATTCCGGTGCTCCTAAGGAAAGAATAGTGTGAGTGGCTGGGTTGCAATGTGGTTGTGGTAAAGGAGAGCTATAATTCAGTGGCTGACAGACCTGGATTCAATTCCTTGCTCCACCACAGCCTTCTCCTCTGACTGGGGCCTGACTCCTTAGCCTGTCTGGGGTGGTTTGTGTTGCACAACATGTGTTATATGGAGAACCTAGTGCTGGAGTCAGCTGAAACCTGGCTCTGTGTCTTGGCACAGCACTCCTGGGAGCTCTCTAGCCCAGCTGAATATGTGGACCTCCAGCACAAGGTTTAGTATCCCTGCCTGCCTGCACTGCACCCTGTAGACTTCATTGTGCTTGGAGCTACTGGAGAACTGATAGTGCAGCACTCAGGTGTGTGGTGCACACCTCTGTTCCCATTGCCATTTGTAGTACTTTGATCCTACTTCACAGAGGAGGGTAGAAGGTAAGTAGGCTAGTGACTGGGAGGTACAAACTAGTGAAGAAAGATGTAGATATGTGTGAGAAGGTTGCCAGTTTATCCCTATTTCATATAGATTCATATGAGTATGGGATAGACATCGTATGGACGGTCTACCACAAAGTCTCTGGCAGAGCTTCAAGAAGAACCTAATGCTCCTATTTATTTTTCACGTGGCTCAGCAAGAGACCTTCTTGCTTTCAAATGAAGGTAATGGTGACCTTCTGTGGAGCCAAGCCTTCACTTCCATTACTGCTGTGTTTGTTAAAGGAGCTTGCGTTTTCTTGGGGAACAAACAATGCCTGACTGTAAATGTGTTTTGAACTCCTATCTTTGTCTTATCTGCTTCTAAAAAAGCAAACATGGAGCTCTGGCGGGTTATTGTTGGCCTGCTTGCTTTTAAGTTATCACAACCTTGAAAGTACAGTGTGTGAGTTTTTGCTTTTGAATTGATGATGTCAGTGCTAATAAGTGTTGCTTTTCAAATGCAAAATGAATCCTACCTTTTTTACTCCTTTTCCCTCTTTCCTCTCTCTTTCCCATGCCCCAGCTCTACCCACTTTTTTTTTTTTTTTTTTCTGCCTAGAGGTTTCAATTGTGTTTTGTAAGGTCTAGATCAAGACGGAGATTGGAAAATTTAATAGGTGAAATAGAGAGATAGGTGTGATCTTTGGAGGTTGGTGACAGGAATGTGGAAATGCAATATAGAGAGAATGTGGTAGCTTCACCACTCAGTTCCCTCAGGAGAAAGCACTATAAGGAGAGACCTCCAAAAGTCTCAGTTCTCACAGGAAGCATTTCTGCCTGCAACATTGCTGTTCAGAGGAAAGAGAGGATTTCTTTATGTCCCATCATTTGTGACTTTTGTGCAGCTGCACTACTTGGTGCCGCTACAGCTATTATGGATACCTAATATAGGGAGGGAGATCAGGTCTTTTGTCTCAGTAGACTGCAAGTATTACTAAAGTATTGTGCTGAATGCTAAAATAATCATCTCAGAAATGAGAGCATTCCTGGGAGTGCACACCGTGATCTGCATTGTATGCTGCTTCTCATTGGTGGGACAGTACCCTGCCACCTGACCCCACAGATGGGCTTTCCTAAGATTTGCTGAGTCTAAAACTTTCTTCTGTTGTAAAAAACACTAAAATCCTACTTTCGGCATCAACTGGCAGATCTTACTGTGTACTTGAAAGGCTGAGTTCATGCTTTTTTACAACATATTGCAAAACTGCCTCCATATGAACCACAGAATTTACAGCAATTTAGGAGCAGAGTGAGAATGCTATTTGGTTAAGACCCATTGCAGTCAACATTTTGGTATGAGGACACTAGTTAGTGGAGCTGGTTTGATATTTTATTAACGGAAGAGAGCTGCACAACTCAGGATGAACTTACTAAATACTGATGAACAGGTTGGCTGTGTCGCTGTTTAGATATAGTTCAATCCTGGTTAATAGAGGCTGACCTACTGATTTCCTGATTTCAATCTCCTCAGATAGTGGGATATAGTCCTGGAATACCCTGTGATGTGGCAGGAGATGGGCTGCCATTTCCCAGCTATGGAGTGCTCTTCACAGGGCGTCTTTGGGAAGGAGGGCTTGTGGATAGGTGCTTTGTACCCTCTGTCCTGGCCTCAAACTGCTGCTCAGTGCAACAGCTTCACTGTGCTCCCTAAGCTGTGTGGCGGTCACAACTGTGCGCAGATTGCAGCTGTGGATGACCAGCTTTCCTGCTGCCCTGCTGCTGTGGTCTGAACGCAGGGACGGAGGAGCTGAGGTCATGCCAGGAGGCAGGAGCCTTGGGTGCGGGATATGAATCTTGCACCAGCTGGCGACTGCAGGCAAGGACGTGGTAAGTCCTTGCAGCTATTCCTGGCTCTAGCCCCTCTCTAGGCAATCCGTTGCTGTTTGTGGTTGCACATCACAAATTCTGTTTCTCGGTAAATAAGTCTTCATGAAGACATGTTTTCTGAGCTGTGTGATTGAAGAGGGGAAAGTGAAGGTTTAGACGGAGCTCTAGGCCTTCCTCCTGCTCTCCAACAGTGACGGTTGTGGCACTGACAGAAAGCACCTCGAGGAGGGAAGGCAGAGGAATGTGCCTAATCTGAAACCCGGCAGCCAAAACAGTGTCAGCGCCAGTGGAGCTGCTGCAGAGGCCAGAGGGCAGCACTAGAGCTGGCTGCTGCGGGTCCTGGGTGTTTCTCAGCTCTAAAGGAACCACCAACCAGTTGATTTACTCCTGTGTTATTACAGCCTGCAAGGAAAAATTAATTTATGAGTCAATCAGAGAAAAGCTGCTAGATATTAGGATCTCATTAGGCATTCCGGCTCTGAACAAGGCAGATGGGCTTAAAAACCGCAAGACAGCTCTTCCGAACGCGTTCCTGCCAGCCAGACCCCAAACCCCAGCGAGGTGGCTTGCTGTGCGCGCGTGTCGAGCTGTCGCAGGCGGCCGGCGCTGTGTTTGCAGTCGGGCAGCTGCTGGGGTGTGCGGCGCGTGGTGCAAGCGCAACCTCCTCCTGTGCGAGCGCGGCACCTGCCCCGGGCCTGTCAAAGCCCTGTTCTTCAGCAGCACAGACCCTGCTCTTGTCAATCAGCTCCAAAAAGACCCACGTAGGTCACTGCTGAGCGCTGTGGGACTGACACGGACAGCCGGGCTCTGCGCAGCACACGAACTTGTCAGAGAGGTGCAATGTGGACATGCTGAATACAAGCAGATTAGCTAACACCTTTTAATTTGTGTTTCTTCAAGATGTTTCTGCCCTGATCTGTGCCTTTAGAAGCGTGACACACGTTGGTGCTGGGCGCAGCCTGTTGTGGGACAGCCAGAACTCGCTACACAGTCAAGATGGTGGCATTTAACTGGAAGGTGAGGATGTCTTGCATTTATAAAACAGTGAAGTTCTGCTCTTTCTTTTAAGATGTGGCTGAGTCTTTTGTTTAAAGATGTGTCTCTTGCCTACATGAATGTGACCTGACCACCTTGCTGTCTCGTCTTCAGGCTTGGGGTCCCCCTGTTGTCATTTCCTACAGTTCACACTCAGCCCCTTGCAAACTGACCCATGTGCGTCCTGTTAGAGACTTATGCTTTTGGACATGAATGTAGTGCTTGTGGGCAGACTCTGCTCCGTTTGCCCCTGCTCTTCCAGGCTTTCCAGACTTTTCTCATTACTTTTCTCAATACTACATGGAGGTTTCTCCACCCTGTTTGTTGCTGTGTTAGGGCATAAACATTCTGCAGGGCACATGCATAAGGCACACCGATGTCATGTACTAACAATTTTAATAAGTTTGATTAAAGCATTTATCATGAAAACAGCTCTAACCACAAGCCTTGGCTCTGTATAGCATTATAGTGCTGTGGCTCAAAGTGAGGTGCTGCTTTTAATGTGTGGAGAGATTCAGAGAATATCTTTTGCAAAATTAGTGTGGAGAGACTTCATGTCAGGGGTTACATATGCAACTTCTATATAGATCAGTATTATGAAAACCCTTACTTGAGTACTCTGACATTCTGATATGTTTGCATCAAGGAGACACTTCAGTGGTGTATGGATACAAAGCTTTTCCTAAATCCAGGAGTTTCACAGTGGTAAACAGCTTTGTGGGATGTTGGGAGTCCTGCTAGGGAGAAGTATCACTGTGAATCTACTCTACATTTCTGACAGATAGAAATGTAGGTTCCTGCAGGCCAAATGTCTGTTAGGAAGAGCATGGTGAGATGTTCCAGTGCCTCTAGTACCTGCAATTCCAATCCTGGAATTGACACCTTTCACTGCATCTCTTTTACAGTATTTGTATTCCAGTTCCACAGTACTACTCCATACACATTCACAATCACATGCTTTTATAACATTGAAACAGTGCAATTTCATTCGTTCCAAGCATTAAAAGCTCTTGAAACTGAATCACTGGATGCAAAAAAGAAGGCTGGGTTGTTTTACTTCTCTCTGGCTCAAACATTCTCATTCTTCTAGATGTGGGCAAGTTCATTGCAAAACTCTTGTGGATTAAATTTTTTAAGAAAAAAGTATCTTCAGGCATTATATCTGAGGGCAGAGATAAAAGGATACATCATTCAGGAGAACTGTTCAGAAGCATTGCTTACTTAGAAGCATTGCTTGACTTTTACCTTTTCCAATTATCCTGAGATAATCAGTTATTCTCCTGTTTCAGCTCCAGATCCTGCTGCTATTTAATTTGATGTAAAGCAAACAAATGGGACAAAGACCCATTCAAAGAGGTTTCATACACAAACTCAAATTAAGTAAACTTATTTTTGTCCTTTTTCCCTAGCTGTTGATCTTCCTGGTTAGAAAAGTTTCCTACAGAAAAGCAGCATGAACAGAAGCATTATTCCTGCTTGGAATAGTGTTGTTGCTGTAGGAAGCTGCATAACATCCCTGTAGATTCAATTTTAATTGCCCAAGCGTTCCCGTAACTGCTTAAATATATTATTTTGTATTTCAGGCTCTGGAGAATTTCCCATTGCTGATGTACATTTTGGCAGCTAAAACATTGATTCTTTGCTTAGCATTTGCTGGAGTGAAAATGTACCGGAGCAAAAAAATTGAAGAAAAATTGAAGAGGGAACGTGAAGAGAAATTGAAAAAAGAAGCAGAGAAGAAGGATGATTGAAGAGCCTCTCAGGTATAGAATTTATTTGACACCTTGGTGCTCGATAATGGCATTGCTATGTTAATCCCACATGTTTTGACTTGGATATGTTTGGATTATGCAGTTTAGAACTATCACTGTTATTTAAGTTCTTGCAAAAATTGTGTTCTCTGATGCCTCAGCCCATTCTTTGCAAGACATCAATTACCACCAGAAAAGCTTGGTAACCATGATTCATGATTTCAGAGATGTGAGCATGATGGTCTTCTGCTATTTAGCTCCCTGAATTCTTATGCCCAGCTGGTTGCATAGGATGTCCCAAGACATTGAGGAGGAGGTTAAACTGAGCAAAAAAGTCCATAACTCTCTGGCCTTAAAGACCATAACTAAAATGGAAAAGGATCAGGCTTTCCATGTTAGTTAAATGTGTGACAAGTTGTAGAGGGTATAGCTGGCAGGGCCAAATCTCATGCCGGGGAGCTTCCCAAATTACCAAATTGTTCCCCAGTCTCTTCAAAGTAAGCTTAAGCAATCATCACCTCATTGGACTGTCCGTTAGCAAAAGTCTGTTAGCAAAATCAATGTTTTCCAGCATTAAGATTGTATTCTCTTCATTGCTGGCCATGTGATTTTTTTATAATTTCATTTCATCTTGCTCTGCCCCGCAGAAAAATGAGAATTCTGTTTGTACCTGCCTTTTGTAAACTCAGTGGGGGTTTAAAGTAATGCTACTGTTTATCGAACTGCAAATCTTTTTTTCTATTTTTGAGTCCATCACCTTACATATGAACAGTTTCAGTTTTTAGAAGTTTTGCTAGCTTTGATGTATTATTTCCTGCAAGAGGGACTGGAAACTGTGACTCGAAATCGGTACCTGGAAATAACCATGGCAATGGAGTGGTTCATTCCCATAGGAAAAAACAACAGAAACAGAGATGTTTTTCAGTCTCCTGTTTATGTCACGCTGGGGACATGTCTCTGGGATGACCTGTGCCATCTTAAGTTCTTACTTTAAATCAGCTTAGCTAGCATCTAGTTTGTGTGGAATACATCAGATAAGAGTGAGTTATATGGAGTTCTCGTGCTAAACAAACAAGAGATTAGGCACAAGGACAAGTTGCCCTGCAAGTGAGCAGGCCTGCTGCTTTCTTTTACCAATAAAATGGTGCTGTGCTGGGTGTGCAGCGGCAGGTCCCAGGGTGTTCTGCCTGGTAGTGTCCCTAGCCCAAAGAATTGCTGCACTGGGATACGGAGCTTGTCCCACTTTGAATGAGTGACATTAAAGAGTCTCCGATTTCTCAGAAAATATGCTAAAAATTCTCTTGGTCACCCAGTGTCGCCACCGGAGGAGGCCATTTCTAGGACTGTCACCCCAGTCTATCCTGGGACTGCGAGAAGGGCTGGATTCTCCTACCCTGAAAACCTTCCCTGTTGCCTGCACTGCCGAGCCGCGATTAGCTCCGACTGCAGCGCGCCACGTGGGCAGGCAGATCTAGCCCATGTGCCGCCAGCGTAGCAGGCCTGCTGTTCTCACTGCTGTCTCCTTACCCTGCAGATTTTCCATCTCTTGGCAGCTTGCTTGGATTCCTTTCCTGGGAGAATGAAGTCTTCCTGCAGATGAAGGATATTACAAAGGAATGAAGCCCTGAAGAGTAACATTCACTTAAACTCTATCTCAACGCTTTTTTTTTTTTATACATACAGCAAAATATCTAAGCTTCTATTTATGCAATAAAAAATCCTTTGTAAAAAAAAAAAAAAAGTAACGGCCTTGGTTGCTGCTTACTACAGATGCTACAATTATTGGTGCAAGGGAGGCAGTCTCTAAAGATTAGCAGCAAAGGGCTGGCAGATTTTAAAGAGGTAAAAACCTCTGAATCTATCATGGGTGTATATAAGGTTTATGGAGAGACAGAAGGAAATTGGGAGGTCTCTGCATCACTCCTCCAGAGGAACTACTTCTTGCAGGCATGTGCATCTGTGGCTCATGGGCCGTTTCCCAAATCTAGGCAAAAACCAAGGCATGAGCTTGTCAGGGAAGGTCTTTCTCAAAGCACTTTCAGCAATCCAGACTTCCTTAGAATAATGCAAATCAGCTTTTGAGGAAGCTCAACTCTAGAAACTTTCTTCTCTTGTTTTGCTGTGCACAAAATCTGAAAGCTGTTTATGGCACTCCCTTTACTCAGCCTATGAAGTAGATTTTTTTACCAACTGAAAACCAGTCATTCCTACATGTTCCACCAAATCCTGCAGCATAAGTTAATGCAGTCACTAGGCTAATCAACAGAGAAGATTTTTAGCACAGAAATAAAGGCTTAGCCATGTGTACCAATGCCAGTGGTCAAAGCCGCCTTTGTGTTTCCTTTGCAAAGCTCTTCCCAGATCCTGGTAGCTTCTGTGTGTTAAGGTGAAGCTGAAATCCCACATGGGAGAGTGAAGAGGAGGGAGGAGAAGAGGCAGGAGGACTCGGGAGCAGCCTGGGAGCCGGGTGGGATGTGAGGGGCCCCCAGGGCCGCTCATTCCTGCCCCATTCCTGCAGCTCAGGCTTGAGTACCGCTGCAGCCAGGCAAGCACACACTCTTGCAGTGCCATCTCACAAGCATTAGTTGACTAAACGTGGGTGCAGCTGATGCAGCTGATGTCTGGAGAGCTCTCGGTGTTTCAGAAATGATTACCATGAACTCCAGTAATTTTCATATCATTGTTCATGAGGTTGCCTTGGGGAACATAAAAGTACTGCAAAAGCCACGTTCCTAGGATAGAGCAACATTCTTGCTACATCCATTTCAGTATTACCTGGCTAGAGAACTAATGCCATCATAAAAAAAAAGCAGTTTTCCTCTGCTGTCTCAGCAGTCATCTGTGTATGCAAACATGTAATTGAATGGTAATTTAATTAAATGGCTCTGCTGCTTTATTAGACTCTGCTAACCACCCCCATTAAGCAGCCATTGAGGAAAACACACCAAGACACTTACCTAACCCACATGGCCCAAACCCAAAAGGACGTTGTCAGGCCTGGGTAGTGTCCATGAGTTTTGAAAGGAAGCAACATGATGGCCTCGTATGTCTTTGCATACTGGTTCCGATCTAGATTTTTTTAAAACTCTCATCCAAGAGTAACATTTCTAGAGCAATGGGTCTAGCATGTGCTATCGCAAGAGCATGTGCTTCTATTTTTGTTTTCTAAACTGAAAGCAGAGGTATTCTCCCCTTCAGTAGAGCTGCTCTGAAGGCAGAACCAGAGGTACAAAATCTCCTTTTAAATAAAGTAATTTAGTGTCAATGCAGTTTAGCATCACTGAGCACCCAAAGCAATCAAGACCAGCACCAAAATCTGGGGACCTTAGCTGCCAAATGTGTGAAAGAAGTAAATTAACACAAGAAGCCTCCTTTTCGATGGCTTAAACATGGAGAGGAAGCAGCTGTGAGGAGGCAGTCTCCTCTTTCTCTCCTCACCATTTTTCTCTTTCCCTCTTCAGCCAAATCAAGAAACCTCTTTGTATGCTTATGACTCCAAATGTGATCCAAGTCGACTGTTTTTTTCCTTAACTTTACAGCAGTGCTACAGTGTAAACCACCCACAGAGTTTGCACGGGGTGTCCCAGCAGGCTGGTAACTAGAGCTTCCAGAATGAAGAGACTGTATCTGTTCTGAAATCTTTACCAGTTTCTCTTCTCTGATGCATCAGGGTGGAGCTCTGATCCATGCTGTGAAAGGCAGCTGGGAAGGGGACATGCCCATGTGTCCCTTCTCTGTGTGGGTTCCTCTGCTAGCACCTCGAGCTGCCTCTGTGCTGTGGCTGAAGGCTTGGACAAGAAAATATGCTGACACTGGGGGGAGACAGCAGCTCAGGTTTATTTCGGTTTCTTGTTCAGAAAAACAGATGAGGACCTTGAAGCCTGGTTTCTTACAGAAAGAAGCTTTATGCGATCAGTCTAGGCAAGCTTAAAAGAAGAAAAAAACAATTCATTTCAGCTGAGTTTCGGCAAGTAAGAGGAGAAAACAAGAAGAGAGAGTCTTGACAGGTATAGTATGAGTTTGCAGCTTTTTAGATGGCAGAGAAGTTACATGGGGCTCTCTTATAGATGTTCCTATCCCAGAAAGTGTGTCAGGTCACACTATTCTGGTGGTAAAGAAATAAATTTCTTTACCATTACAGAAAATTAGTCTCTTTTGGGAAAAAAAAAAAATGTAGAGATGGGTCACTTAACATTACACAATACCTCATTCACCCAGGTCAAATGTTGTCATTGCCATCAATGCCAAGGGTTGAAGACAGAAAAATTAACATGATTTCCCCCATCAGCACCTTGCATTGTAGCACAGTGTTTAAACAGAGAACCTGAAAATAGGGGAAGAACTGCACTGAAACGTTACAGCCCTACTTCATAAACTGGAGGAAAATGAATGTCCTTTTTTCATGAAAACATGGCTTGGAAATGGTTTTAGAAGTAATTAGTCAATAAGATGTCATGTAAATTCAAGTGATTTGCATTCCAGCTAGCTTAGAGCAAAGGGACATCTGCTATAGTTTTTTTCATCAACATACACTTCTGCATCTGCTTCTCCTCTATGCAAAGCTACTTTAATTATTTTACTCTAGTGATGCATCTCAGTCACATAGAGCTGAAAAAATGATTACTCACTTTGACATCCTGCAACGGTCAGGTATAGTGGGACTCATGACAAGAGCTGTTGCTAGCAAACCTAATAAAATAATACCTATTTAAAATCCTACCAAGAAGATATTAGACTCATGCATGCTATTTCAAATGTTCTTGAATTAGGCACACGTGATTTAGTAACATCCTCCTATTAGAATGTTTAGTCATATGTTAAAGGAATTGCTTGTCATCCTAAATTACCAGTTGAGTCAGAACTGTATGAGCCACAATATTTTAATTCAGTACAAAGGGTTGCAAGGTTTTGTAGAAAACATGATTTGTAATTACTCTTATGGAGCAGCAAAGGGGGAGGGAGGAAGGAAGTACAGTACTCATCTCGGAGGAGTTTGTAAAAAATACCAAAGTTCATTTGATTTCAAACTCGCTTCTTTTTCTGCCCACAGGCTTATATATGCATAAAACAGGACTGGATAGAAAAGGTTCATAAGCCGTCACTTTCCAAACAGAAAGTTGGGAAGAGTAAAGGGGCTTAGAGAGACCTCCCCAAATCAAGAGTCTAAGCTTGCAGTTGTGAAAACAAGTGGTAGAAGTCACTGGTAAGGCTAAGCTGTGATGAGGCAGCAGTCTGGGACTCTGTTCAAATTCTGGTCTCACTCATTTTTGGGTAAATGCAGACTACAGCAATGATGCCACAGGGTTTGTGCTAATGTGACTGCGGTTGCAATCAGTGCATGGCTGGTTCCCTATAGCTTTATGCCAATAGTATCGTGCAGTGTCATTGGGTGAAGGCAGACAGAGCCATTGTGAAACTGAGTTCTGCATCATCTGTTTCTTCAGAAAACCAAATTACTATGCAATTATCATCTGCCCTTGTGATAAAGAAGCACTGGACCTATTCCTCTGCTTTCACACCACTTCATTCGCATTTAGTGAAGCAATTGCTGCTCTAAAACACTATGAAATTGAATTCAGGGCTATGACACCAGGCCCAAAAAAAACATTCCCACCCCTCTCCAACCCCTCTCCCCTTTTCTCCACCACTCTTTCTGCCCTGCAATTGAGGCACTTAATTTTCCATTCCCTCCTTCTGTATTTCAAAAAATACACACAAGAAAAAGACATTTTTGGCTGAGGCATGCAAAGCTGAGAAGATATGGTTATTTGTCTCTGTGTATTCACTTCTCAGCTCTACATGCACCAATTCTTCTGAAGGCAAACCCTCTTATTAGATACATCTTTGCCACACCAAATCACAGTACGCTTTTAGATGGTTTCCATGCATACTAGAAAATCAGTACAGGCTTTTCTCAGTGTACTGAGATGTTTTAGTATACCTATGAATCATCTCATAATTTATTTCTTTTATATTTTCATGGGTTTGATTCTCTGTCTTAAAAGTACACAACACGCATACAAAAGTATTGAGCAAAATAGGTAAACACTATAAAAACAAGAGAGTGTAGAGTGAACTCTGAAAATAATTAATTTAAAACCGATGCTAAGAAATACTGATTTGCATAATTCATAAATGCTCTTTTGAATTCTGTTCCATAGGAAATCATTGCATCTCAGGGCCCATGTAGGACCTAAACAAGAGTACATCACATCAATATCATGGATAAAGAAAATCTCCTGTGATGGAGGCCATATTTTGCTCTAAGAGACTGAACTTTTCATGCTCTGGAGCCTGAACCAACCAGAAGTCCTTAGAAATAAACTTTCTTTCTAACAAAATTTCTTTTACCTTTCATTATAGCATTTATTAATGACTGTTTTTAGAAGTAAGGTACTAGGCAAAATGGACTTTAGAGCTGTTATCAGATCTTAATATTTATATTATTGGGAAAGTCCATCTATTTGGATCAAATACAGGCCTGGCCTGCAGAATTCAGTTTGCAGGACAGTTTTTCGTCAAAATGGGGGATATTTACATCTGTGGCTAGATCTCATGATTCCCACAAAACGGGAATTTATCCAAAACCCAAACTAACTCAATCCTGGGACTGCTTTGAGCCTGTTGTTGTGATAAGCCAAATTAACTTTGCCTACTCAGTGCAGGTGTAACACATACCAACCTAGGCCTGCAATGCATCTAAAACTTAACATTCACATTTAAAATACTGTACTTTATTAGAACTATCGGCAAGACCTGTCAAGGTTTGCACCCTTGAAGGAAAGGGCTGGGCAGGGCTGGAGATAAGTGATTAAAAATCAGCCAAGGCCCCTTTGAGGTTTGTCTGCAGAAAGCCCCATTTAAGAAAATGTGTCCAGGTAGTAGTTTTCCCATCTCTTCGCTTTGTTGGTCGCTATCTTCCATTTGCTTGGAGTCATCTTCTCTATTCCTTTCACAATCAAGTCGCTGAGGAGGATGCACCTATAGGAGTAGGTCCTCTCAAAAGACCTCAGGGCAAAGCCCTGCCTGTTGTTTATAATAAACCATTTCAAAGACGACCAGGCGACATCTAGCGGATAGAGGTAGCTGTAAGATGAGGGTACAGCAAGAAGCTCATGGCCATTGGCTCTAGCAATTTCAGGGCAACACTTAATGCTAGACATGTAGGTGACTGGTGGGGCTGAAGGCTGAGTGCCTGGCTCCTGATCCTTGAGTTCTTTGGTCCCCACGGGTATCGGCTGCCTTTTCTCCCTGGTCACAATTACACATTTTCCATAGGACAGAGTCAGAGAATCACATAGCTCCTGAAAGATGGCTTCCTGCCAGTCGATGGACAGTTCATCTCTTAACAGCAGTCTGTACCTCCAAGGCACCCACCCTTGGCTGCTGCCAGCATGAACGAGTGTCCATACTGGCCAGCTCAGGCTGTCTTCCTCGGCTTTTTTATCTCCTGTTACGAGGCTTTCTGGAATATCCGTTTCTCCTAAAAAAACGGTGTTGAAACCCTTAAGCTGCAGTGCCCGCAGAGCTTTCAAATATTGCAGGCACCGTGTCTGTGATGCGGCATCAAAGCGGCCTCTGTGGATGATGTGCCTGAGGAGTGGGTTGGCAAAGCGCTGCATGTCCCAGGAGAGCCGTGAGCCTGCCAAGGAGGAGGTGGAAGCCCATGAGCTCACAAGGAGCCAGCCGTGTCACAGCCACCAGCGCCGCGGCTTCCGCAGGGCTGCTCAGACCACCGGGGCCTCAGAAAGCAATAGCCCCCTCGGGCTGAGTAGACTGCAGTGTTGCACTTCAAGGCTTCTCACATGGGGATATTGCTCATCTTAAATACCATGATTGTCCTCTTGGAGCGCCGGGTGGGATCCTTGGGCGAGCCACAGGCCTGTGAGAGGGGTCTGGAGGGACTGGGAGGTGGAGGAAGGAGCTGCTCGGGATCAGCACAGAGAAGTGACAGAGACCACTGCCCAGGCCAGGCTGTAAGAAATATCCACGGCTGGGGAATCTGAGGTCTCTCTCAGAGTGGGGGCTATCCCTGGTGTGGGAGATGAGTACAAGTAGCTGGCGGGGAGAAGCGTGTGTGGGTGTGTGCATGTGGATGCACAACAGGCAGCAGGTGTTAGGCTGGGGAAGAGCATGGAAGAACAGAAGCTAAGGACTATTTCGACCCGTCTAGTTTCTTACCTGCCCCTCCTCCTCCCTTCAGAGGCATGTGCAGGATTTTACCACAGGAACAAACTTGTCAGTAACATGACTGCTAAATTGCTCACACTCAGCTATAGCTATGAGGCCAGGAGTAAATGCTGGCAGCATTACCAGGCTGCCAGATGGAGCTGAACAGCACAAACATGTCAGCCCATGATGAAGGCCCACATGTCCTTGTCTACCACTGAAAAAATGATATTCCATGGTCCATGTCATCCCCTCTTAAACATTTCTCATCTTACTGCCATCCCCCCAAAGCTATCAGAAACTCTGTGAAGTCAAAGTATGTCTGAATGGGAACATGGTCTAGAGGGCCCAACACAGCTGCCTGGTTGCTCTCCTTGCTAAGGCAGATAAGTGATCGTGTTAGCACTGGAACATGGCGAACCGAAGCCTGGAAATTTGGAAATTGATATGAGAAGGGTATACCCTAGAAAGAAGCCAGCATGGTTTAACTGTTAGCCAAGTACAATAAAGACTGTACATATGAAAAAAAAAAAAAAAAGTCTGCAGCACTATTCATATGAGAACACACCACAGAATAATATTGATCTTTTTATTATTAGCTTTTCTTACTGCAGTATATCCTTTTCTTTTAGTGTTAGCTACTTACCCTTAACAAAAACACACATGGGAATAAGCTGACAGGAGTAGTCCTGGAGGGAATTACTGGGTGCTTATTAGTTTTGAAAAGCACCCATGCTTAGAAGTCTACTAAACAACTGCCTGTAAAATTATCATAGTTTATAATTTCTTATGTGTAATCAACAAGGCATCCATGGCACTGATTAGAATTGTGGATCATAAGTCATAGTACTCAGATTGAAGGTGCCCTTTCCTTCTCTCCAAGAAAAGATGTAGTGAATTGCAAACAAATTAGAGCACATCATCATTGAGATCATACAAACAGGGCATGATCCCTTTTTTAATTCTTGCTTTTTAGCTGCCTTTTCATTTTGAATAGATACCAGTAGGAAATAGGGCAGGGAAGCAAATGTGATCATATCTGGGAAGGGTCTCCATAGTCAAGGGTGAGGTAAGGAGTTCACATATCCTTGCCTACTTGCCAGCCATCTGTGGCTCAAGGTGGCCCTCCCACATCGTCCTTTGCAGACCTTCACCTGTGGTGCTCATGGGCTGGCAAGAAGCAGCAATTTGCTGCTCCTGTGCGCTGGCAGCAGCTCTCCTGCATGGGCACCTGATGCATGGCACCAGTGGGAGCTTTTTGTGGTGCAAGGACTGGCAAAGCAGCAGTCCCATGAATTTCAGGGTTTGGGCTTTGAGGCCAGGACTACCTGTCTTCCTCCACCTACCCCCAGCGTGTGTAACCATCACATCCTACAGCTGGGGTTGACTGCCCTCCTGCCATATGCCTGCGGATATGGAGAGCATGGGCACAGCAGCCCATGGGGCAGCTCACTGTGATGGTCAAACTGTCACCACCTTCTACAGGATCCATGTATGGGGCAGCTCACTGTGATGGTCAAACTGTCACCACCTTCTACAGGATCCATGTGTTATAGGTGGGCTGGCATCCCTCAATGTAATCCCTGCCTCGTAAAGAGGGCACCAAGCATTGGCAGATGCCCTGCCTAATGCACCTTGTTGTACCAAATTCTAGTGTATCACTTAACTAAACAACAAATTTACCAATTACTCATGAACTTATTAATGAGCTCATTAGGATACCAATTATTGGTTACATGCCAATTATTCATTTCAGTAGCAATTATATTATTAGGATACCAATCATCATTCATCTATATGCAAAATAAAAATAATCACAAATCCTTTATTTTGAAATATACAAAAAAACAGTGAAATTTGAAACATAATGACGTACAACAGGTAGAATATTAGGCAAACAGTAGAGGTTTCTGCTGTTGTTTTATATTAAGTGTAGTAGCTAAAATTAAGTTGCTAATTTTGAAATTAAACTTTTTAATTTTATCTAAACAAAATGTTTTGTAAGTTTGTTTTATTTTTCCCCTAAAACTGAGACTTCAGAGTTCTATTCTACAAGGATTTTTTTTCAGTTGTACATGGAATGAAAAAAAATTAAGTTTCTTTGCTCTAACAAATCCTCTACCAAGTTTAAATAATTAATCTTCCCTCCAACTGTTTAGTAAAGTCCTGAACATTACCTAAACTCACAGGCCAAAGTGGCAATTCTGGTGCAGAAGAGGATTTTTCAGAAGCGTCTAACCTTAGCTCTTGATCCATGACAGACCCAGTAAGAGAAACACTTGCTGAAATCAAAGATGGTCTAAGGGTGGAAACACTGATAAAGGTGGAAACTTAAGAAAATGCATTGAAACAAAACTTAATACAACAGCCCAGAACATTTTTAAATTGGATTACTAGAACTGCTGGCCGTTTACCAGAAAGATCTGTGAGAAATTTTGAAAAAACTGATTAAACTTGATATTCAGCATTAGGGATTCTCTGCTGTCTAACAAAGGTTGAGCTTGATAACTTTACCCCTGAGAGTACCACAAAAATGGCTTCTACCTTACATGACCATCTATTGCCTGAAATCTGCAGGAGGGGGACAGCTTTGGGAGTTTTAGTCCTTTTTTGGTTGCAGCTGAAATTGTCCAACAGATGCGTGTGTATACATCAGCATCTCTTTGAGGTAGTGGGAAAAACTTCTCCTGAGAGGGAAGCAGAAAAGTTTCAAACTGCTCTGATATTAGATCTATAGTTGTAGAATCGAGGTAGCTGAGGAGCTTGGCAAGACTGGACATTGCTGATAGCATTTGTAAGCCTGCAAGGACCATGGGAGGGGAGGGAGCACATTGCCCCACATCAGCAGTACCTATAGGAGAAGACACCAAACCTTTCTGTCCCAGTTTATCAACAAAATCCAGATGAACAGTTGAGATGATTAATGGAAGGGAGTGGAGAGGGGGAATTCCCAGAAACTGAAGTGTATAGACTGTTTCAAGAGTGATACAGAAGCTCCTTCAGCACAGAGAGAAAAATGATGCTCAGATCACACTTTAAGGTCCCCATCCTTTATCCATCCAGATGCAATAAATCGTTCAGAGCCACCAGCTCCCGCTTTGCATTTGAGGTTTTTCTCTGCAGTCCCCTGAGTGGTAGGATCATGCTGGTGTTCTTGCCATGTGTCAGGCCTGGCATAATCTGATGGATGTGCTTATGTCCAGGAAGAGGAAAGACCTGTTGGGACCGTGGTTGGGATCAAGGTCTGATTCAAGATCTTGGTGTTGAGCCCCCACTGGATGATGAGCACAGACAGGGACATTCACCTCACCCCTACCCTTCCAGACTGTCTGTGAGAGCCAATTACCAAGGTGGGTATGAGTGGGAATGTGCTTTCCCCATGAGAACATCAAAGAGTGCACCAATAAAGACTTCTGTGATGCATTAGGAGTGTATTACTTTCAGAAGTTTGATTTGGAAGGAGGCCAATGACACTTCACATGCCTTTCCAGTTCACCGTCTAACCTGGGGCCTTCCTCACATCAGCCCTTTAGGAACAAGAGTGGCTGCTCCTGCAGGAGGTGAGATTTCACTGCCCAGAACCTTATGGACATGATGGAAGGCTGAAGCCTGTATCTAACATCCATGATGGAAAAAGACATCTGACTCTGCTTCCTGATGCTTCTGCATGACTGGAAAAAAAAATGATAAACTTAGTTTGCAAAGCCAGAAGAATTTTCAATATTGCAAAAAGTCATGCTAAGCCTCTTTTAAATGCTGGCAGAAATTGGGCAGAATTGATCCCTCTCTAAAATGGACTGGGATGCTTGCCTTCTTTTGTGAAATATCTACACCAAGAAGGGACAGTCTTGGAACTGCACGTTTTTCATACCTCCAAAACACCTCTCAATTTTAGATGTGAATAGCTGAGCTGGAGTAATTGGAGCGTGGCTACTGAGTGCAGTCAGGAGCTGTGAGCATAAATAGCAGATTCTGGCTCTCATCTAACACTTATTAAACCAGACATGATAATGAAGCCAAAAACAACGGGTTGCAAAACTAACTGAACTGCCTAATAACTCTCCGCTGGAGACAGTCTCTGGGGAGTCTGCACCTGCCCAAAAAAGGAGATGTCTGTGTTGGAAAGCCGAATCTCTGGAAGCAAGAAACATGGAGAGCCAAGATAGCAGGGTGGATTTCATCCTGCCTATCAGCTGAAAGTATCAGCCTTGGAACTCGTCTTACAAAATCAGACTTCGGAAATTCCCTTTAAGGATATAGTTTGCATGAAGTAAATCATTTGCAGGCAATTGGCTTGGGCTAAACAGTGGCAAAATACCATAATAATAACTCTGTATCATGCCAGCAAGGGATATATTAAAAAAAAAATAAGTCACAAGAGCAAAATACGAAGCAACAGATTTAGAAAAGCCAATTTAAGAAAAGCTAGAGGAAGAAGGTGGGGGGGGGCAATGTTTTTTAGAGCACAAAACTGGTGATAATTTTTCTCCCATCAGTACCAAAAAATAGACAAAAAAATCAGTAGAACCAGCAACAGCCACCCACAGGCATACTATTTTACAGAATTTTATCATTTTTTTCTTCCACAATAAAATACCTTCAAGTTCTTATATTAGCTACACCAGTAGCTTTCAGTAATTTTGATTTGCAGACTCCAGAATATTTTCCAGTGAATATGTGGACCCAATATATCAAGCCAAAGCCTTCTGACAACAGGTTTGCCCCATTGTGGCTATATGTCCCAAAACCCTGCACCCCCAGGTCTGCAGGACCTGTGTTGAACACCACTGAGCTGCCTGGTGGGCAAGCTGCTCCTTCTTGTGCTCACCAAGGCTTTGTGGCAAATGGCACCTTCAAGGTATCGTGTAATCCTTCTGTTTATTGTTTACCACCCAAGGAAGCAGATGCTGAGGGCTTTTTGATGTTGATGGGGCTAGCATTAAATATTGAAGGAATTTATCAGGCATTATTGATACAACAGTGGCTCAGGTCTGAGAAGAGCACTTGTGGCTTGTCAGCCTCGGCAGCCATTAGGTGGATCCTGGGAGGGACTCTGGAGAGATGCGAAGATGTCCTTGGTCTCCTTATTGTCCTGGGCTTTGGTGAAAATCTTGACGCGCAGGAAGAGACCTGCTGAGAAATGAGTGACCATAGTCAAAAAAATCTCACTCTGGATGAAGGTTGTCAGGCAGGCAAACAAGTTGAAGTCTCATATGTGCCTGCAGATGCTTGAAATAATCTTTCTTCCAGAAGGACCAGACATGGGGTTCAGCTTGCCTCCACCTCCAGGTGCCCCAGCGTGATGGAGCAGGCAGAAGTGTCCTGAAGGCTACTACAGAGCATAGACCCAAGAGCTCGCTGGCAATACCAAACCCCAAGTAAATAAATAAATAGTAGCTGCAAATGGACACCCCACGAGCACCCCAACTGGAAACAGCCTGGCCCTACTGAAGCAACAGCATGAAGAGGAAGGCCTTCCATTTTCTTGAGAGGCAAGTTATAAAAACACATTATAACAACAGCCATGAAGCACTGGGCTAGTGAGGACTTGATCTCCAGCCTCTTCTCTAAAAGCCTGGGGCTGAAATAACAAAGGTTTCACTTCAGGTACCTTCACAGCTGCATGTGGGAAGCTTACCCAAGACCAGCCGGCATCTGTCTTGGCACAACTCCTAGTTTCGTGCTTTCATGATGGAAAAATATCCCTGTTTCAGATCCTTATGCACAATAAAATAGTAAAAATCCCTATTTTCATACATTCCTCAGAGCTGCATCTGTGTTTGGTGTCTCAGACAGAGTGTTGTTATTGTTGTCTTGTTTTTGCAGCTCCATTAGGGCAGTGCTGTTGATAATAACCAGTGTGTCTTTGCTGTCCTTTCTTGGAAGCTCCACCTGGGCTGCTGGCAGGTTAAACTTCCCAGAGTAGAGATAGTCAATGTAGTTTTCAGGCTTACTGGAAACAATATTGCTGAGCATCATGACAAACAGGAGAAAGCCAAAAAACCCAACGATGATGAGGATATAGAAAGAGGCCATTATCTCCTCTTGCAACTCCAAGGCTGGGTTGCTGAAATTATTGAACCGAAGGGTCTTCTTTTCATCAACTAACATCTGGAGCAAATCCTGCATGATTGAACTGTCATTTGTGTTGTTGTCGAAACCCATTTTCTGTTTCCACTCTGGCTGCAAAAGCTAAACAACACAAAACAATAAGCCAACTTAGGTGTTTAATGCATCCCTGCCTTTTCATGTCTTCTAGTTTAAGTCTTTCACATTGCCTCTCTTGTGCACCTTACTACATTCAGTATCTCCTAGCTCCGCTATGCACAGAGGCACCCTTGAAAGGCAGTGGAAAGACTTTTCAAGAGCACCAGAATCAAACGTTGTTGCTCACTGCATTAAGGACCTGCATGCACATGCACAGGCACGCACAACTCCCCATTAAGCTGACTTTGTGTTGATAGTGACATGGCATCAAAATCAAGACAAAGGGATAACATTGTCAAATCCCATGGTTATCATGATGCAAACATGATAACATGTTTAGGTATCACCATAATTCAAATAATAGTACCACTCAAGCAAGGAGAGAACAGCTCTGGATCCTGAATTCCTAAATGAGAGGACAATTTGCAGTAAAACAGTAAAACCTACTAAACTGAAAAAAAAAAGGGGGGCAGGGGGCAGGGAGGGAACAAAAGTGGGATGAACTACTAAATGAATCCAAACTGGTATAAGTTTGTTGTCTCACTAAGAAGGAAACTTGAGAAAGAAAATATTTTTTCTGTCAAATTACATTTGTTGAGGTTATCTTCTTTTAGAACTTACAAACTTCTTTCACAGTCATCTTTAGATTTTAGTACAAGAAAAAATTAACCATTGCCTCTAAAAAACATTCCAATCCTTTTTGAAAAAACTCAAGATGAAAAGTTTTGACTCCATCTCCCACTCCCACACTCAGAGAACAAGCTATCTTTTGGCAGCAACAATTTGACAATTGGATGCAAAACTAGCTGTAATTTTTGGTTCTCTAAAATACCCTTCTTTTGGAAGTATGCTATCATTTTAGAAACGCTTTGTGCAAATTTCCTCATACAGTATGTCCAGCTGTAAATAGAAGCCAAGAGTTTCATCTCAAATATGTCACTTGAATGAATTTAAAGTCATTTACTTCCCTTGTTGCTATTTTCGTTGTTTTTTTTTTTTCATCCAGTGCTGGTAAGCCTGTGTTACTCTTCTGGTTTCAAAAGGTCTGTACAAGTGGAAGATGCAACCCCACATATTTCAGAACAAGCTCTGGTGATTTACAGTACCTGAGGTTTTGATCACTTCCTTAAATTTCACACAAGAAAACATTTAAAGTGCTAGCTCTAGATGTCATAATAATCATCATAATTTTTTAAAAAAGATAATTTTCTGACAGGAACGAGAGAAAGCTTCCTCAGAGCAGCTCACTCCTCCAGTCATTGAGAGATCTGGCAGCATCAAAATGAGCATTACCCTTGGAAAAATCATGGTCAGAGCCCAACATCAAGGCAATTGGCATCTCCAGCTGGCAGCCTCCTTTTCTTTTTTCATCCTGCTTGCTCTCTCCAGAGCAGGCACTGGAAACGAGGGATGTTTTATCTCCCCTGCCTGCGCCCTGCGCTGGGATGATCCCTACTACTGACTCAGGGAAGGCAGGCATTTCCTCTGCAGACCAGTTGTGATGGGCCTGTAACCTGAACACGCCAGCACTGATTGGCCCTCTGAAATTGCCTGAACATCCTGCATGATTAAGATTAGCTATTCCTGGTTAGGCTTCCTCCTCCTTGCAGTTATTATCTCTTAATGGATGTGTTTACTTCGCCGGCTGTGTTGTGACTGGTCTCCCTGGAATCTATTAATAGCCAAATAACGCCTGCTGTTGGTTACAAGAGCCGTGCGTACAGCTTACACGACACCCATGTGCAGGGGCATGAGGAGATTTAAAGCTGCAGCACAGGAACTGGAAGCACATCTGGGAAACATCATGAACTGCAATGTTAATGAGCATTTTGGACCACTGACCTGGGGTATGATTTAGTATTTAGCTAATCAAGACTTTGGGGTCTATGAAGAAAAATAAAAAGGCAAGATCCCTGACATATTCCAAATCAGATTGGCAATTAGGGGCAATTAAACTGCCCCTAAACTACAAAATAGCTTTGCACACAGATCCAATCTAGCTATGTGTACTTCTATCAGGCAGAGATCAGTGTTCATAATACTTTGCAAAAGTGAAATCTGGCTTCTTGTTCTCCTTTCAGAGAGTGCAATTATATATATATATATATATATATGTATTGATATATCCACTTTAAGTAGACAATGACTGAAAGTTTTATTTTGAAAAAGATTTACTGAAAATGAAATATCTTCTGACAACAGGAATTTTTGTCTCTTTCTGCAAAAGTCCAATCCTGTCTCTCCACAATATCCTATGATACCTGCTTCCATGGATATGGTGGCCAAAGCCATGATGAGCTGCTACACCTGGGGAGCACCAAAGTTTCAGGATACAGAAGTGTTTCTTATTTTTATTGATACCGTAACTTTCTGCAATTCTCCTCCTGCTGAAGAAATACCCCTCTGCTCCCAGACTATGTTGTGCCTGATTATTGCTGCTATACTCATTTACAACCAAATAAAAGTGAGGCTAAGCTTTGAGTGCTCTTTTATTCACATTTATTACTTCCGATGCCTACCACTGCTAGCATTTTGTTGTGGTGGGAAGTCTACACTCATTTCAAAGCCACATTCTGGTGCTTTATGGGTCACCTTGAACTGCCTCAGATCTCTGCTGTTGGCCATGTTTGGAGACAGGATAGGCCTCTCATTTTCTTGAAAGATGATCTAGGACTGGGAACCGTGACTCAGTTCTGCCCTTGGGTTCCCACACTTGGCATTGGCTTCCATGACTCCTGTCACTACTGGATTGGGTCTGGTCTTTTAGTGAGACCTACGGATTGTTGTGTTTTTAATTTGTAATCGAAAAGTACTTTGTTTTTTTTTTAATATGCAGTTCCTCATGCACTGCTCTGCAAGGTGTCTAGTGCTCTGTGCCGTACGAAAATGACACAAGTTAAATGTTGGACTGCACCTTGAGAAGTCTGCCAAGTGTGAATATTACTGAGCCATGCATCATCTGACTGCATTAAAAGCCTATATGTACAGAAAACATGAGGGGATGCATGTAATGAGCCACATTTTAAAGCGCTTTCTCTCCTATATGAAATACAATAGAAAAACAATGCTAAAGATGCAAATTCATTTAAAAATAATGAGACGCTTGAGGCAAATGATATAACAAGCTGAAAGGGCAAAGCATCACCTGTTACTGTAATGAGTACCTAACTCTCTTCTGATCAGGCACACAGAGGATTTTTAGCCAGTGGACTTCAGAGACCAAGCAAGCACAACTCAACTGAAAGCCCTGCAGAACCTCCCCAGAATGAGAGGGAATAAAGTTAAAAACAGGATCTGCCTTCAGTGGCATCTAGAAAAGAATTAGTTGCTCCTGTTGTACCATTCCAGGCCTTTTGGAGTGAGAATACAGGTTTCAGATGTTTTGTACAAATAAGACTGTCATTTGTCTACATAGGTACACACAGCCCCACACACATAATGTTGATGCAACATTGGTGCTCCTTGAGACTTCAGGTGACTGTATTGTCACTTTGCCCCACTCTCATATTAGCTACACAGGCTTTTTTTTTTTTTTTTCCCCACATTGGCTCTTATCTCATTTCTACACAAACTCTTCTCTGCTGCTTTTACCCCCCACCATAGCCAAAGCACTATTTTTTTTCCATTTTAATGATTTCTGAGTACATGCATAGGTATGTTCCAAACATATCAACTTTTAAGTATTCATTAATATCGTCTATCACATAAATAAGTATAAATCCATGGAGATAAAGGTATAAGCACATATATGTGCATATGAAGATATAAAAACGCTCATATAGCTATACACACACACACATATATATATTATAATGCCCTATCTGTCTAATTTTCTAAAAATGACTAATGACTAGTAATTCCAGTGTTAAACAGAGCTAATTTTCAGAGAACAGCACTAGGGAAAATCTGAGTCCATAATAAGCAAGAAGATAAAAGATCTCAAAAATAGCCCCTTTTAAAATAGAACCTATTTATCTCCATGTAGACGTTTCAGACCCATCAGGTACCATAACAACAGCTATGAAATGTACTTGTTCCAACAGCATACTTACATTGTAGACTTAGCTATATCATGGGAGCAGCACCTTTTTCAGCTGTGAGGCTTTTCCTAGCTGACTAAATGCATTTAACTATTTAAGGAGCGTGAGAGAGGAGTGGCCTCCGCTTATCGCCTCTAGCAATTAATCACAGGCACATTATGCATGAGGGAGTGTCGCCAAAGTAATGTGGTAACAGGATCCTATGGGCATATGAGGCTTGTACAATATGGGAACTCCAGGCAAGTGGCTGTATTTCTCTCACTTTACAGTGGGTGAGAATAACGTTGTTGAGAACTCAGTTGCTTCAATTGCCCCAGTTCAGGGCAAAATACAGCACAGACTTATTAGACAGATACCATTGCTGGACAGAGCCTGTGTAAGAGTAGATTATTTGTCCAAGGCTGGTTTTGGGTTATTCACCATAGATCTGTCATTTTTAAAGTCAGTAACATTCAGAAGTGGGGAAGAAACCGTCTTCTAATCCATCCGTCCAGCAATTTGGCTGATGCCACCTCTTCAAGCAGCAGGAAAGAGGATACACGGTTATATCTCTGCATTCAGAGCACACCTACATCCCTGTTCTTCCTGCTTCATCCTCTGGAGAAAGGATAGGGAAAGAAAGTATTGACAGGAATGGGAAGGAGGATGCTTGATGAAGCAACCTTTCTATCTTTCATCGTACATCATTCTGCCACAGCCTCCTCTGTCCTGTTCTGCTAGATGAGCATGGGTCTTCATTCAGTTCATCTACCCTTTATAATGGCAAAACAGCACAAATTGCACTCCTCAATGTTCAAGCCCTTTTTTATAATCAACACGGAAGACCCACCACAGCTTACAGCATTTGTGATTTAGCTCAGATTTTGCCGCAGAATCGATACACTATTAGCGGGACACGTTGTGATGCCAGAACAGTCCCACTACAGCCAACTCAGTAAAGAGTTAATCCTAGGCTAAAGTAAGCTAGTTTTCCCTCCCTGCCAGAAAATAGGAGGGGGTAGGACTATTAAAAGGTAGGGTAAGCAGGGCCCCATGTCAACAGGGTCTGTCTGCCTTCAGGTAGCATCAGCAACTATTATTGTTAAACTGCGGTGAAACAGATTCATAAATCTTGCTGCGGGACTCAGTTCCAAAGTGCTTATTTTTTTCAGGTCTAATATTTGCTGAATTCAATGAACGCAGTGCTTTGGAAGTATCAGCGGCTTGTTAGACAAGCTGCACCTTTGACTAACAAACGCAGAGGCAGAAACAGCTCAAAACCAGAGGCAGGGAGCTACCAGAGAAAACAAGGTCTGGACACTCACTGGCAGCAAGGCATATTGGGAAGGAGGGTCGGGGATGAATCCCCTCTTGTGCTTCCCTCATCTGTATATAACCTGCACCACTGCAATATTGCAGGGCTCCTACAGCTAACCCTCAGCGCTAGGAGTGAAATGTGGCATTAAGAGTGTTAGCGATTTCAAGCCATGGTCACTCCAAGAGACAAAACCCAGCGGAGAGGACAAAATATCAGCTTGTGCGTCTATACTGTCTTGCCTAGGGCTGTGCTGGGGACTGAGGATGGTAGTGAGGAAGCCAGTACATCATCAGGACACAGAGCAAGGCCATGCAGAAATCCCAATGAGAGCCTGGGTATGGCATAGTGGGGATCTTTGCAATACGGCTTGTTAGCCTGCTTCTCTGCAGGGCTCATCAGATTAAGGCCAGCACTACATCAAAGTCACTCTCTTGCTTCCAGCTCTGGAGATAGTGTAGTCAAGCTAGGGAGAGGATGCACCTCGACCATTTGCCACATCAAATATATCTCCAAGTCTGCATTGCATCTCCTACTTCACTTCTTTCTCTAGCATGAAGAGGAAAAAGCCACCTGTTTTCATACTCATTTTTTAGATAGTAGTCATACCAGGCTGAGTACGTAGGATTCCTGCATCTTCTCCAAAGCAGGACAAAAAGCACTCCACACTACCTGGAGGAAACATCCAGATACAATTCTCTGTAAAGCATATGGAGGTGCTGGGGGTAGCCTTGATGTTCAGGTGGGGATAGGATTTCTTCATAAGGACGGAAGTTGTGGGAGTGCCATCATGGGTCTGGATCCCATTGCGGTATGGTTAGAGATATGTGCAGCTACAACCATGTCCCTTAAGCAGGAAAAAGCACTCAGCACTTGCCTAATGAAGACAGCCCTCTTCCTCCACCCACAGCCCTAGAAGTCTGTGTTGGTGCCAGATGACATCTTTCTTTTAAAAGGAATGAGGGATGAGGGAATGGGTTTGGAGCACAGACATAATAGCAAGGTCAGTGGGAGATTATCAGCAGTCTTTCAATGAAGATACAGAGGTCTCAGAATAAACTGGGATGTTTTCATTAGCTTTACAGGAGATACCTTGGGCATATCAATTCAAGATCTAATCCCAATACTACTTAAGTTTACTTTTCCTTACAGATAACATAAGAAAAAATAAAAATCAACAAGAGTACTAGTCATATAGAGTAGTGTACTAGAGTATAGTCATATTTAGTAGTATTTAGTCTACTAATGTAGAATTTTGGAGTATTGCCATCATTAGAGCAAGAAGCAAAACTCTGGTGGGGGATAAAAGGGCCAGTGGAAATTGAACTAGTCTGCATGCATCCCCCTGGAAGTATGAGTGGAGCATTATCAAGACCAGCAGACATGTCTTTAATATCCTGTTGGTGGGATGAGCCAGAAGTGGAAGAAGAACCTAGACAAGCCCAGGTGATTTTCCGATTTTAAGCATTTCCCATGCACACTTTCTTCTGAAGCATGCTAACTTGTTTTCCATGCTCTCACCCCTGTGGGATGTAAGGTGGATCATGTCTTCAAACAATATTTCCTGTTGAGCCAGGGTGACCTGACTGCCATGGAGGAAGTGGAATGAAAGAATGTCTGGATCTAAAATGAGGAAACAGAGCATGCCTCATGCAGATGAGACCTTGAGACAGACCATACAGGTCATCAGGGGCAGGAGTACAGAGGATCAAAATCCCATGTGGTACCTTGCATGCAAGCCACATGACTTCCTAAAACAACCTGGGTCATTCGCTAGCAGGCATTTGCTCCAGGAATGTGGGGGGAAGGAACCATCTCCCAGACAGAGAGACTGAAGGGTGCCCCATCCCCAGAGACCCTCCTGGGGGTTGCTGTTGTCTGGAGGGCTCCAAGGTGTCTTAGAGCCAGGCTTGGCTTACCTGGAAGGCAGCAGCAGATGCCCAGGAAGACTGGCACGCTGCTGCAGTGCTGAGAGGATATGTACTGGAGTAGTACACTAGAGGGGAACTATTCCCAGGTTGCAGAAAGTTAGACATGAGCTGGGAGGATTTGTTAGAGCACTGAGCTATTTTATGCAGGAAAACAAACAAACGAACAAACAAAAACTTTCAAAGACCATGTTTTTGGGCAGGGTGATGATCTGTGGTGTTCTTCTCCCAACGTCTCCTCAGTGTTGGCTAAGTCATCCTTCTGGAAGAGGCTGAGAAGGGGTGTTCATGGTGGCTGGCAGTGAGGATTGCAGGTGATGGTGCTAATGCAAGGTCTTGCTCAGGTCACGAATCACATTGCTTGGATTTCTGTGGCTGAGGATGAGTCTTTGTTATGCTATTGCAATAGCAAGCCTTTGGGCTAATGCTGGTTATTTGGTGGCCATTTTTCTCTAGATGTGAGAAAAAGCGCATTTGAATCCTTGAGCATTTATGTGAAGCATTGTCGATTATGAACCGACATCTCTATAGGGCTAAATGGAAATGGCAACTCCTGCTCATGAGTCCGCTCAGCTGGCTCCCTCAATGGGTCTACACTCCTTTTAGGTAAGTGTTGTGCCAAACATAAAGGACCAACGGGACCTTTAGATCTCCCCGTAACATGTCCTTAGCAATAGGCATAAAACTGCCTACAACCTGAACCCATCAGATGATAGAAAAGACCCTCTGCCTTCCGTGGGATATGCAGTGCGGGTCAGATAGATTGTAAAACAATGTTATTAGATTGTCTGAAGTGTGACTCAAATGCCAAGAGTGTGGGACAGTTAAGCCTGGTCTCCTCTTTGTTTTTCTACTCTCTTCCAAAAACTTTTGTTGTTGTTGTTGTTGTTTTAGCTACATTTGATTCTCCGAAATGTGACATTCCTGATATTCCCCTGCATGAGACAGGCAGTTTGGCAGTTTGCAGTTGCAGTTGCAGTTTTCCCATCATTCTAAGACTCTTCTTTTGCCAG